>NC_089498.1:1677500-1987500 GCF_036850765.1 Saccopteryx bilineata
CCATGTGTGTGGGGAGGACCGTGTGTGTGTGGGGGGACCGTGTGTGTCTGGGAGGACCGTGTGTGTGTGGGAGGACCGTGTGTGTGGGGGGAGGACCGTGTGTGTGGGGGGAAGGACTGTGGGGGGGGGGGCAGCCGTGGGACGTGTCCCGGAGCCGGGCTCTGAAGTGGGCACCGGGAGCTGGACGGTGTCCGGTGGGGAGGGCAGGGAGAGGTGGCCAAACCACACGGCTTCTGGGTGCTCTGCCAGGAGGAGCCTGTCAGGCCCACGGCCACGCTCCATTCAAGCTGCAGGCCCAACTGACCGCGCCTGAAACGGTCCCAAGTTGTGATGTCCATCCTTGTACTCAATCAAGCAGTCCTCTGGAGTCGTGTTTCCTTTGTTCTCTGGCCAAGCCTCAGCCCCGGGAGGCGGAGTGGGAGACCTGACACCCTCCCACCTCGGCTTCTGGCTGGCGCCCAGACACATGGCGGACGAGCCCGTCCCAGTGAGGACGCCAAGCTACAGGCTCAACCGGCATCGAAGGCGGGGAAAAGATGGCCTTCTCCTGGCTGGACGCATCTCCCAGGGCTCGGCCATCAGACAACCAGAGTGAGGACATGTCCTTCTCCCTGGAGGGAGGCATGGACAGGCCTAGCCTGAGACCCACCCACTCGAGGCTCCCAGGCAGCTCTGCGTCCTGGGGTCACGGAGGAGAAGTCACCAGCCGGCTACGCAGAGGGTCACTCAGCTGTCATGAAGGGGGAGAGACTGCAGAATGCCAGCCGCCGGCCTGTCCTTCCTGGAGCTCCTGCTGCCCGATGGGCCCCATGAAGGGAAAACGCGGCCAGTCACGGCTGGGGACAGGGGCTGTCCCGGGCTGGGAGGGGCGAGGAGCTGCCCTGGGCTGGGGACGGGGGGCTGCCTCCAGGCCAGGTCTGCGAGCCAGCCTCTCACCTGTCACCTGGGCATCCCTGTCGGGCACGCGGCTTCTGCCCAGCGTCCCTGTCTCTGGGACGTGGACGATCTGTGTCCTCATTCACCAGCAGCACGCAGTGAAGTGTGTGTTCAGGGCGCGGCACACTCCTCATAGCTGAAAATGAATGAACACGCCTGCTCCGCCTCGGAGCGAACAGGCACCCGGCTGTGTCGTTAGTGGTCAGACACAGATTTCTTTGTACGTAGGCAAGACGCCTATTTAAGAAAAAAAAAGGTGTGCCAAAGTGCCACCTCACCGACGCGGAGGCCGGAGGACTCATCCGTTTCGGACACATCTAACCTCCCGCACACCCTGCTGTCACGGCCGGCACAGCGGTCAGGACTTGAGACTTGAAACAGAGTGACCGTCATTTGCTGGTGGAGCCCCGCCCACCACGGAGCCTGCGCCTCACGGGCGGTGAGGGATCAGGATGTTCTGTTCTGTACCCACCGGTTCCTGCTTCTGCCCCAACCATGTCCTCGGGGATAACCAGACTCCGAGTCGGCCACTCGTCACGCAGGGTTGGCCCTCCTTCCGGGGACATGACCGGGGAAGGGACTCTCATCCCGGCCGTTCTCGACCACACCGCACCCCTCCCTCCCACGGACTCAGTCCCGAGATGGGCACCACTGGTCCATGTGCTGACGGCTACAACAAATTGATCAGAACCGGTCCTTAGAGTGACCCTCGCCGCTCTGGTCTGTCCAGGACGTCCCCTCCTTTCAAAGTCAGGGGCCACAACTTGGTCACGGGCCACCTGTGGATTGGGTCAGGGCTCCCTTCTGCTCTGGGTGGCCCCACGGGCCACCTGTGGACTGGGTCAGGGCTCCCTTCTGCTCTGGGCTGCCCCACGGGCCGCCAGGACTCACAGCCTCACCACTGGCTGGCTACGTGAAGCCAGCCCCCACCCCAGGCTCCCCACCGTGGGGTGTCCCCGGGGAAGCGCCCCAGCAAACTCAAACCTGACTCGCTTTTCCCTAGCGGAACTGGACATCAGGGCCTCCCCAGCTCCTCGCCACACCCCACCCGCTGGGCGCTCAGACAGAGGTGGCAGAGGAGGGTCAGGCAGGAGGGGGGGCCTGGCGCCCTCGCTGTGCTCACAGCCAGCCCCGCGCGGCCTCCTGGCCGGGCCTCCCTTCCGGAAGCTTCTTCCCCTTCCCAGGTCATCCCGGGGTCTGCAGCTGCAGTCAGAGGGGCCACCCAAACCCGCCGGTGCCCCCCCACTCCTGGAAGTCGGGAACCCCGGGGAGCACCCTCTGCGTCAGTGGGCAGCACGTGGGCAGCAGAGTGCTGGGGGCTCTAGCCACCTCTGCGGCTTGGCTAGGCCCACCAGCCTGGACAGGTCAGCTTGCAGAGGGAGCGAGTGGCCGGCCCCCTCGCGGGGCCCTGTCCAGACTGCTGGGCACAGAGCTGGCGCCCTGCGCACCAAGAGCAAACCTGGAGACGCCCCGTCTTCCGGTCGCTCAGCCCGTGGACGGCTTATTGCACAGTTGCCAAGGGAGAGAGAGCAGACAGGCGCCCACGGGCATCTGCCTGCGAACCCGGACTTCGCGTGGGGAGAAAGACCTTCGCCAGACAACCAAGCGCGCTGAGTGTCTGCGAGAGGAGAGCCGCACGTGGGGGTCGTAGTGACAGCGACCCGTTAGAAGCCCACCCGCCTGCCCGTTCTCCTGAGTGTCACCCCCGGGGCAGGAACAGCTGTGACACATGCCCTTACGTGACCCGGTGGAACCTCAGCTTCCTCGGACGGACGGCGCCCCCCACCCCGGGGCTCCCCTTCCTCTTATCCTCCGCCCCTCCTCCGGCACCTGTCACCCCTCTGAAAGGTGATCTGCCGAGCCTCCGACTTCACAAAGCTGCCCTCCTGGTCCAAGCTGAGCGCTGCATCTTTAAACACGTTCCTGTTCCACGGGCTCACCGTCCCTCAGGAACCCCGCGTCCTGGCGACTCTCACGTTCACCTTTGGACCCTCGCCTCCCCGACTCTCTCCCTCTCTCTTTCTCTCTCCCTCTCTCTCTCTCCCTCTCTCTCTCCCTCTCTTCCTCTCCCTCCCTCTCTCTCCCTCCCTCTCTCTCTCCCTCTCTCTCTCTCTCCCTCCCTCTCTCTCCCTCTCTCTTTCTCCCTCTCTCTCCCTCTCTCTTCCTCTCTCTCTCTCCCTCTCTTCCTCTCTCCCTCTCTTCCTCTCTCCCTCCCTCTCTCCCTCTCTCTCCCTCTCTCTCCCTCTCTCTTCCTCTCTCTCCCTCTCTTCCTCTCTCCCTCCCTCTCTCCCTCTCTCTCCCTCTCTCTTTCTCTCTCCCTCTCTTTCTCTCTCCCTCTCTCCTTCTCTCCCTCTCCCTCTCCCTCTCTCTCTCCCTCTCTCCCTCTCTCTTCCTCTCTCTCCCTCTCTCTCTCTCTCCCTCTCTCTCTCCCTCTCTCTCCCTCTCTCTCTCTCTCCCTCTCTCTTTCTCTCTCCCTCTCTCTCTCTCTCTCTCTCCTTCTCTCCCTCTCCCTCTCCCTCTCTCTCTCCCTCTCTCCCTCTCTCTGACTGCAACCCTCAGTGCCTCCCCGATGGTTTGACCTTGTCTGTGTGTCTGTACGGCTCGCCCCGCGCCCCCTACCTTGACCGCGCCACCCTGCTTTGTCTCTGTGTTCTGTAAGATGGGTTCTGCTTTCTCGCTGCCTGCCCACGATCCCCTGGTCTGCAATCCTGGTGGGAGGGGGCTCTGTTTCGGACCCATCTCCCCACAACAGAAAGAGCCCCCTTGTTGGATGTGGCTTGCCCAAATGATGGGACAGACAGGTCACCGCTGTAAACGGTTACAGGACGGACACACGTGCGGGGAAGGAAAAGGGTCTTTCCTCCTCTGCTCTGAATCACTCATTCTTAACAATCCGCGTCCTATCTTTCCAGATTTTTCTGCAGGAAAAATGCCTACCTAAATATAGTTTCCTCTGTGCCAAAAAAAAAGGAACCAACCGCGTTAGACACGCTGGCTCTGCAATCTGTCCTTGTCACTGGGCAGCACATCGGGACCATCTCTGCACAGCGAGTGCGCAGACCCGTGCTGTCGTGGGTCCCACGGTCAGGGCATCACGGTCCCCTACCCAGGCCCTCCTTCAAGGGCGCTGAACTGGTTCCTGGTTTTACCAGGACAACCTGAGCGATGGTGAGGGCCTCGGGGGGGACATGGCGGTTGGCTGGTGTGTGTGTGCGCACACGTAAGAACTTCACAGACTAGGACTGCTAAGACAGAAGGGGCCACACGGGTCAGAGGGCTCTGGCACGTCCGTCCAGCCCCTGGGGACTTAGTGTGACATGGGCACCTCCCAGGGACAGACACGGTCCGCTCTCCCCCCAGCCCCGCCGACGGGGCTCCTGGTCCTGGGCTCGTCCACCGCCGGCCAGCCGAGAAGCTAATACAGACAAACCAGCCCAAACTGCGTCCCACTGTTTCCTCTGACTGACAGTCAGGCTGGCCCACTGCCGTGGGCTCTCCGGCCATTTGCTTTCTTCCCCTGTGGGACCCACATGCTCCTTCTGAGGACTGTGGAACATCCTCGTTTGAAAGGGGGGAACTGTCCCCCGGGGAGAACTCTGGAAAGATACAGACTGTGTGGAATGACAGACTATCTCAGGGTCTGAGGGCCAAGACTCCCCTCCTCACACGTATCGTATCTCCCACCAGAGCCTTGCGGTCCCCGCCTCCTGGGCAACGAAACGGAGGGGACAGCAGACAGGTGAGTGCCGTGAAGGCAGCACCCGGGTCCGGGGCGCCTGGCACGGACCCAGGGAAACAGAGTCTGCGGGTTCTGTGGGTACTTCCGGGAAGGAGAGGAGGAGGGGAGGAAACAGGAGGACCTCCAGGAAGAGGTGTTTCCTGCAAGCGTATGACCCACAGCCCACACTCAGTACACAAGCACTCACGGGGGGCAGTTTCGCCCTAGGTGGGGGCAGATTTACCTTACTGTTTAGAAACTCCGGCTACACCAAGAATACAAACTCCTCAATCAGTCTCATTTCCTAACTGGAATTTCTTTTATGTGTCAAAGTTAAAACATACTTTTTCTAAATTTTAAAACAGTTTGTGCTCATTGTACAAAAAAATTCAAATAATACAGAAATATATGCTTAAATTAATACAAGTGAATTCTCAATCCCATGGACCACGTGACCGGCCACCGAGAAGAAGTCAAGGCCTGAGGGACAGGAAGAGCAGGACCTGTGACCCAGGGTGCGGGGGACGGGGAAGTGGCCCCTGCTCCCCAGGGACGCCCGGGGCCCTGGCTCAGCCCACTCCCCGGGCCCTGACTCAGCCCACGCTCAGGGGACGCCCCGAGCCCTGACTCAGCCCATGCTCAGGGGAGACCCCGGGGCCCTGGCTCAGCCCACGCTCAGGGGAGACCCCGGGGCCCTGGCTCAGCCCACGCTCAGGGGAGACCCCGGGGCCCTGGCTCAGCCCACGCTCAGGGGAGACCCCGGGGCCCTGGCTCAGCCCACGCTCAGGGGAGACCCCGGGGCCCTGGCTCAGCCCACGCCCCGGGCCCTGACTCAGCCCACGCTCAGGGGAGGCCCCGGGCCCACCGCCGGCCCCGCGAGGGGCTGGTCAGGGGCCCTCGTGTCCCTTCAGCTCCCTGGCTAAAGCCGCGTGGAGCACGTCCGTGTCACAGGGGCACACAGGGCGTGGCGAGGTGCCCTCCCCTCGCGGACTCCCTCACCCCCCTGCTGCCCCGTGGCCCCGGGTCCCGGTGCCCCGTTCAAGGGCGGGCCGCGGGCCATCCTCCAAGCCCATAAACAGGTCAGCCCTGCGCATTTATGGGCTCAAAGATTTCCTTTCCTGGCCTTCAGTCACTGACCGACGGTCCTCCTCCTCCTCGGAGCAGCGGCTCCTGTCCGCTGAGCGTGCTTCTGTGGGAGGACGTGTCTTTCACACACTGAGCGGTCAGAGCCTCCTCTCCCCTGTGCACCAGGCGCCTTAACCCTTCTCTGCCGCGCAGGCTGCCCCGCGCTCTGTGCGGCTGGGTCCCGGGGATACCCGTGTGCGTGTGCGTGTGCGTGCGTGTGTGTGCGTGTGACCCTGTGCCACGCGTGCTCGCCGCATGGAAGGGTTTAGTTCCTGGGTGGTCAGACTCATTCCACACATTTGCTGGGACCACAACCCGTGCTCGCTGAACGAGCGGAGAGAGCCGCCCACCTGCCCCTCAGAGGGTCTGGTCTGGGGTCCCACCAGCCAGAGCAACCCCTCCCAGGGTTATAAAAATAGTTGTGTTTTCCTCCAGGTCTTCAAGAGTTTCTTTTTATTTGTTTCTTTTGCACTGAATTCCTTGCCACATCTGGGATTTATTTTGGCCTAAAGAGTGAATCAGAAGTACAACTTAAAAAAAAAGTAGGACAGACGGTGTCCATGTTCTCAACTCATCTGCTCGCCGGTACCAGGACCAAGGCCTCCCGCTCCCGCGCTGGGCGTCACTCCGCGGTGCCGACTTGGTGGTCCGGCCCACGCCCTCTGAGCTCGCTGGAGGGGCCCCAGATGCCTCGTAGACCTGTCCTCTTCCCTGAGAAAATCACAAGCCTCGAGATGAGCGGGGTCCCCACTGGCTAAGGAGAACGTCACCAGGAGTCCCAGCACTGAACCCGCTGGCTGTTCCCGGGGGTGTCCAGCCAAGTTTGCCCCCTCCCTCCCCTCAATGGCTGTGGTCCGGCTGCCTGGACTGACCTCTCTGACCTCTCACTGCTGACCCTTGTGGTCACTGCCTCATGCTGACTTCACAGGTATCTACTCTATTCTGCGTACTGCTAGCTGAGAAGACGACAGACACCCCATCTCACCTGCGTGTGCCGACCCCCCCCACACCGGGAACTGTGCCTGGGCTGGAATTCAGTCCAGAAACACCTGCTGTGTCAGACCCAGAGACTCGGGACCAGCCGCCCACTCTGCAGTGAGTGACATTCTCACTGAGCTTCCCACTGCCCTGGAGAAAACGTCACACCCAGGGCATCTGGCCAGGAGGGTCCATCGGGCCACATGCCAGCTTGGTCCAGGAGCGGGAATATCACTGTCCGCACGGCTCACTGAGTAAGCCCACCCTCCCAGCCTCTGCCCTCCCTCCGGACCCGTCACCTCCACCAAAACCCACAGCCGCAGTATCCCCTCCCTGGACCACGGCCTTGGGACCCCAGCGTGCCGACCAGACCGCCTTGCTCAGGACCTGGAACCGAACAGGACACGCCCTGGGCTCTGCCTGGCCTCTGTGCCAGACGCGGGGTTGTGACTCAAACCCTCCCATCCCGTCACGACACGAGCATGCCAGGGTGGGTTATTCTCCTGCTGACGACTGGTTAAGAAGCAAGTTCCCCCGCCACCTGACTTCTATAAAAACGAGCTCCTGGTTTCTCGGCTGACGGAGAAGACCGGGTCCAGGCCCATGAGAAGGGGTCAGCTAGGACGGGGAGACCAGCCCACAGAAGGGTGACATGCAGCCACCGCACCAGCCGGGCCGGAACTGAAGGGCAAGGTACACGGGGACCCGGAGCAGAGGCTACTGACGCCTGTCCAGTGTGCGCGGCGGGTCAGGGGAGCGTCCAGTGTGCGCGGCGGGTCAGGGGAGCGTCCAGTGTGCGCGGCGGGTCAGGGGAGCGTCCAGTGTGCGCGGCGGGTCAGTGGAGCGTCCAGTGTGCGCGGCGGGTCAGGGGAGCGTCCAGTGTGCGCGGTGGGTCAGTGGAGCCGTGACATCCGAGAGCCCTCGGCTGAATCAAGTACCCGCCACCTGCGAGCACGTGGCCCGAGCTGGTAACTCCTCAGAGCCTCGCCTCCCTCTCCCATGAACAGGGAATGTCAATGGTCCCACTCGGCGGCAGGGGCGAGATAAAACGCACGTGGGTCGGAGCACGGCTTACCCGAGCGCTCAGTAAACACGGGTCATGCTGGTCGTTACAGGCAGTCCATGGGGAACGCCCCTTCATACGTGCAGCCCGGAGACCCACGTGGGGGTCTGAAACTGCACCCAGGGTAACAGGCCGCACCTCGTGTGACGGGTCTGACGCTCAGGGACGCGTTCTGAGGAAATGAGCCACCAGCTCCGGGAGGGGGGGATCAAGCTCAAGGCCTGCAGGGCCCAGGGAAGAAGCTGGCCCGCACCCATTGTGCAGATGGGAAAACCGAGGGCCTGGGACCCAACCGCTGTCCAGCGGGGACTCCCAGCCAGGGGGTGGGCCAGCCCGTCTGCAGGGAGCGGCCTTCCCGGAGGCTGTGACAGCAGCTGTCCAGCGGGGACTCCCAGCCAGAGGGTGGGCCAGCCCGTCTGTAGGGAGCGGCCTTCCCGGAGGCTGTGACAGCAGCTGCGAGTTCGGCTCCTCCAGGGAGAGGTTTGCTCGCAGGGGCACAGCGGACGGGGGTCCGAGGGGCTCCCGACAAGCACATCGGCGGTCTCAGCGCGGGCTCTGCGACGACGCCCTCGGCCAGGCGGCTCAGCGGCGGCAGCAACCGCACTGCACAGGCTGGGCTGGAGGCGAGGCCAGCGCGGGCAGGGCCGGGGCGGCCGGGAGCCAGGGAGCTCTCTGGCCTCTTCTCACAGGGCACTCGCCCGTTCAGCAGGGCGCCACCCCCTGACCTCGTCCCCCCCCGAAGGCCCCGCCCCCACACACCAGCACACCGGGGACTCAGTTTCAACATGGACAACATGGGCCGGCCCCCCACAACGGGGCTTGGCAATACTTCTGGAAGGGACGCCATCTTGACCTTGGACTCTGAAGACCCCCCGGTTGAGGGGCCCTCACAGTGGGACCCACAGTCACCTCTGAGGTCAGTCACAGGAGGGATCCTCCTGCTCGTCTCCACGGCACCCACTGCCCTTCCCTCACCCCTGCCCCTGCAGCCCTGAGCAGGGAGCCCCCACCCAGACCTTCCTCCTCTTGGCCTGAGGTCAGCGGGGGCTAACGCAGGACACCAGTCTCAACAGGACACGCCCACGTGAGCGCTTTGTAAAAATAAGAGTCAGGTAAAACTTTAAAACTGTGTAACGCCCATCATGCGTCATTACGTCTGACGGAGTCTAAGCCACAGATCTCTGAAGATGAGATATGTCAAGTCACAGCACTGAAACATTGTGACATTCCCACAGTCCACAGCAGACACGTGTGTGTGCGTCCGTCCGTGTACAGAGAGATGTCTCTTTTATCTGAACAGGCAGCCGCTCCCCCACCAAAAAAAAGAACAGATTCCGTCTATAGAAACACGCTTCTCCATTGATTGCGATTGTATTATTGGAGATGAGCCCTTCTGGGAAAGAGGTGGTTTTTAAATACATCGAGCAACATGCAATAATGTAGCAATTTATTAAGCTGACACATTTTGTGTAAAAATTAGAATTCTGTTTCAACAGCGTTTGAGGGAAAGAAAAAAATAAAAGAAAGAAAAGAAAGAAAAAGAAGTACCAAGTATGAGTGAAAATAGCCAGGTCTATTTTTATTCTTGGCAGTGCACCCCGACAGTACCAATGACAGCGTCGGTGACAGCCCAGCCGAGCAGGAGACGCAGGCCGGACCCGCTTGAGGGGCACGCTTGCCGCACGCCGCCCCGGCCCAGTGCCCCCCGGACGGCGGCTGCGGGCTGGGGGCTGGTTGTCAGATACTGGGAGACGGACCCGCCCACCCTGTGCCCGTGGCCTCTCTAAGGGAAAGCTAACCCGGCACCTACCTCCTTCAGCACTTCACCCCAAAAAACAATGGGCCCAGACCCAGACCCAGGCACGCAGCTGCTTGGCTTTCTGTTCCTTAGGCATCCGCCCCCCAGGGAACACTGTGCTGTGACTGCAGCTTCTCCAGTCATTCAAAACACAGGCAGAAAAAAGCACACGGTGGGGGCACCCACCCCACTGGTGGGACGTGGCTGAAAAGGCAGGGAGTTCGATTTTGGGGGCTGCCCACTGAGTCTGGCCCCCGCTCAGAGCTTCTGTGTCACGTGTGTGTGTGACAAGCACGGACTGCACACACTCACACACAACCACAACAGCCCCATCTCGCTCTGGAGAGCAATGTCTTCCGTCACACGGACCAGAGCGCTGTGTCTGGGGCCCCACAGCAGGCACAGGGGGAGGGCGGGCAGCACCCAGCCCAGGGCGTTGGCATCAGCTCCAGGAAAATGGGGGTGCAAAGTCACCTTCGAGCACCTTCCCTTTCAACAAGGGAGGAAGCCTGCGCTGAAGTCGAGAGCCTCCTTCCGCGACGAGGATCACTGTTCACAACAGAGCGAGATGCCACGAGCCGCCCGCCTTCATCCAGCGGGGTGCGTCCCCCCACGCTGGGGCATTGTGCCTAAGGAGCCGCCGGCCAGTGGCAGCCCGATGGGTGGCTCGCACACGTTGTGATGAAATGTCCACGCGCCAGAAAGGTCACCGGCAGAGTGATTGTACCATTGCACCACCAGGACCAATCTGCCATTCACGAGCACCATCGATGATGACTCAGGCCACCACAGTGCCTCTTAAACACACACACCGGGGGCACAGCCCCCGCGACGGCCATGTGGCTGCCACCACCTCGATGCGAGCTGTGAGCGTGGACACCTGCAGAACCTCCTTCCCTGGCATTTACAGAAGGAAGGGGCGGGGTGGCTGCCACCCCATGTGCCTATCTGACCAGTGAGCCTCCGCCTTGGGGAGGGCATTACCTCCTTCCCTGGCATTTACAGAGAGGGAGGGGCGGGGTGGCTGCCACCCCGTGTGCCTATCTGACCAGTGAGCCTCCGCCTTGGGGAGGGCATTACCTCCTTCCCTGGCATTTACAGAGAGGAAGGGGGTGGGGTGGCTGCCACCCCGTGTGCCTATCTGACCAGTGAGCCTCCGCCTTGGGGAGGGCATTCACGACGCTGAGCCAAGTTCCCCCCCCCCCCCGCCGCTGCCCCCGCCCCTGAGGGCTCCCAGCCCCTTGCTCTGGGGCAGAGGCTGTGCATGTTGGGGCAGAACACACTCCCCCATGCACAGTGCAGAATGAGGCCACCTCAGGCGCATGGTGGACAGAGCAGTGACAGGACAGGTGACCAGCTGCTGGACCCTAGAAACCCGGTGCACTCAGGAGGCCCAGACTGTGTCCTCTGAGCCCCCACCTCTACTGCTTTGCCTCTCAAGCGTCACCTCCCATCCCTGAATCCCCTGCTACCCCCAAGTGTCACCTCCCACCCCTGACTCCCCTGCTGCCCTTAGTGTCACCTCCCACCCCTGACTCCCCTGCTAACCCTAAGCGTCACCTCCCATCCCAGACTCCCCTGCTACCCCCAAGCGTCACCTCCCATTCCTGACTCCCCTGCTGCCCCCAGTGTCACCTCCCAGCCCTGACTCCCCTGCTACCCCCAAGCGTCACCTCCCATCCCTGACTCCCCTACTAACCCCAAGCGTCACCTCCCACTCCTAACTCCCCTGCTGCCCCCAAGTGTCACCTCCCATTCCTGACTCCCCTGCTAACCCCAAGCGTCACCTCCCATCCCTGACTCCCCTGCTACCCCCAAGTGTCACCTCCCAGCCCTGACTCCCCTGCTGCCCCCAGTGTCACCTCCCATCCCTGACTCCCCTGCTAACCCCAAGTGTCACCTCCCATTCCTGACTCCCCTGCTAACCCCAAGCGTCACCTCCCATCCCTGACTCCCCTGCTACCCCCAAGTGTCACCTCCCAGCCCTGACTCCCCTGCTGCCCCCAGTGTCACCTCCCATCCCTGACTCCCCTGCTAACCCCAAGTGTCACCTCCCATTCCTGACTCCCCTGCTGCCCCCAGTGTCACCTCCCATCCCTGACTCCCTTGCTACCCCCAAGCGTCACCTCCCAGCCCTGACTCCCCTGCTGCCCCCAGTGTCACCTCCCATCCCTGACTCCCCTGCTAACCCCAAGTGTCACCTCCCATTCCTGACTCCCCTGCTGCCCCCAGTGTCACCTCCCATCCCTGACTCCCCTGCTAACCCCAAGCGTCACCTCCCAGCCCTGACTCCCCTGCTGCCCCCAGTGTCATCTCCCATCCCTGACTCCCCTGCTACCCCCAAGCGTCACCTCCCATCCCTGACTCCCCTGCTAACCCCAAGCATCACCTCCCAGCCCTGACTCCCCTGCTGCCCCCAGTGTCACCTCCCATCCCTGACTCCCCTGCTAACCCCAAGTGTCACCTCCCATTCCTGACTCCCCTGCTGCCCCCAGTGTCACCTCCCATCCCTGACTCCCCTGCTGCCCCCAGTGTCACCTCCCATCCCTGACTCCCCTGCTACCCCCAAGCGTCACCTCCCAGCCCTGACTCCCCTGCTGCCCCCAGTGTCACCTCCCATTCCTGACTCCCCTGCTGCTCCCAGTGTCACCTCCCAGCCCTGACTCCCCTGCTGCCCCCAGTGTCACCTCCCAGCCCTGACTCCCCTGCTGCCCCCAAGCGTCACCTCCCAGCCCTGACTCCCCTGCTGCCCCCAAGCGTCACCTCCCAGCCCTGACTCCCCTGCTGCCCCCAAGCGTCACCTCCCAGCCCTGACTCCCCTGCTGCCCCCAGTGTCACCTCCCAGCCCTGACTCCCCTGCTGCCCCCAGTGTCACCTCCCAGCCCTGACTCCCCTGCTGCCCCCAGTGTCACCTCCCATCCCTGACTCCCCTGCTACCCCCAAGCGTCACCTCCCATCCCTGACTCCCCTGCTAACCCCAAGCGTCACCTCCCAGCCCTGACTCCCCTGCTGCCCCCAGTGTCACCTCCCATTCCTGACTCCCCTGCTGCCCCCAGTGTCACCTCCCAGCCCTGACTCCCCTGCTGCCCCCAAGCGTCACCTCCCAGCCCTGACTCCCCTGCTGCCCCCAAGCGTCACCTCCCAGCCCTGACTCCCCTGCTGCCCCCAGTGTCACCTCCCATCCCTGACTCCCCTGCTAACCCCAAGTGTCACCTCCCATTCCTGACTCCCCTGCTGCCCCCAGTGTCACCTCCCATCCCTGACTCCCCTGCTACCCCCAAGCGTCACCTCCCAGCCCTGACTCCCCTGCTGCCCCCAGTGTCACCTCCCATCCCTGACTCCCCTGCTAACCCCAAGTGTCACCTCCCATTCCTGACTCCCCTGCTGCCCCCAGTGTCACCTCCCATCCCTGACTCCCCTGCTAACCCCAAGCGTCACCTCCCAGCCCTGACTCCCCTGCTGCCCCCAGTGTCATCTCCCATCCCTGACTCCCCTGCTACCCCCAAGCGTCACCTCCCATCCCTGACTCCCCTGCTAACCCCAAGCGTCACCTCCCAGCCCTGACTCCCCTGCTGCCCCCAGTGTCACCTCCCAGCCCTGACTCCCCTGCTGCCCCCAAGCGTCACCTCCCAGCCCTGACTCCCCTGCTACCCCCAAGCGTCACCTCCCAGCCCTGACTCCCCTGCTGCCCCCAGTGTCACTTCCCAGCCCTGACTCCCCTGCTGCCCCCAGTGTCACCTCCCAGCCCTGACGTCCCTGCTGCCCCCCCCTGCAGTCCCCAGAGCGATACATGTGGGGCTTGTGCACCAGTGAACACATCTCCCCACACCCCAGTGCACGGCTGTCCACAGGACAAGTCTATAAACCAGTAGCCGCCCTTCCTCAAGGAGGAAACATTCAGAGCCTTCTGGAGACGTTTGCGCAGGATGCGGGCATTCCCAGGACAGAAGGTGTGGGCTGGGTGCATGGGGCAATGAGGGGGTGCTGCATGGAAGAGAAGGCAAGCCCACAAGCCTCAGAAGATGGGGACACGTCTGAGAAGTCAGGGGGGCGAAGGGCACTCCAGAGAGAGGAGCGGACGAGTGAAGGGGCTGTTTCCAGGACGGCCCAGGGCCCTTCTCCTGGGCCCCGGGTTGGGGACACGGCAGGAAACATCCGAGACTCTGGTCTCCACACGCTGCAGCTTCAGGGAAGCGCCCGTCCTTCCTCCGACAGGTTCCTCATCCAACAGACACTTCCCGCGCCCCTGCCCTGCGCCAGACACAGATCGCACACGGGCACCGTGGCGGGGGCTGCCGCCAGCACAGGCGGGGGGCAAAGCCACCACTGCCGGGGGCCCCGACACTTTCTGACGGCCCAGCACTGAACCCACACACGCACCGCCCCACGCCACTCGGTGCAGCTCTCTCCCCGCGACGCCTCCAGGTCTGCGTCGTGCCCCCCTGAGCACAACCCCTCCCCGCCCCGCCCACGGCCTCCACATCGGGTCCCAGCCTGACCGGACCCAGAGAACCCAGAAGGATTTCCAGAGACCCCCACGAAATGCACCCGGACTGGCACTGAGTCACAGAATGGGTCCAGGGTTCCAGCTGGCTGTGCGGCCCGAGGCACGTCCCTCCCGTCCACCCAGGCAACACACACGTGTGCCCCCTCTGCTCAGCGGTGCTGTGGTGTCACAGACAGCAGCCTTCCCCTCCGCGGGGGGCATTGCTCAGTGCGTCCCCTCCACCGGTCCCCGGTCTCTGTTCCGAGTGGCACAGAATCCCACGGCCGCCTGTTCACTCCTTGACCCAACACACGTGCACAGAACGCTAAGGGCCAGATACATGCGGGGGTGGGTCACAGCGAGAGGGTACACGTCCCTCCTCCTCCTGAAGCGTGTCACCTTGGCACGGCCCGAGGGCGCTCCGTCACACCTCGCACAGCAGGGCCCACGCGGGTGACTGACTCCTCACTCCATCCTCACGTCTTTCTGCGCGGACACGCGGCCAAGCGTCAGCCTGAGGAGGCAGCGTGCACAGTGCGTGCGCCCCACAGCCTCAACCAGGAGCCTTCGAAACCCAACGGGAGCGGAGAGAGGGTCACCAAATCTTCAGGGCAGAGAAAGGAGGTACCCGGACTCCCCCGGGCGTGGCAGCCATTGCGGGGGGGGGGGGCCGAGGCCGGGGGGCGCTGCTCCGTGGGGAAGCTGGGCGCTGGTCGGGACCCTGACTCTGAACTCGAACAGCCCAAGCATCAGGGCTCCCCCCGGGGTCTGCCAGCATCCCTGCTTCCCCGTCTGCCGTCCACCTGCTTCTGCGATTTCCGTTCTCAACGCCGAATCAAATATCCAGGTTTTTCTAGACAATGTTTTTACCTACAACTGATGATGCAGGTGCTCCGGGCCTCGCAGAGCTCTTCTGAGTTAGGACGACGAGGGGGGACCAAGCGGGGACAACAGGAAAGGCTGAGCAGCCCTCACGCCACGTTCCCGTGCGGGGACGTCCCCTCCGTGGGAACCGTGAGCCCGTCCCATACGGAGGTCCCTGCCGCTCGGCACCAGGCTGCCCTGCAGCCCGTGGAGGGACCTCCACCGGACCTGGTGCTAGGAGCCCTCACCAGCTGGGACTTGAGACCTCGCCAAGACCCGGGCACTGCTGAGCCCCAACAGGGCCACCCTCGGACCTGTTTCCAGAGGACAGGGGTGGTTTCGAAGAACTCTCAGCACGCCCCCCTCGCCCTCACAGAAAGGCAGAGAGCCAGCGCCTTGAGCATCTGCCTTCCTACCTCCCGGCGCTCTAAACTCTCCAAATCACAGACTGTTTTCCTCCTTTTCTCTCGCTCTCCCTGTCTATAAAATGAGCCTTTTCCTCCAGCAAAGCTTGTCACATTTTCAGTTCCTGTGCTCACTAAAACAACAAAAAGTAAATTAGTGTTCCGTACGTAAGGGACATTAGGAGAATAAAAAAAAACAGAAACAAAAAACAAAACAAAAAAAACCGTCTGCAGGAAATTCTATTGAGCCCATTGCCTGGTTCCCTCGTTCTCAACACGGGCGGACGACTGCGCAAGCACAGCCTCACATTTACTCTAACAAAGGTTCGCCATCCACGAAAATGTCAGCTAAACTTGCCAATAAATACTCACTGGCGGCTGCCGGCGCGGGGGGCGGGGGCGCGCTGGGCACGCTGGGCGGGGGCGCGCTGGGCACGCTGGGCGGGGGCGCGCTGGGTGCCCGCGCCTCGGTCAGGGACGGCCGGGGGAAACAGACCCTGGGGGACCTGAAACACCCACGTCATGATGGCTGCCCAGAACTATTTGCACCATGGGATGGGGGAGGGGGGGAGAAAAAGAGAAAAAGAAGTCATAGCAAGGGAGATATTTAAGGAAAGCAATGATTGAACTTTAAAAAGAATGTATCCTGCAGACTCAGAATGCTGGCAGCAGACTGCTATTTCCACCGAAGCTGCTGGTTTCAGAGAGGTCCTCTGTCTTTCCCAGTCGGTGGCTTGCAAATGTTGGGCAAGGACCGCGGTGCCTTAGGTGTGGCCAACGCGGACACTCCGGCTCTCGGGGCTGCGGTCCGGCCGGTCCGGTCCGTGCGTGGGGGGTTCCCAGTAGGGCGGGCGAGTGGGAGCAACGGGGAGAGCAGCGAAACTACCTAATGTGTGCTTTATCTCGGCCGCATTTTAAAGGATTTACCTATCTGTCCCTCTGCAGACTCACTCATTGAGTGGGAGCCAAGCACATATGATTGTGTTAATTAATCTGCTATTGTGAGCTCGGAGCAGCTGCAGTGGTCTCGTGGAGACGTTGTCAAAAGAAAACAATGTCATGGTGAAGCCTCTGACTGCGTGTTCTGTTACAAAGGACGTTTATGAGAAGTTAAATTCATAAATCACAGATCGTTCTCGTAATAATAATAAATAATATCTGACCTTTCACAAAGAAAGGGTTTGAGTGTTCTTAATTTCGGCTTGAAACCCGTTCTGATATATGATACCTAAGCCTTAACCCAATTCTTTGTTTTGAAAACAAACATTCTCCCAGAAAAGGATGGGAAGGGAAGGAGCTATAGAAATGACCCCTGCCTGAACGAGATGCACGCCATTGTGGTTCTAACAAAGATCAGAGCCCAAAATATCAAGTTAAAAGAAAAACTTGTTGGCCTGCGTCCAATGTCTCATATAATAAAAACGCAATTTCTAATACTAGGCAGAAATGAGAGAGGGAGAAAGGGGACATTCATTATGGGAAACACACATATTATTTACATGGGCTTTATCTTCCTTTATGCAGATAAGGCACAGAGAGCACTTTCCTGTCTAATTAATATTCTGTGTCCCTCCATGATCCAAAACCTTCCCACCACCCCCCCTTACCCTCACCCAAAACACAGCCAGGACTCGGTGCCCACCCTGGTACCCACGGCGGGCGCCCGGGACAAAGGGACTGGGAGCCCTGGACTAGTGTTCCATCCAGGGTCGCAGGAGGCACAAAGGTCAGCAGGAGAACAGAAGACTCCATCGAGGGGCGGAAAGCTGAATGGCGGCTAACAGGGTTTTTAAAGACAGTATCTTGTGTATCTTGGAGGAGCACTCAATTTTAAAAAGAAGTGGAGGGTCCCCCCTCTCAAAAGGCCCCCCTGGGGAGAGTGCTGCCCCCACCCCCGCGGTCCAGAGCGGTTTGGGGCCCCGACGCTGACACTGTGATTTCTGGCCCCTGTTATTTCAAAAGAAATGTTTCTTAGTACCCGGGGGCGGGGGTGGGGGGGCTCAACACGATTCAGTTTACGTTCTCCCCCCACACACCCCATTTTTAAATGAAAAGAAATCCATTTGAGAGAGAAGACAGGAAGGCCTGGGACGGAGACAGGGACCTGGGTCTGACATCCACCCCCTCCCCTTTGTTCTGGGAGATCGCAACAAAAAAGATCTATTTTTAGCTATGGATTGGCACTGTCTCACCAGGAAAGGGTATTGACCCGATCACAGGAGGGGTGACTCCGGAGCGCCCACCCCCCACCACAACCCCGGCCACGTCCTCTGTGGCAGAAGCCCGCGTCCCAGGAAGGCACACTTGGGCGCACATCCTGAACCCAGTAAACGTACAGGAAGGGAGGTGGCTGCCCCCGGCTGACTAGGCTCACCGCAGTCCAGGGAAGACAGCGCCTGCCGTGTGCTCTTCCTCCTGATCGGGTTTCCCTCAGGCGACATTTTAAAGGAGTTTATGAGGAGGAAAATGACCATGGAGAAGGTAATTGTCTGAAATGCCTGCCCCCCACCCTGTGTCCAGGCACGGCTGACCACTGGCTCGCAGAAAGTGAGGCATCATCACCTCCCGCCACAGCAGAGGGTCCCCGGCACGCCCACCTAGACACTCCAGCCACAGCTGACCACCCTCGGGTGCATTCTCCCTGTGTGCCTGCCCCCTGCGCCCTCACCGGAGCCCCGTGTGCCGACACCCCCACCGGGGCTCTGCCCCACCCTCTGTCACAGGGCCGGGGGGACCGCAAAGTCTCCGTCATCACCGACTTTCACACGCGCTCTTCCGAACCCAAACTTTTTTACACGTTAAAACTTAAACGCCCTTCTCTCTCCTGCTACCAAAACAACAACTCTTCAGTGGGCAAGCCTGAATTCCTGGCATTTCCCAGGGCCACACCCGGGGGATGCGCAGGACACGCCCAGGAGAGTGTGGCCTTTGGGCAACAATGGCCCCTCAGTCCAACTACAGGAAGCCCACGTGGGCACCGGGACAACGCCCGCTGCTGGCCGGCCCGGAGCTCTTTATCTAAGCGTTGAAAGTTATCTACCCAGCCAGGGGACCCACGGTGACCCTGCCGGATGCCACAAAGAAGCAATTCTGAGGTCGCTGCTGCTGCAGGGTCTGCTTCCGCTGTCCACTGGGGGGTCAGCACGAGAGGGACCACCCACGCCTCACCGGTGACACGGCACAGGCCAGCAGCCATATGGAACCCGGAGACGAGAGGGTCCGTCAATGGTGCCGTGCTAGGGGACACTTCACCCCGATTTCGAAGATTCGCCTAGAAGGGCCCATTCCCTCGTCACAGGAAGTGGTCCCCCAGGCCCCCCTCCCCCCAGCGCTCACCCAGAAGGAGGAACGCCAAGAGTCGGCTGACTCAGCAACACAGCTATTGGCTGGTTGGTGTGAGAGGCGGTCAACTTAGTAGAAAAACATAAACAGCAATGGCCCTTCCCCTCCAGGAATCAGTGTTTTTCTCACTGGTTTGCGTGCTCTTGTACCTTCAGACTCAGTTAGAACACGGGAGGCACCTCCAAGGGCCCCGATGGACGTGTGTGGGCTCGGAGCACCTGGTGGCCCCGTCACCCACCGCCTGCACCTCTGAGGGCCTGAGGGACCGCACGGACAGAGCACCAAGTCACCACACACCGTGTGGGCCGTTCACATTACACCCTCTTCTGCAGCCTCTAGAAACACCCTTCCACGTCTTCTATCAACATATAGAAGCACCCTTCTATTTGCTAGAAAAATTTGTCCAATAAAGGTGCAAATGAAAGAAGACACTGTCGCTGACCCACCACCTGACTGGACACCAATAGTACCTTTGTGTTCTTCCTTCCACTCAGACGTGAGGATGATCAATGGATACCCACACATGAACGGACAAGGATTCCATACAGGGCCACATCCCCTTTTCCCGCCTGACAGCACGCACGCGTCTGGACGTCGTTCCCTGACGTGAGGGTCAGCGGCTCGAGGGTGGTGCGTCTTCCCGGTTCTCTGTCCTGCTCTAAGTCCTCCCTCTAATCGAGCGCCGTGAGCGACGGCCTCGTCCTGTGCCAGGCTTGGGAGACAGCGAGGCTGCCACACTGCACGGCAGCCCCAGGTCCCAAGAGCACCGCGGCCAAGGGCCCGAGGTCCCCTGCGCAGCGCCCCGCACGGGTCAGCCGGAGTGCAGGGTCCGGGCCCTCCACGGTCTGTGTGTGGAGAGACCGCAGCAGGCTGACCGGCACTTGGTGACGCTCTGATGCGACCGGCCCAGGAGGGTACACACAGGACGGGGCCACGGGAAGTCCATGTGAGATGCATTTACGAGCACAATAAAAGCCGGAAGCCAATCTCCAACCAACAGGAGCCATCTTGCTAAAAAAATACCCATGAGCAACACTCACAAATACTGGCTACTTGTCCCCCCCAAGGGGAGAGGACCGTGGGGGGAGGCTGTGCGTTCAAGGTCCCGAGCTCACTCCACTCCCACTTGCACCGCTGCTCCGTCTTCCTCCTCCTGGGTCTGGGGCGGAGCCAGTGCCACGCTCAAGTGTCCACGGGAACCCGCACGCGGGGCGTCCACTGAGATGTCCAGATTCAAAACAGAACAAGAGCTGAAGGAGTTTCTTTCCTGTGAATGTTTAAAATGAGCAAGAAGACTTGCTCCTGGTGGCATGGAAGAGACCACCTCTGTCGTCAGGGGACCAAGAGCACCATGGAGACCCCAGCTCCCGACTCGACGGGCAAGGGCAGGAGTTACTCGCAGCAGAGCCCACGAGGCAGCGAGCAGGAGGAGACGGCCACCTCCAGCTGCCGAGCCGGGGGAGTCCCGCCGAGGGGCAGACCCTGCCGGGGCCACCGACATCGTCATGCCCAGGGTGGAAAGAAAAGGGCATCAAATGTACGTCTGCGTGAAGAACAGCTCCAGGCCCATCCGGGTCCTGGCGAGGGACTGTCGCCCCGAGACCGGGGAGGAATCTGTCAGCAGAGGACACACCCCAGGGAGAGGACTGCACAAGACTCGGTGGCAGGTGAATCCGCGAGGCCATCCAGAAAACGGCCACGCCGCAGAGGCCCGAGACGCCCTGGTTGGTGACACTTCCGAAGCGGGTTTGCGTCCTGATGATTTTGAGCCGAGAGTTTTATTGCTGCTGAAAACCCGACAGTTGAAAGGGAAATTGAACAGCCTCCCTCTCCCAATCATCTGATTTATAGAAATTGAAATTGATTCATATAATTGGAGACCACTAATTACACGAGTTGAAGAAGAAAGATTGTATGCCAAAGTTCTAATTGCTGAACTATCAAAGTTTGTCAGGATTTGTTTCAAGGAGCGGGGAGGGGAAGCCGCTGCCGTCTGCGGGCGCCAGAGAACGTGACCCCGCCTGGCTCGCCAGCTCCTCTCCTCACTTTAAGGTTGTCTAAGAACAATCAGCGAACCTGACCTTCCTGAGACATGCCGGGGGTGGGGTGGGGGGAGAAATGTTTTAAATTCTTTTCTATTATTTGGAAGAAATGTCAGACGACCTCGACGCTATGGGAGAGAACCAATAAGGGGCCAAGGTTCTCGGGCAGAGCCCCGCCCACTGCTGTTTGCGCGTGGCCGTGAGTGTGGTCCCTGCTCAGGGGTGCTGCCCCCTTCAGCCCTTCGGCTCTGACAGTCGTCATATCCACTGACTGCGCCGCCGCCCGTCAGGGGTCCTGCGCCCGCGGACAAGCCCAGGGCTGTCGGTTTAGCTCAATTCCTTCCCCTTTCTTAAAAGATGCTATCATGAACAGTTTCATACATTCAGATTTTTTTTTTTTAGTTTTTTATACTCAGGATCAATTCCTCCACATAGATTCTCAGCAGCAGCCTGACTGGCCCAGCGAGGTGAAGGTGTTCTATCGCTCCCGACAGGCACTCGTGGGTGGCACCTGCAGGGTCCCAGACAGTCAGAATGCCACCAGCACAGCGGGCGCCCTGGCCCTGCACCCATGGCAGCCGGGAGGCTCCGCTGCTCATCTCTCTTCTCACTCAACAGGAAGTGTAGCTGACTCTGTGGGTGGGCAATCCCTCCGTTCCAGGGCAGGTGCTCTGGGCTCCTCACACTGACTCGCTTCACTTCCTCCTAGGTGAGTCTGGGGTACCTGCCCTTCCTCTGAATCAAGGAAACATCTGTGGGGTGCTCAGACCAAGCAGACCAAATCCAGGCAAGGGGTTATGGAAGATGCACGTGGCACAGGCAGACCGAGAGCCCCGTCACCTTCCCGAGGAGTGAGCGTGACCCCAGCCCGCACGGATGAGCACAGGCCCTCGCTGGGCTCGGGGCGCGTCCGCCTCGAGGGCCCGGTCTCCCTGAGCCCGTCTCTCCCCCTCAGGCGGCCGGGCTGGCAGGCTGATAAAGGACAGGGTATAACATCTTCCTCGGAAACGTGATGTTGCTAATGAGGTAGACCAAATTAAGAAGAAAACCTGAGAAACTGACATTAATTTGGAACCACGAAAGAAAACCAACAATAGTTTGATTTTCCACTCTGCAACCCTTGTAGCACTCTTTACAAACAAAGTAATTAATCCTTATAACAAAGGAGAGATACCCCCGTCCTTCCTGAGTCCCGGAGAAATTAAGAGCCGTTACAGTGAGTTTCTCTGTCTTTGCTAAAGAGACTGAGAGAAGACAGACAGAGAAAGAAAGAAAAAGAGAGAGAGAGAAGGAGAGGAGAGGAGAGGAGAGAAGAAGAGAGGAAGGAAAAGGAAAAGGAAAGAAAAAAGAAGGGAAGGGAGGAAGAAGGGAAGAAGGAAGGAAGGAAGGAAGGAAGGAAGGAAGGAAGGAAGGAAGAAAAGAGAGAGAAGAGGAGAGGAGAGGAAAAGGAAAAGGAAAAGAAAAAGGAAGGAAAAAAAGGGAAGGGAGGAAGAAGGGAAGGAAGGAAGGAAGGAAGGAAGGAAGGAAGGAAGGAAGGAAGGAAGGAAGGGGAGAGAGAGAGGGAGGGAGGGAGGAAGGAAGGAGAGAGAGAGAGAAAGAAGGAAAGGAAGGAAGGGAGAGAGAGAGAGAAAGAAGGAAAGGAAGGAAGGGAGAGAGAGAGAGAGAAAGAAGGAAAGGAAGGAAGGGAGAGAGAGAGAAAGAAGGAAAGGAAGGAAGGGAGAGAGAGAGAGAGAAAGAAGGAAAGGAAGGAAGGGAGAGAGAGAGAAAGAAGGAAAGGAAGGAAGGGAGAGAGAGAGAGAAAGAAGGAAAGGAAGGAAGGGAGAGAGAGAGAGAGAAAGAAGGAAAGGAAGGAAGGAAAGGAGAGAGAGAGAGAGAAGGAAAGGAAGGAAGGAAGGGAGAGAGAGAGAGAAAGAAGGAAAGGAAGGAAGGGAGAGAGAGAGAGAAAGAAGGAAAGGAAGGAAGGAAGGGAGAGAGAGAGAGAAAGAAGGAAAGGAAGGAAGGGAGAGAGAGAGAGAAAGAAGGAAAGGAAGGAAGGGAGAGAGAGAGAGAGAAAGAAGGAAAGGAAGGAAGGAAGGGAGAGAGAGAGAGAAGGAAAGGAAGGAAGGAAGGGAGAGAGAGAGAGAGAAAGAAGGAAAGGAAGGAAGGGAGAGAGAGAGAGAAAGAAGGAAAGGAAGGAAGGGAGAGAGAGAGAGAAAGAAGGAAAGGAAGGAAGGGAGAGAGAGAAAGAAAGAAGGAAAGGAAGGAAGGAAGGGAGAGAGAGAGAGAGAGAGAGAGAGAGAGAAGCAGTCTGCCCACTGCTCATCTGAGAGCGCATCAGAGCAGGTGTGCCTGGGTCCTCACAGAGATGGGTTTTGAGAACAGTTAGCCGATGCCCCAAAGTTACAAATCAATAGACACAGAAAGATCAGTGATTTCCCAGAACTGGAGGGACAGAGGGTTTTGGGGTCCCATATAAAGGATCCAGGTGATGAACATGCTCTAAAAGGGACTGTGGTGTTACTTGACAACACTGAATACAATGAAAACCACAGGCACCCACTCGGCATGGGTGAACTGTGGAATGTGAACTATATCTGATAAAGCTGTTTCCACAAAAACAGTCGCGCTCGAGGGGACTGCAAGGAGGGGGAGGGGGCTGCACAGACGCTGTCGGCCCAGAGGGACAGGAGCAGCAAGGAGAGGCAGGTCCTCGACCTGTCACAGGTCTCGAAAAGGCAGCATGCGAGGTGGCGGAGTTTGGATTTCTGGAACATTCTTCATTCATTCACTCACTCACTCAGCAGAGCATGTGAAGCGTCTCCTTGGTGACGGGTGCGGGAGAGGAGTAAGGAGCCTTTGGGACAAGGTGTGCTGAGCACACGGTGATGGACATGAGGACCACGGAGATTCCAGGACAGGGTCCAGGCAGGCAAGACGGGGATGCTGACAAACATGCCGTCTGTCCACGATGCCACAAGATGCCAGAGCAGAGGGCATCTCCCCCCCGGGGGGGTGACAGGTGGTCTGAGAAGGTCTCACTGGACCGCCAACACCCAGAGGCACACACATAAACATATACACGCGTGCACGCCCACGCACATGTACGTGAGCATATACACGCCCGTACGTAGATGCATCTGTCACAGAGTAACCGAGTGATGACCTGAATAAACGTGGGCAGGGGACGGGATGTGTGGCCAGGGTGTCTTAGGCAGAGAGGTGGGGTCCTGCAGTGACCACGTTGTTACCAAAGGCTACAGGAAGGTTGACATGATCAAGGACCTCAAAGGCGCCCTTGTAAGGAGTTCCCCTCAGAACCCGAGACAGACAGACAGACAGACCTTCAGAAACGTGCTTGGCCAAACCCCACAGCCCTGGAAGAGCCCCCAGAGGGGCACTGAGACCTGAGGGGACAGGAGACTGGCCCTGCAGGTCACGGACAAGGACCATGAGCCCGGTCTTAGCCTTGACGTCACCTCGAAAGACGACGGGAGGAAAGGCGGGGCGAGCAGCAGCCCTGAGAACCCGGCAGGGGCTCCCCAGGAACCACTGTCCCCCCCCATACGAGCAGCAGCCCTGAGAACCCAGCAGGGGCTCCCCGGGAACCACTGTCCCCCCCATACAAGCAGCAGCCCCGAGAACCCGGCAGGGGCTCCCCGGGAACCACTGTCCCCCCCATACAAGCAGCAGCCCCGAGAACCCAGCACGGGCTCCCTGGGAACCACTGTCCCCCCCATACAAGCAGCAGCCCTGAGAACCCGGCAGGGGCTCCCCGGGAACCACTGTCCCCCCCATACAAGCAGCAGCCCTGAGAACCCGACAGGGGCTCCCCGGGAACCACTGTCCCCCCCATACGAGCAGCAGCCCCGAGAACCCAGCAGGGGCTCCCCAGGAACCACTGCCCCCCCATATGAGCAGCAGCCCTGAGAACCCGGCAGGGGCTCCCCGGGAACCACTGTCCCCCCCATACAAGCAGCAGCCCTGAGAACCCGGCAGGGGCTCCCCGGGAACCACTGCCCCCCCATACGAGCAGCAGCCCTGAGAACCCGGCAGGGGCTCCCCGGGAACCACTGCCCCCCCCATACGAGCAGCAGCCCTGAGAACCCAGCAGGGGCTCCCCGGGAACCACTGTCCCCCCCATACGACGGCAGGGGCTCCCCGGGAACCACTGTCCCCCCCATACGAGCAGCAGCCCTGAGAACCCAGCACGGGCTCCCCAGGAACCCCCCCCCACGAGGCACCGGGCACTCAGAAACCCGAGGATGTGGACCCTGCCCGTGCCGGTGCCAGCGCTCGGCAAGGGGTGCTGGGCAGGAGGTGCCCTGGATGAAAGCCTGGGGCACCCTGGCCACTGAGCAAGGGGCTGACCCAAGTGATGGGCTGAGGAAGGAGCGCTGGGGTCCTCCACACCCAGTCGCCCACGGAGACGGCTGCCCGCCACCCTCCGTGTCTCCTTCCAGCCATGGAGTGCTGCAGGGGTGGGTCCCAGCCAGGGACGCTTCCCAAGCCCCTCCCCATCTCACTGGGGCCAGGTGACCCACTTCTGGCCAACGGGCTGGGGACAGCGACGTGCCTCACTTTCGGGTCCACCCAGGACCCTGGTGTCCCCTGGTTCTGTTCCCAACAGTGGACCTTAATGCCCTTTCTGACCTCAATGCCCAGCTGCCCTCTAGAAAGGAGGTCCAGTTCCCTGGCCTGGTCCCCGTGCGGAAGCCCCTCATGTCCAGCCCTGATTAGACTTTCTGTGAGAGAGCAAAACGGTGTCACTGCAGTTCTGAGAGTGGGCACCACAGCAGCTGGAGCACCCCAATTAATAATGGGGCCCAAACCTAGGGCAGCAGCCAGGATTGTGGAGAAGACAGGCTCCCCCGGCCCCCGAGAAGGGACTTCATGGAGCAGCGGTGAGCGGGCCCTCGGAGGAAGCTCAGCTGGGTGGTTCCCCAACGGGCAGGCGCCAGACCGTGAGGAGAAGAGACTTCTCAGAGCAGGCCGCGCCCACAGGCCACGTGCACGCACTGACCCCGCAGGACCAGAGGGGCCGCGCCCACAGGCCACGTGCACTGACTGACCCCGCAGGACCAGAAGGGCCGCGCCCACAGGCCACGTGCACTGACTGACCCCGCAGGACCAGAGGGGCCGCGCCCACAGGCCACGTGCACTGACTGACCCCGCAGGACCAGAGGGGCCGCGCCCACAGGCCACGTGCACTGACTGACCCCGCAGGACCAGAGGGGCCGCGCCCACAGGCCACGTGCACTGACTGACCCCGCAGGACCAGAGGGGCCGCGCCCACAGGCCACGTGCACGCACTGACCCCGCAGGACCAGAGGGGCCGCGCCCACAGGCCACGTGCACTGACTGACCCCGCAGGACCAGAGGGGCCGCGCCCACAGGCCACGTGCACGCACTGACCCCGCAGGACCAGAGGGGCCGCGCCCACAGGCCACGTGCACTGACTGACCCCGCAGGACCAGAGGGCGCGGGACAGACGGCCAGACAAGGCTCAAGGCGACAGGACCTTGGTTCTCAGGCCCTGGGAGAGGCAGGCCTGGACCCCTAGGGTCCCAGCAGAACCCCAGGATGATATGTGGCCTCTTTCAGAAGTAGATTTAAGGGACACAAAGAGAGAGAGAGAGAGAACATTTGCTGAGCGCCAGCTCTGTGCTATACTACCTGCTACACTACATGCAGGAGAGGCGATGACCGTGACACCCCCCCAATGGTCACGGGAGGAGACCCTGCCACCCCCCGGTGCACGGTCACACGAGGACACGGGGATCCGGGTCCTGGAGCACAGCCAGGACCGCACTGGACCTCCGTCTCCACAGCACTGGCTGGACCGGAGCCCCCAACCCCCCCACGGCCCCCGGAGGGACAGAGGGCGCCTCCCGGGGGTGCACCAGCAGGGCCAGGTCCTACGCACGCCCGCGCCATGGCGAAGCGTCACACTGCAAAGCCCTCCCAACCTGGAAACCCCACAGCAAGCATACAGGACGCTCAGATTGAATCAGCTAAAATGACTTCACAGCAGATATTTCTTCATATCTGATTCTCAGGGTCAAACATAAAACTTTCTCCTGGGGGAAAAAAAACCCAGAATGGAACCCAGGGATTCTCCTCAGAAACGCTCTCTGCGCTGTGGTGGCTCAGCAAACAGCACCTGTCCCAGCCCCAAGCAGCACCTGTCCCCAGCCCCTCAGAGGCCGTGGTGGCCCAGCAAACAGCACCTGTCCCCAGCCCCTCGGAGGCCGCCCCGGCCATGGGGCCCAAGAAGTCAGACCCCAGGAGGCCACCCCAGCCATGGGGCCCAAGAAGTCAGACCGCAGGAGGCCGCCCCAGCCACGGGGCCCAAGGAGTCAGACCCCAGGAGGCCGCCCCGGCCACGGGGCCCAAGGAGTCAGACCCCAGGAGGCCGCCCCGGCCACGGGGCCCAAGGAGTCAGGCCCCAGGAGGCCGCCCCGGCCACGGGGCCCAAGGAGTCAGACCCCAGGAGGCCGCCCCGGCCACGGGGCCCAAGGAGTCAGGCCCCAGGAGGCCGCCCCGGCCACGGGGCCCAAGGAGTCAGGCCCCAGGAGGCCGCCCCGGCCACGGGGCCCAAGGAGTCAGGCCCCAGGAGGCCGCCCCGGCCACGGGGCCCAAGGAGTCAGGCCCCAGGAGGCCACCCCGGCCAGGGGGCCCAAGGAGTCAGACCCCAGGAGGCCGCCCAGCGCTCTTGTTCTTTCTCCTAATAACTCGCGGCTGACTTCCTCCAGTGCCGGAGGAAGTACACCGACTTCCATCTCTGCGGAGTGAGGAGGTCTGTCCCCTGACCTGTCTCTCGGAACACCAGGTGAGCCCCCGAGATGAAGGGAACGGCCATCTTTGTTTATTCCTGACAGTGAAATTCGCCACGAGTCTCCACCTCACTCACGCCCTTCCGTTCATCAGCTAAACTCACAAGCTTGTGGCTCCCGGGCCAGCCCTCCCATCCGCGGGGAAGGCAGCATGCGGACCCCGGCTCCCCAGGAGACCGGGCCACCGGCAGGGAGACCCCCTGACCTGGTGCCCCAGACAAATGACCAGGTTGTCTGAGAAGCGGCGGAGCCCACCACTGCGGGAAAGACCCTGCTTCCTCCACGTTGTGAGGGAGAAGGATTCTACTGAAGAGACATTTCCCTGGAGAACAGCCCAGAGCGTCTGACTCACGCCTCGGGAGGTCGCTATTCCGTCACAAGCACGTGTCCTTTGCCACCATGCGGGAGTCACTCAGCACCCGCGTGCAGTCGATACTGACTGGAGTATGAGTACCGTGAAGACGGGACTAGATACTCTTTATTTTTATTTTTTGTGACAGAGACAGGCAGAGGGACAGATAGGGACAGACAGACAGGAAGGGAGAGAGATGAGAAGCATCAATTCCTCGTTGCGGCGCCTTAGTTGTTCACTGATTGTTTTCTCATATGTGCCTTGACCAGGGGGCTACAGCAGAACGAGTGACCCCTTGCTCAAGCCAGAGATCTCTGGGCTGAAGCCAGCGACCATGGGGTCATGTCTATGATCCAACGCTCAAGCCGGCAACGCCATGCTCAAGCTGGCAACCTCAGGGTTTCAAACCTGGGTCCTCTGCATCCCAGTCTGTTGCTCTACCCTCTGTGCCACCACCTGCTCAGGCTGGACTATATACTCTTATATTGTAAACTGCTCTAGACGCTGAACTACCCTAGCGGACAAGACAGACACCGCCCCAGCCCTCATAGAATTGACAGATGGGTAACATGCCCCATAAGACATAAATTAGATACCTACAAAGAGTTACATAAGAGTTAGGGATGGTTAGGGATGGACAGAGTGTGGGTCCCACTGGAGGTGAGCTGTGACCTTGGATGGGTATTCAGGGGAAAGTAAAGTGTGATTTCATGCAGAGAAAACAGGA
Source organism: Saccopteryx bilineata (assembly GCF_036850765.1). Lineage (NCBI taxonomy): Eukaryota > Metazoa > Chordata > Mammalia > Chiroptera > Emballonuridae > Saccopteryx > Saccopteryx bilineata. The sequence continues at coordinate 1,706,148 of NC_089498.1, forward strand.
GTGCAAAGGCCCTGGGGCAGGTCCAACCAGAGTGCTTTGAGGACCAACAAGCAAAGCTTCAGAGGGGGTATGTGGTGGGTGGGCAGAGCCTCGGGACCCGACACCCGGAGGCAGTATTGTAAGAAGTCACTAGAAGCTTCTACATTCTTCCCTCCACCCTAGAGGTCACAGGAGCCATGAGGACAGGACAGAGAGGCCCGAGGGGTCCTGCCATGTCCATGTCCTGTCTCCAACCACAGAGGCAGAAGTCAGAGGGGGCCAGGACTCCTCTTTCACGATATAAAGTCAAACCAACAGAGTGACCCCAACAGGTACCGTATTCTTTGCTGAGCAATATTCCGTCATGACCGATCCATGCTGAGCAGCCCAACACTCACGGCCACCGTCTGCGGCCCACTCCCAGCCAGTTCTACAAGGTCCATAATTCAGCAACATCTCCCCGCTGGGCAAAACCATGTGCACCATGAACAGGCAACTTAAATGACCTGCAACCGTTTGCCTTCTCCAAACGACACTCCTAAGTGGAGGAGCCCTAAATTCCAAGTGCCGGAATGCTGGGACCAGCGCACAGAGGACCGACCTCGCTATAGGCCAATGACTCCATACAGTCACACAAGACGCGTCAGGGTCCCTTTGGGACAAGGGGAAGCAGGGACCAGTCGTCACAGAGGGAAGAAGCAGGAGACCCCCGGCCCCACCTCGGCCCCCGAGCGAGAGCCGAGCGCCCCCCGACACAGGGAGGCCCTCACACGCCGTCCCACCCTCCCTGCCCTTTGGTGAGCCCAAAGGTTCTGTCCTTGTCCTATAAACCCCAAACCCAGAACCGAGCCCCAACGACCCCTCGCTGTGAAGCGACAAGTTCCGGGGCCATTTCGGAAGAGGAAACAGACCCCCGTGAGCCTGTGAGAGTGGACTCCGCGCGGCCCGAGCAGAGGAGGACGGGAGGAGTCACACCAGCTGGGTGCAGCCCGCACCGGGGGACAGGCAGGACCAGAGCCCGCACCGGGGGACAGGCAGGACCGCAGCCCGCACCGGGGGACAGGCAGGACCAGAGCCCGCACCGGGGGACAGGCAGGACCGCAGCCCGCACCGGGGGACAGGCAGGACCGCAGCCCGCACCGGGGGACAGGCAGGACCGCAGCCCGCACCGGGGGACAGGCAGGACCAGAGCCCGCACCGGGGGACAGGCAGGACCGCAGCCAGCACCGGGGGACAGGCAGGACCGCAGCCAGCACCGGGGGACAGGCAGGACCGCAGCCCTCACCGGGGGACAGGCAGGACCGCAGCCAGCACCGGGGGACAGGCAGGACCGCAGCCCGCACCGGGGGACAGGCAGGACCGCAGCCAGCACCGGGGGACAGGCAGGACCGCAGCCAGCACCGGGGGACAGGCAGGACCGCAGCCAGCACCGAGGGACAGGCAGGACCGCAGCCCGCACCGGGGGACAGGCAGGACCGCAGCCAGCACCGGGGGACAGGCAGGACCGCAGCCCGCACCGGGGGACAGGCAGGACCGCAGCCAGCACCGGGGGACAGGCAGGACCGCAGCCCGCACCGGGGGACAGGCAGGACCGCAGCCCGCACCGGGGGACAGGCAGGACCAGAGCCTGCGGCTCGCCTCACACACGCTCCAGGCAGAAGCCCCATGACACCACTGACTGTGACAGACGGGGGACGAAAGGGGCAGGGGACACCTGAAGTGTCCACAGCTGGGGGATGGCTGTAACAATAAAATAATTCCATGGCCCGACACCATGAGGCACTGACAGGGCAGAGAGGAGCCCAGAGCTTGGTTGCAACACAAGAGCCTGGAACCCACGCTGGGGGGGAAAGAGCACATTGGAGACCCCCCCCAGATGCACATTTACGGTGAGGACGAGCTGGGGGGGGCAGAGGACACGCAGGAGAGCCCTGCCCGGCTGGGGCCAGGAATGAAGTCCGTTGACAAAAACGTGGGTGGACCCTGAGGACACCACGCTGAGGACACCACGCTGAGGACACCACCCTGAGGACACCACGCTGAGGACACCAGCCTGAGGACACCAGCCTGAGGACACCACCCTGAGGACACCAGCCTGAGGACACCACCCTGAGGACACCACGCTGAGGACACCACCCTGAGGACACCACGCTGAGGACACCACGCTGAGGACACCACCCTGAGGACACCACGCTGAGGACACCACCCTGAGGACACCACCCTGAGGACACCACCCTGAGGACACCACGCTGAGGACACCACCCTGAGGACACCACCCTGAGGACACCACCCTGAGGACACCACGCTGAGGACACCACGCTGAGGACACCACCCTGAGGACACCAGCCTGAGGACACCACGCTGAGGACACCACCCTGAGGACACCACCCTGAGGACACCACGCTGAGGACACCACCCTGAGGACACCACGCTGAGGACACCACGCTGAGGACACCACCCTGAGGACACCACCCTGAGGACACCAGCCTGAGGACACCACGCTGAGTGAAATAAGTCAGACAGAGAAAGACAAACACCGTGTGGTTCCACTTACACACAGAAATCTACAAGTCAAAAGAAACCAACCAAACAAAACTCTTAGTGGCAGAGCAGAGACAGGTGGTTCTCAGAGGGGCGGGGGTGGGGTCGGCAACGGGTGACAGGTCTGAAGAGACTTACTGTGCTGACCACGGCGTGGCGTGTACAAGGACAACGTTCTATTCTGTACACTTGGAAGCAATATCATGGTCAATACTGATTTTATCCAAATTTGGAAAAAAAACAAACAGAAAAGAAGGGAGGGAGGCATGGAGGGAGGGGCGGGGAGGAAATGCCGGAGGCTGCGGCCAGTCCGGGGACGGGGGCGCCAGGACAGGGAGGTGACAGGACCTGGCTCCGTGTGACAGAGGACATTTTAACCGTCCGTGTGGTTGTGAACGCCCGGCCGCCGCCCCCACCAGGGGCTTTGATAATGACGACCAGTGATGAATCTGGAATAGTGATTAATAATGAGTGATCTGCTCCTCTACCGCCTCTGATTGTAAATATCAACCTTAATTAATAGTAATCAATGGGAGCGGGCCGGGAGCCCGCACCGCCGACAGGCACCACTCGGGGGCCTCACGTGACGCCACCTGCAGTGTGTCAGCTCCCGGGCACACGATGGGGTGAGGGGAGGGGAGGGATGAGGGTGTCCCCCCAGGACCAGGCCAAGCCACCCCCCCCAGACCCTGAGGCTCCCAAGCATCAGCTGTAGGAGAAGGGAGACCAGGAGGGGCCAGGACACACACACCAGGGAGCCCCCCCTCAGTGTCCCCATCGGCGAAGCCCCTTCATCACTCACTCACGCAGCCCCACGGGATCCCTGTCCCCCGACACTCCGGGCTGGCTTCCACGCGTCCCCACTGCCCCCGCTGAGCCTCCTCTTCTCCCCTCCCCCCGCCCTGCGGTCTCAAGACTGACTGACCCTTAACACACATTTAATGAGCATCAGCTATGTGCCAGGAATACGACCCACATCTCGTCCTAACACCCTGGAAGTGAGCATCCCCCATTCTGCAGGTAGACACTTAGGGTTCAGCTATCTCACTCCAGGTGGCGCCTGGTGGAATGGGCATTCTAACCCCAGTGGGTCTGGGGCACCCCGTGGGTCCCCCTGCCAGGGGGAGATGGACGGTGACAGGTGCGGAGGCGCCGTCAGGGAAGGGTGGGCACCGGGACGGCGGGTTGACCGTCCAGGGAGGGCAGCAGAGCACCCGGGGGAGAACAGGAAAGCTCCCCGGGGAGGGGGCCCTTGAACCAAGGCTCAAACCGACTTCCTAGGTGGACGGGGACCTGGGGACGCGTTGTGGTGCTCAATGGGTATGGATGAAGGGACAGCACCTTCTGAGGCCGGGGACACCGTGGGACAGCCAGGGCCATCCCAGAAACTGCAAACAGCCCACCCCACCGCCGTACGCTGCCTTCGGGCAAGGGTTAAGATTCTGACAGGCCAAGTGGAGGAGAAAGATACATTTGTGATGACTTCATGTTCGTCAAGCACAGAGCTAAGGGCACGAACTGGAACTGTCCCTTTGACGGTATCGATAGGAAAGTTAAAGGATGGATCTCCCGGGCCACCTGTGCCCGGAGGTGCGTTTATCCATCACGACACCGGGCGCTTCGGTTTCCGGGCGGGAGACTCCTCCACACGGGGAAGCCAGCCACTTATTAATTTCTGCAACAAGTACTCAACTTCATTACTCACTTTCGAGATCGCACACCGTGTTTACATAATCTCTCTCCGGCTCCGGGAGCCGCGCAGCCGTGTCCCCGGGCAGCGTCGGCGCGGCGAGATAGCGGGCGCAGTTAGGGACGGTGATGTGACAAGCCGACACACGGTGTAATTACACCGACCCGGCTTCCACCGGCTCCTCTGCAGGTACCCCCGCAACTAATGCGGTGCTGGAATTTGCATGCAAGATGCTGACCAATAATGTGCATTTTAACTGAGCACCGCAAATTAAACTCCACACCATATGGCTGACTGGGAGCACACTCCCCTTCTCCAAACAGCTGGGTGAGGACGGCCAGCGAGGAGAAGGTGCGCGGCTGCCACACACTCACTCTTGGCCACCCCGGCGGCTGCAGGGGCCATGCGCCCGCCCACGGGTGCACACCTGAGGCCAAGCACTGAGGCGCCTTCTCTCCACACGAGCCAGGTGCGCCGTCCCACCTCCCCGCCGTGCCCAGTGTGAACAGGCTCGTTCTGCGTTTTTAAAGTCAGACACTCCCAGGTCTTCCAGGGAGAGTGCTGCTCTGGGCATGAGGGAAAAGAGAAAACCCCGCCCTCCCCCTAAAATAAACATGGTGCATTTTCTTTTAATTCTGATGTGTCTCTACGAACTGCTGCCTCTCGCACACCTGTTTGTTCTCTCTGTCCAGACAGAGCTGGCGGGGCTCAGGTCAGTGTCTTCACATTCCCCGTCTGGTCCTAAGCAAGAGCTTCGCAGACACCTGTGCCGGGCAGGAGAGCCGCGTCCACGCGGGCTCCACCACGTCGGCCGGGTACCTCTCGCCTCGCCAGCCAGTGTCCGCCCCAGCAGCCAAAGGGTCTAGAACCCCAGCATGGGCCCTTCCACCTGGGCACACGGGGCTCCAGGGACGTCTGGGGGGCTGGCCTCACGGCTCACTACAGTGGGGTCGGTCACACAGGGCCTCACGCGTGAAGGACCCTGACTGGTTTAACGTTCTGTGATCGCCACCTTGAAACCCCTCGTCGTTTCCAACAACGGACCCACCTTTCTGCTTTGCACTGAGCCCTGCAAGTCATGTAGCTGGTCCTGAGCCTGCTAACTCGCCGGAGACGGGGTGTGGCTGCCAAGCAGGACTCCGGCCGCCCCCCCCCCCCCCAGTGCGAAGGCCGGCTGACAGCATGTGGCCTCCCGCTGCGGTCTGCCTCCCAGTGGCCCGTCACCCCAGGCAAACCCCGGAGAGAGCCGAGTGGTGGGAAGCCGTGAGTGTGGTCAGCAGACGGCACTGCCCTGGGCCCCATACCGGGCCACCTTCCCCTGCTGGCCTGCCAGGGGGGGCAGAGAGCCACGCAGTGCTGTGCCGTGCACCGGGAGGGCCACGGAGACCAAGTCTCAGGCAAGCTCACAGAGGCCATGCTCCTTGGGCCACCAGGGGTGCCCTGGGGACACGGTCCCCAGATACTTCTGCCCTGCTGTACATGGGACCTGGAGGAGGGGTTGGGTGGTCCAGGGCTGGTGAGGTGAGCCTGCAGACTCCCCTTGAGCCCTGTGTGGAGCCATGTGGCCTCTGCCTGCTTTCTCTGCACAGGGCTGGCACCTGGCCACATGTGCCACAAAGCTACGAGCTTCCTAAATCCCCCCGATCCCTTCCCGGCCTGGGGGGGGCTTCTTCTAAAGCACCATCCAAACCCCCCCGGGGGGCCCCTTCTGCAGCAAGATGGCGACTTTGACCCCAGTTCAGAGCAGGGAGGGGGACAGCCAGCCAGAGGCTGGGCCGTGGCGTTTGCTCCCCACAAAGTGCCAGGATCGGCTGGATCCGACGGGGACAGAGTTACCTGCCCAAGGACTTACCTGGGTGGGTGAGCGGCTGCCTCTCCCCTCTGAGTCCCTGGGGAACAAATGTGGGCTCCAAGGCACGTGGGTGCCCCCCCAGACCGGGGAGGCGCCCCACTCGCTCAGCTTCACTCTTGGAGTGGCGTGTCCGAGCCCAGCCCTGTGCCTCTGGAGGCGGCCGCGGGTCCCCATCCACTGCCCGCCTCCCCAGAGCCTGGTGTGCTGCTCAGCGTTCAGACCCCACTTGTAAGCACTTTGTCCTTGAACGAGCACCCGAATGAACTGATGGGGGAAGAGAGAGCGAGGGACTTGTGCAGGAGCCAACGCCTCTCAGAGCGGCAGGGAGGCGGCAGGGAGAGGCCCGGCTTCAGGGGGACGGTTTCAGCACAGCCTCCGGGGGCCGTGCTCCTCGTGGGGAACACACCCGCTGGAGGGAGAGCCCTCTGCATGCAGGGCCTGGCTGGGGCTGCAGCCGCTGGGCTGCACCCAAGGAGGCTGCTGTGCCCGTGGTCGTGGTCGGGAAGGTCAGGGTGCCAGAGCACAAGCGAGGCTGGTCCCACCAGCTCAGCGGTGGGGAAACTGGCTACATTGTCTCACCGGCGCAGCTTTTTAACTTTGTTTCTCTGCAGTTCTAATATTTACCGTAAGAACATGTTATTATGTGTGTGATGCTTGAGGAAGGAGTGTGACTGTCTCTAGAACAGGAAGAGTCTGGGCAAAAAGACAGTCCAGGGGCCCAATCTGCCTGTCAGTAAATAAAGTTTGTAAATAAAGTTTTATCGGAACACATCACACCCTCTGATGGGCAGCAGAGCTGAGTGACCATGGAGACCATGTGGCCTGCAGATGCCTAAAATACATATTATCTGGCCCTTGAGTGAGCAAGCTTGCTGACCCTTGCATAGGATCTTCAGTGGCAAATGCCACATGACATATTTAAGCGAAATTGTGTCATGCAGAAGTATGACCCTTTTTTTGTTGTTGAATACGTCTTTCTTCAGTTCTGGGAAGGCATGTCCATGTTTACCGTGGTCCCTGCTGAGTCGTGGTGGACACACATATATAATTCTTTCTATTTACCTATATTTTCTAAATGTCTAAGATGAAAAAGAATAACTTTACAGTTTGGAAAAAAAATAACTAAAATGTCATCAAACAATATCAAGAAAGAAGTTAGGAAACACCCCTCATGGAGGAGGTCATGGTCAAGGTCAAAGCTGCTGCAGAGGGCCGGGGCCCAGCGGGGGGGGGGGGGGGCACAAGCCCCCACGCTCCCCCCACGGTGGGAATCAGTTTATGTTGCCCAGTAGCTTGGCTGAGGGAGCACTCCAATTTTTCAGGGCAAATTACTTCTAAAAAAATTAAAAGACCTATTGTTGCAACAGATTTAACAGCGTCTATTTGGCCCTGAAGGGAAGAACGCGCCTGTCTCGCTTGGTCTTCAAGGAGAAACTCCGCACAGGTTTGAGGCTGAACGGAAACACAGGGAGCTGGAAGTTTTCCAAAATGCCTCTCAGGATGATTGAGGACCCCGGGGGGGGGGGGTGTCCACCGGCCCGGGGCCAGCGCCGCGGGGCACTTCGGGACATCTCCGTAATGAGAGAGGAGGGCGCTGGTGGGGACCCGCGTCACCGCACATCCCACCGCGCTGGCCTGCAGTCACACAGAAGGAAGGACTGAGTCTTCCCTAAAACCCAGTCCAGCACGTTGCCTGAGCAAGAGAGTGAGTGAGTTCCTCCGTGGAATGTGAGTCCCAGTGGTCGGCAAACTCACGAGTCAACAGAGCCAAGTATCAACAGTACAATGATTGAAATTTCTTCTGAGACCCAAGTTCCTTAAACTTAAACTAGATAGGTAGGTACATTCCTCATCGAGGTAGCGCCCGCGCGTGGTGTTTTGTGGAAGAGCCACACTCAAGGGGCCAAAGAGCCACATGTAGCTCACGAGCCACAGTTTGCTGACCAGGGTCCTAGACCCAGCTACACAGTAAAACACAGGAAGGCTCCCCAAAGGTGCGTCCTGACTTCCAAGGAAAGTGGGAAAATGACCCCACCCTCAAAACACAAGGGACCAGGCCGTACACGCCCAGCTCAGCCACCACGGACGTCCCGGCCAGCACGCGCCTGCACGCCCCGACGGCAGCCCCCGGGTGCGGTGCGCGGTGGGCAGCCCAGCCCAGGAGCCAGCGTGTGCTGTGCCTCCCGCTTCTCCTGAGACGCAGGTCACACATCACACAGAGCCCCCAGGACCACGCCAGCAGAGACGGGTGCCATGAGCAGCCAGGCCCTGCACAGCCTCCCCTGGGCGGGAAAGGGGGCCCACCTGAGCCCAGGGACCCGCCCTGGCGTGGGGACGGTGGCCTTGTGCCTGGGCCTGCGGCCAGCAGCGTTCAGTGTCCTTGTGCCGGGGCCTGCGGCCGGCAGCGGGCTCAGACAGGCCTGGCGTGGGGATGGTGGCCTTGTGCCGGGGCCTGCGGCCGGCAGCGGGCTCAGACAGGCATAGCTCAGCTCGAAGCTCGGAGCCTCTGGGGCAGAGGAGGATCTGGGAAAGGACAGGACCGATCTCTGTGCCCCACTGGGTCCTGTTGGCACACAGGCCACGCCTCCCTGTTCTCAGTCCCTGTCCCCAGCCCCTTCGAGAGGCACCACGGACATTCCTCACAGGACACTCGCAAGCCCTGTTCCTTCAGACCGCGTCGTGACCCGCCACAGAGGTCCTGGCTGCCTCCACGCCTTCACGCCTGCGACACGCCAGGACTCAGGTGAAAACAGGAGGCAAACACAATACAGAAGATGTGGAAACACAGGCCCGGGATGTGGGGCGTGCTCCCGACGAGGGGAAGCGGCACCAGGTCTGGCCCGGGACCAGCTAGCACAGCCTGGCTGGGGGAGCAGCCAGTGAAGACAGGGAGGACGTGCTTCAGCCTTGTGGCTCCTGGGAGACCCCTGCCCCGCCCTGCCCCGCCCCACCCGTCCAGGGGCCTGGCTGCTTGCTCAGGGTCTGCCCCAGGAAAGAGCCTGGAGGCTCTGCCCACGCCCGGCTCCCCCGAGCGTTTTCGGGAGCGCCCACGGCTTTCCGAGGAGGGCTCTCCAGATGGCGCCTGGTGTCAACGGTGCCAAACTCCACAGCTTAAGTAAATGTTGCTGTCGCCCCGTCCTGCCAGGAAGAGGCAAGGGGGACCCACCGCTCGTCTCGGCTGCTGTGCCGCTCCGTTCCCGGGGAGATCGGAGAGCCCCCCGCCAACTGCTGGAGAGCCCCCTTCCTCTCTGCATTTGCAAGCCTGGCTGAGCCCCGCCTCCCGCCGCGGCGTGCCAGCCCGGTCTACGAGGGCGCAGGGATGCGCCTGCCACATGCCGACAGGAACCCAGACGGGCAGCAAGCGGGCCCGAGGGTCGCAGATGGCGCAGGTCCCAGCCCAGTCATCACAAATGCGGGACGCCTGCACAAATGCAATCTCCGGTCTCTGCAGGTGTTTCGCACCCCCACCCACCCGCCCACCAACCCTGCAAAGCAGCTTGGCAGTGAGGAGCTCACGGCTCACCGGTCCGACCCCCGCGCAGGGCGTGCAAACGGCTACCTGCATGGGCATCTCCAGTCTCCCTCCGCCCTCCGTCTCTGCCGCTCCGAGGGTCCCAGCGGCCTCCAGCTAGACACCAGTGACATCCTGAGGGCCATTTAAAACGGGGCCTCGTTGGAACTGCCCCGTCCCCAGTCACCTGAGACATCAGGCCGCTGGCCTGAACCCTCTGCCCGAGAGGCAGGCCTGGGAAGCCGCCAGGGCGCACGGCGAGGAGCAGGTGCCCCACCCGGTCAGCAGGGCACCCCGAGACGCAGGCCCCGAGGGCAGTGCCCGAGCAGGGGTTCAGAGAGCTGAGGCGGCAGGAGTTCGGGTGAGCAGGGAGACCCCAAACAGCCCCCAAACAGAGGCCGCCCTGCTCTTCCAATGTGGCTGTGGGGTGTACATTTCCAGTGACCCAAAGGCACAGTCAGCAGAGGGGGCAGGTGGCCCTGGGAGCTCATGACATCTGCTTTCGGGCACATGATGAAGCAGAGGCCACACCGTGCTGTCTGCAAAGCGAACCTCACGCAGGGTGCTGGCCAGGAACCGCCGCCTGGGCTCCACAGGGCTGGAGAGGTGGCAGAGGAGGCTGTGCCCCGGGGCGTGTGCATCCCCACCTGCTAGGCCACACGCCCAGGGCACCTCACTGGCAGCAGCACAGGGCGTGTGCGTCCCCACCTGCTGGGCCACATGCCCAGGGCACCTCACTGGCAGCAGCACAGGGCAGGGCAGCAGAAGCGGGTTCACACCTGACATGCGGGGGTCTGAGGGGGCGGCCACACAGCCCCAGGGCGGTGTCAGGGTCCCTGTCGCTGCTTCCACAGGTCACCACGTGCACGAACGAGCCCGCAGACGTTTCCAAAGGAGCTGTGGGTGGGCTCCTCCCAGAAGGGGAGGGTGCAGCCCTGCAGCGAAGGGCCCAGCTCCAGCGCCATGCCCCGGTGGCCAGCCCGCCCGCTCTCAGGCCAGAGGGAAGGTGCAGACCAGCGGGGATCCGCTGGCCCACTGACCGGCCCCCACCTGACACTTCCCAGGAGTCAGCCGGCCAACCTCGGCCTGGGCCCAGCCTGGGACAGGAGCCGGCCTCACCCCCACCCCCCAGGAAACCTCCACAAACATGGCGCCGGCACGGCCGCCTCGGCGGGGGGGACGCTGCACATGGCACGGGGCTCTAACAGCTGAGCTTTAAAAACGGCAGCTTCTCCCCCGGAACCGGCTCCCACCTCAGGGGAGGGGCTGGGGCGGGGGGCCTTCAGCACGACACTGGATCTTACGCAGAATTTCAGGCTATTAGCTGCTCAGAAGGTCCCTCCGGAAAAAAATGAAATAATCTTCCGTTTGTCAGTCCCAATTTACTGATTGCAAGTTACTAATTTTATCTTTCTTTTTTGTGTTTTTTTTTTTAATCTATGACTTTTTCTTTTCTTTCCTTTCCTGTTTTTTAATAATAATAAAGAAGTCTATCTGTGGGAAAGCACTCACCCGCCTTAGACCGGGTGGACAATTTTTAAGTACATTTGGTAAACGTGATTCTTGTTTTCCAAAGTTCTGTTCGGCACAGAGATGAGTTGCCACCAGGCCCCGGGGTGGGGGGTGGGAGGGTGGCGGGAGGTCCCCCGGTTCTTTTTCTCTCCCCGGCTGAGAGGCGCACGGGGGTGGGGGCACTGGAGGGGGGGGACCAGGAGGGACAAGCCTGGGTGGGCGGCGTCCCCGGAACGGCCTGGAACCTGGGCTTCCCCTCCCGCGCCGCCTGCCTGGGCCGCACAGCCCCCCCGCCCCAGCCCCCTGTTGCTGCCGCCGTCCCTGAGCCCCAGCAGAAAGTTTGGCTTTTGCTGCAGGAAGCAGCTGGGCCAGGCAACCAGCGAATGATAATGACCTCAGAAATCTGCTGTTCGCTCGGCAACAATAGGGTGCTCAGTCTCCTGGAAAATTGTGTTCATCAGCTCACTCTGCTCAGTTACTAATTGACATTGCCAAATATTTTAAGAACAATTGGAATGCACAAGCAAAAAAATAAAAAAAATAAAAAATTTGAAGATCTTAATCCTCAAGACTTAAAATTTTTTTTTCTTCTTTTTCTTTTTTTTCCTACCCCCCCTTCTTTGGGGGCCTGGTGTGTGTGTGTGTGTGTGTGTGTGTGTGTGTGTGTGGAACAGGCGGTGGGCAGGGAAGAGGAGCCACAGGAGAAATAAAAAGAAAGAAAATCTATCATCTCACTCACTCTGGCCGGTGTCACAGCATGGCTGTCCGGCTGTGGCCTGCAAGGCAGCAGTTAAAGGCCCTGCCCGGGACGGGGGGGTCAGCATTTCCAGAATGCCGCTCCCCCCAATGCTGGAGGCCCTCCAGGCCCTAGCCTACCTGATCAAACAGCCCTCGTCCACCTCAAAATATTCATCAGCCATCACAGGGGTTAACGAGACGTTCATCTCTCCGAGCCTCTGCCCGGCTTGCCATTGATCACGGAACTTAGCCGTTATTTAATGAACAAAGGGTCAGCGCATTCAATTACCCCCTTCCCACCACCAACACGTCCATTAGCCCCTCTCCCAAAATGACGGGGCCCGCCCAAGCTAAACGCCCTGCTGGACAGAGCAAGCAGCATCGTTTCTTAGTACATTAAGTTTTAATTATTCCAAGCGTGATTTCCAAAGCAAAAAAAAAAAAAAACCAAACCGAAAAAAACCCAGAGAAACAGAAGTTGGGTCGTCTCCTGACTTGGAGCGGAGCTCAGATCCCAGCACAGGCTCAGCTGGGCTTTTGGGGAGGGCGGGCGAGATTGACGTCCTCCGCACGGTGGCACGCGAGCCAGCAGCGGCTAGGGGACCTCGGAACGGCGGCCCGCTCTTCCTGTGTCAGGGAAGAGTAGAATTTATGAGCTGCTTGCCTCCCCACCGTGTCCCTTTGCCTGGGCCACGGAGAGGCAGGGAGGACTTCCACGGGCGGGGGTGTGAGACAATCGGTGCGTCCCAGGGACAGAAACAAACCCAGGGGCTCGAGCGACGGGGAAGAGGTCTTTGTGACCAGTTTTTGTTTTTTTTTGTGTGTGTGTGTTTTGTTTTGTTTTTTTGGTCCATTTTCGGTGAGAAAATGTGGCCTCCTGAGTTGTCAGAGGTCCTTGCTCTCGCAGTTGATCCGAAGCCCGGTTCTCAGCAGTTTGGAGAGCCCAAGAACAAACATATTTTCTGGTTCACTGGAATCATTTTCACATGCTCACTGATTCAAACATTCTTTTGCTCACATAACACACAGCTGCACCCCACATTAGCCTAGCCAGTGACAGTCGCCCATCTCGGCAATAACTGTTTGATTGCAAACTTGACCCTTTCTTCGTCTCTGTCTGAGCAAGACGTTTTTAAACAGCCACTCCGCTCCCAATCCTCGCAAAGAATTGCATCAGATAACAAAGGCTGTCTCCGCCACTCATTGTAAAGCCTCCTTCTGGAGATCTGTTCTGAGAGGCTCTCTGCAAAAAGGGCTTTTTATGATGAATTCTGAACTACTATCATGTTAAGAGCAGCGATTTAAAAGAAGAATTCACTGGTTAAGATCTGCAAAAAAAAAAAAAAAAAAAGAGTTTCTCAGGCCCTACTGACCCAGTTTTCAAGAAGAAAAGAATCAAGTGATGGAAATTAAGTTTTGTGACATTGTTATGCAGTCTGAGAAGTGTGGGGAACCGTGGTGTGCAGTCATTTCTTAATAGAAGCCTTAATAAGTACTTCTTTCTTTACTTAAGAGCTTAGGGATTTTCTCTCTCTCTTTCTTTCTCTCTCTCTCTCTCTCTCTTCCTCTCTCCCCCCTCCTTCACCTTGCGGTTTCTCTCTAAACAGGTAATGATAATAAAACACTCATTGTGTCACAAGTTTTATTTGAATGCATATTTTAACCGCACTCTGTACAAGCCACACTTGTGGGGAGCAGAGGAAAGGCAAGGCAGATGTGGCAAAGGGCCCTGAGTCCCGGTAGAGCCTCGGCCCCACCGTCCAGCTGACTTGGGCTGTGTCTGCGGCAGGCCTGGTTGCTGCTCAGCCAGAAAATGATGAAAGGGTCTCATTTGAATATGGAAAAAAAACCAAAACAAAACAAAAAACACAAAGAAGTCAACCAGGAGTAAAGAATCAGTCTTCGTGACCGTAAACTACTTCAGCGAGGGGAATACAAGACCATCCCCTCAGCTCAAGTGTAACTCTCCTTCGGGTCCTAAGCCTGGTGGTGGGATCCTTCAGTCAAAGTGCCCCCACCCCCATGAGCATTTAGAGACATGAGCACAACAGAGAGGAACAGCACGAGGCTATCAGTCAGCCAGAAGGTGGGAGAGGAACAGGGGAGGGCAGGCCGTGAACGAAGCTGAACCTCTGGTGTCAGAGCCTCTGCTGAGAACCGCGGGGTCCCGGCAGGTCTGGGCGGGAGCGGCGTCTGCGGCGTTCCTGCCGCTCGCCGAGGCGAGTCGCTGTGCGCTCTGCTCCCCGCCCCTGAAAGGCCCCCGCTCCCCAAGACAGTGAGACCACCGCCCCCAGAACAGGGGACCAAGAGCCCCCCCTCCCGTGACAGGGGAACGCTGGACCCTCTGCTGCCTGCGCGGTTGGGCAGCGAAACTTGGAAAACCCGGGGACTGGTCACCGTGCAGTGCAGCCTTGCCCCCCGGGGCCCTCTCGGTCCGGCTCAGACTCCCCCAGAAGTTCCCACCAGAAATAAATCACACACGAGCCCAGGACCCTGGAGCAGACAGCGCGTTTCATGGGTGTTTAAGCAGCAGCTCTAAGTGCTGTTGGAATCTCCGGAATGTGAGCTCAGACTTATGTGTCTTAACCACTCTCTACTGGTCTGTAACAAGCCGGCGGGCTCACACTTTGTTTTCTTACTAATTCCGCCCCCCGAAGAAGGGGGCGGCTGAGGCATGACAACCACCACCACGGAATGGGACCAGCCTCAGCCTCCTCACTGTCGTGGTGAACAGCCCCCGATACAAATATTCATCAAAACCCAGAGGAGGGGAGGCGGGTGGGGGGTGGGGGAGAAAAAAAGAAGAAAAAGGGAAAACTTTTTAAAAAATGACCCTCGGCAGGACGGCCACCTCTCTGACCGCGAGCAACGCGGAGCCTTGAGGTCCTCAAGTTGTCCTTCATTTTCTAGACTTAACGGCTGATGGCAGAAATCAATGTTGCCATTAGTAACAGGGTATTTGTTATGGCATGACTTCCTCTGTTGTTAGGCTGCGGAATGATTACAGTATTAGCGAGATGCTTTCTTTAGAAAGGGCTGGAGATAAACTTCCCACTCGCTCTCCATCAGCAAGGGGCTCTGAAACCAGGGATGCAGGCACCGGCAGGCCCGCGTTAGGAAGCGGCTGAAATTTAGCCACCTTAGACCACGACCGGGTTCATTCCCTCTCTCTTCCCCCCCACCCCCCAAAACAGGGCCAGGAAGCTTCAGAATTTCACAGACATTTTGATGACAGATTTTCTGCTCTGCTATTTTAGACCCCAAACCTGCACCACCCATGGAACACAGCACGTTTTAAGACACGCACTCATGCATCTGTGTTGTCAAACCTCTGTGCCTTTCCAGACGTTCGCAGGAACCTGGCTGGTGAGCCACGCGGCAGTTTTTGGGTTGTTTCTTTTTGGCAGGGGAAAGGGGTGTGTGACGCGACCCAGGTTTGGTCTGGGGAGGGAGAGAATCATGAGAATGTGCTCGGGGGAGAGATGGGGATGGTCTGGCACCTTCACAGCCTGGATGGAGCAGGATGCCAACTCCTGGGTTCTGGAGAGGACGGGGTGGCCGAGGAGGTGAGGGCATGACACGGGGCAGGTGGGCAGTTACAGAGAAGCTGGGCCACACCCCACGGGCCAACGTGCCCACCAGCCATCCTACCACAGAGGAGAGTCCACTGACGCTCCTGGTCGCCAGCGCTCAGGGAGACCAAGACGAAAGGAGACAGGCAGAAAGGCGGGGCCCTCTCACGCCAACCGGCCACAGAGACCTCGGACCTGACCTTGAGGAGCAGCAAGGTCCACCCCCCACTGAGGCCTGCGTGGACCGGCACAGGGTGGGGGCGGGGCCCTCGCCAGCAGCCACCCCCCCCCCCAGAGGCCCCAGCAGCCTACCTGAGGAAGCCGGCGAGGAGGGGTGCGGGCTGTCCTCCTGGGCGCTCCCAGTCTGGGAGAGCCCCCCGCCGACCCCACTCTCCTCGGTGACGTTGGAGGAGCCCGGCGTGGTCGAGCGGCTCACCGACTGGGACTCCTGGTCGCTGCCCGAGCCGCGTCGCTCCTCCAGGCCCACGTGCTGCAGCCCCTCCTCCTCGGCCTTGCGGTCCCGCTTGTGCACGCGGGAGTGCACGACCACCTGGTGGTAGGTGCGGAACACCCGGCCACAGTCCGGGCACTCCGTGGGCTTCTCCTTCACGCTCCCCGGGCCCTGCAGGTTGTAGTCCAGCGCCTGGCTGAGCCCGTGCACCAGAAACTCCCGGCCGCCTTCCACGGGCTCCAGCTTCGCCAGCGGGTCTCTCTGGCTGCCCGCCTTGGTGCTGTGCACCAGGTCCGCCGGCATTTTCTGCTTGGAACCGTCAGCTCCCACGAAAATGTACTCGCGCTTGTCCTTGTCAAACATGAGTCCCGCGTTCACCAGGGCGTCCTCCTGGCTGCGCTGCAGCGAGTGCTCCTTAGACAGGAAGCCGTGCTCCATGGCCACACCCCTAGCCATGAGCTGCCACGCTTGGTAGCTGTTGACGGGATCCATCTCGGCTGCTTTGGCCGCAGCCTGCAACCGCTCGATGCAGCTGGACTTTAGTGGAGGCACCAGGTTGAGGCAGCCCAGGAGGGAGTGTTTGTCGCCCTCGGGGACAGCGTGGGCCACGCTGGAGAGGGGCGACAACAGCTTCCCCAGGGCCTCCTTCTCCCCCTTCCCGTAGAGCGCGCTGGGCTCGCTCAGGCTGGCCTTGTCCGGGGCCAGGAAGCCGCCCTGCAGGCAGGACAGGTACCTGGAACACAGGCTGGCGTGAGCCTCCCGGGACATGCCGCTCAGGGGCGCCGGCCCCTCAGCCTCGCCAGGGGGCTTGTTCTTCACCGAGAGCTTGTTGAGGTGCACCTTCATGTGGTTCTTGAGGAACCAGGGCTCCTTGAAGCGGCGCCCGCAGATCTGGCAGCAGTGCTCGAAGGAGTCCTTGTGCTTGCGCATGTGCCCCTTGAGGAACCAGGCCTGGCTGAACACCTGCCCACACACCTCGCAGCGGAACTCGTTGGCCGCCTGCTCGCCGCCGCCATGGGGGCCCTGGCCCTGCGCGGACTCGGCCGTGATGTGTGCCTTCTCCACGTGGCTGATGAGCTCCTCCTCCTGCGAGGCCGCGAAGTCGCAGAGCGTGCACTTGTAGGGCTTGTGCAGGATGCGGATGTGGCGGTCCAGCTCCTCGCGCTTCTTGAACTTGCCCTTGCAGAAGGTGCAGCGGAAGCCGGCGGCCGGGGCCACCGCCTCGTCCTGCGAGCAGCTACCGCCACTGCCACCGCCTCCGCCGCCGGGGGGCTTGGGAGAGGGCGTGGGGCGGGCGGCATCGGGCGCGCCGGGCGCGGGGGGCGGTGCCAGGTGGCAGGCGGTGGGCGGGGCGGGCTGCGCGTGCGGCGGGGGCTTCAGGTCCGGTCGCGGCGGCAGCAGGCTGCTCCGCAGCTGCTTGTCACGCAGGATGGCGCGCTCCTCCAGCTCGTGCAGCAGGCGGTTCTCCTCGCGCACGCGCCCGCGCCCCTTGCCCAGGTTGCCCAGCTTGTGGGTCCGCAGGTGGATCTTGAGGTTGCCCTTCTGTGCAGCCCGGTGGTCGCAGTAGGGGCACTTGAAGGGCTTCTCGCCCGTGTGCGTGCGCATGTGCAGGGACAGGATGCTGTTGAAGCGGAAGCGCTTGCCGCACAGCGGGCACGGGTACTTGCGGTTCTTGCGCGCGTCGTCCTCGATGTCGCTCATCTGCGACATGATGCCCAGGTTCTGCCCGTTGAGGAACTGCTGCAGGTCCACACGCCCGTTGAGGCTGGTGTCCACGTCCCGGCCCAGCTGGTTGGCCAGCAGCGCCATCTGACTGCCCATGGGCTGGCCGCCCAGGGACACGTGGGCCTTGTCATCCAGCGGCGGCGCGGGCGGCTTATCCTCGGGGCCGGGCCGCGGGTGCAGCTCCGGGAAGGCATGGCTGAGCTGGGAGGTGATCTGGTGCAGCTTCTGACTCATGGCATACTGGCCGTTGAGGACTGGGCCGCTCAGGTGGGGCTCCGCTTCCACCGTCGAGGACACCCCAAGGCACAAGCTGGCTTCTTCCATTCCTGCAAAGGGAAGAGAGAGTTCAGATCTGGGCCCGGAACCAGCCGTGGGGGGTGGGGGGTGGGAGACAGACACACCAGCTTCAGCTGGCGGGAGGGACAGTTTCATTTCCCTGCCTTACCTACACGTAATCATGCCAAGGAATTACAGTCGAAAACAATAATAAAAAAATGAATTATTAAATGCCAATTATGCAATATGGCTTCGGTCCCCCCATTTGTTTTGGCGATAGATAGTATTCCTTGTGTTTTCTATTTACCGACCGCAATTACTCAAGTACATTTAAATTATTAATGTTTTACCCCTTTCGACACCTAGTAACAGATCCAGGGTCTACCTGGCAAAAAGTCTTCCCCCTCCCCCGCACCTGTTGGTGGGGCTCGGGGTTGGCCCGGGGGCGGAGTGCTTTCACCGCGGACCAGAAACACACACTCGGAACTTTTGTCCCTGGTTTCCACGTTCCATACACTCGTCACTCTGAGACGAGATTATTTTATGTTTTGACCAAAAAAATAATAATAATAATAAAAAATAAAAAATAAATCCCAATGGCATGATATTTACTGATACATAATAAAACAAGATAATGTTTTGGGGGAAAAAAATAAAGTAAAGGACAGGCTTTAGAACAATAAAAGGGATTTTGCTTTAGTCAACAAAAAGTGCAGTAATATCTCATTAAGCTGATTAGTATGCTGCTTAGAAACAGTCCTAGGTGCTGTAACACATGATTATAATCATAAAAATCCTTCAGTGTTTGCAAGGAAGCATTAACGAGGTATATTAAATTTTAAGGAGACGGCTAGGAGCAGCTTTGCAAAACCTCAGAGATTAAGATTTAACCCTTGTTACGAAACACTGGTATTTTTTTGTGATGTGGTCGCTGTGCCCGTCCCAGGAAGTTTAGATGATCCCCTGATGGGATTCGTAGCCAATTGTCAAGACAGTTCACATTCGGGTGGGGGCGAGGACGTCCCCCTCAGAAGGGCTCTGTCCCCATCCTTCAATGGGCACGGTATCCAGTGCTGGGACTTTTATTGGGCTTGAGGTGATTTTTTTTTTAAAGAACCAGATAAAGACCAATTAAAGTCCAGGGACGACTCCATAGGAAGGCTCACCAAGTTGGAGTGGTTTTAATAACTTCCCCAATACACAGTAATGAGTACAAATTGAACCTGCAGAATGTGCTTTGCAGAAAATTAGAACTCAAAGCTGTTTGTTAAACACTGACACTCAGAGCTGGTCTGCATAATTGCCTGTAATAGTCCTCACTGCCTCCCCCCACCACCAGCCTGTGCAGAACAGCTGAGCCAGGCCATCGGGGGTGGGGCGCGGGGGGCCACCCCTCTACCTCAGAGCACGTGGGAATTCAGCTATAAGAGGCCAGGAACCCATGCCTGGGGGCCTCCTCTTTCCAGAGCCCCCCGAAGTAGCCCACGTCCACTTCCTGCCATCGGCCCGGTACTGCACGTCTATCCACTGTGTACCCCAATGTTTAGACGTCCTAGCTAGCCAGGTGGGCCAGCAGCAGTGTTTAACCCCAGCCAGGACCGAGGATCGATTCCCCAGGGGGACCTTGGGGACAGATCTCAAGCGTGGAGGGAGCACATTCAGCGCCAGTGGGTTCTGCTGTGCCCTGCACTTCCTGCCAGGCAGACTGTGCGAGGCGTGGGGGTCTCCAACGGGGACCTGACTTCCCTGGAGAAAGGACGGGGCGGGGTGTCCATCGTGCACAGAAGGAGAAGAGACAGACACAGGTGGTTGTTTGCAGGACAGAGAGAAAGTACCACCCTGGTGCACATCCATAGTGTCCATGACTGACAACTCAAACACATGGGCGGGCAGACGGTCCCTGAGGGAAAAGAAGCCTCCCAATTTGCCATTTGTCCTCTCTGTTTCTGGTGGCAGGCAAAATGAACAAAAATAAAAAAGATCCATTTTGGAGACCAGTCAGAAAGGAGTAATTTCTCATGGAGATTCTTATACTCACTCAACAAACATGCTAAAACCCCACTGTGTGCCAGGCCCGATCGCTGGCACTTCAAAACAGGTCTGGGCGGCCCCAGCACTCGCAGCAGCCGCCGGCCAGCAGGGAGGGACAGGCCCAGGGTGCCACGTGCCTGGGGCAGAGGTCTCCAGGCAGGGACGCAGCTGCCCCGGGGTCATGTCTGGAGGCCTCTCTCCACCTCCAAGGCCCTCCAGCCATGCAGACTCCCCTCCTGAGAAAGTGTGGATCGTGACCCCAAAGCCATCTGGGGGTGCTAGGCATGCCAACCAATAGCTCTGGAGAAGCTTGGAAAAGTCTAAAGCCAACATGGCTGGCCTGCTTCCAGGAGCTGCCCAGGTGGCCAGCTCAGAAGACGTGAGTCCAGGAAGACCGGCTATTTTCAGGCTGTGGACAATCCCGCGGGGGTAGAGGCCTGTCAACAGTCAAGTCGGAAAACACGCCAGCATCCTGCCCCCAACCTCTGACCTCCCTGAGCCCCGGAGTCACGGTGGGGCGCTGGTCACCCAACGCTTCTGCTAATACTGACCATGGACCAGGCGGTGGCCTGAGCTCCACACACCATGTGGATGGAGATGCCGGGGCCCCCAGAAAGCTCCTGAGGGCTGGAGGTGTTCCCCTGGGCCTGAGCCATCCCGCCGGTCCCGGTGAGGGTGTCCTCGGCACAGAAAACCCTCCTGGGCGCACAGGTCATCAGAAGACACTCTGCCTCGCCGGCTCACATTTGCAGGCGCCCGGGTACCCGGCGGCCTTCGATGTGCTCACGGTTACTCCGCCTCCCCGTTTCTCTGCCTTCGCGGCTACTTCCTGCGATCCCGACGGCACAAGTTCTCGCTGACCTCCTCTCACCCGAAATGAGATTTAAAACTGTCAGGACACCAGACAGGCCAGCTGCAACGAGTCTAAATACGTTTTACACACACAAAATAAAACCAGTTTCATTTTTCTAGCACAGGGAACAACAACAAAAAAGTAATCGTATGAATAGTCCGAAAACTATAGATCTTGCCAGTGAGGGGTTCTTTTCTGATACCATGAAAAAGAAGAGTTTGGAAAGAAAATGACTTTCAAAATAACCATTTCAACTGGATTTTTTTAAAAATCAAATATTGTTGTCTAGCCAAGCACAACTAAATAGTCCCCCTTTTTTTCAGAGCCCGCCAATCCCCCCCAACCCCCCACCCTGGTCCCCAGCCGCTCGGCCAGGGGAGGGCTGGGGCCGCAGCAGGGGCGGGCAGAGGGTGGTGCCCGATGTGCCCTCCCCCGCGCAGTCCCGCTGTAGGCAGATGCCCTCCCTGCGACGCCAAGGGCCCTGGCCCTTCACACAACCTACCCTGTTTTCTCACCCGCGGGGCGAGCCGTGGTTGAGACGGCTTCACCTAGAACACAATGGCTTCTTAATAATGCTCCCCCCTCCCCCGTTGTTGTAGCTCACGCCGCTTCACGAAGGCCGTGGTAAGCGTCATACGCTCCCATTCTGAAATACAGAACACGGGACCACTGATCCGTTCAGGGTCGACAAACAGCTGAGCGTGTTATTACAGAAATGAACCGGGATCTCATGCTCACATGTTGGCCTAGAGCTTGCGAGGCTAAAGCAAGGACATTTTTGTTTTTCCCATCTCTTAACAATTGACGCCGGTGACACTCAGGCCTCCGAACAGGTGACATCACCAACATGACGGAGGCGGGCAGGGTCCCGGGCGGTGTGTGTGCCAGGTGATCACAGGTGAACAGGAGGGCAGCCCGTGATCTGGCCCGTTCCGACTGGCGTGCAGACAGTGCAGCGAGACGGGGCCGGACAGTGAAGTCCCTGCCGAGCTCACTCACGGAAGCACGATATTCAGACCCAGCCCGGCATGGACGGCGGTGGCGATGGCGTGGCCGGGGGAGCCGAGGTGGAGAGCGGCGTCCGATTCCCAAACCTCCCCGAGCCTGGAATGTCAGCCGCAGCCAAGGCCTCCGCCGCTGTGCACGGCCGGCCGGCTGAGCTGTCTGCACGGAGCACCTGGAGAGCCCGGCAGCCTCCCTGCGGCGAGATGAGAGCTGGGACTTGGAAGAAGCAGAGCCCACAGCGTCTTCCCTTGGAAGGGCTTTGGGCGACCTCAGAACCCCCGAGAAGGCAGCGAGGTGCCTTGAGCACGCTGGCTTTGGGAGTCGGGATGGAAACCGCAGCCCAGAAGGGGGGACGAATAGGGAGCCCGTCGGGTGGGGAAGGGATGTGTGCACACAGGGTCTCCCGGCCGTCGTCTCAGGGGGAGGGGCTGCGGCTCAGTGTCTGGCCACACCACGCACAGCCTGGCGACAGGGCAGGGGTTGTGGGTGGCAGGAGACCACCCGTGGACTTATCAGGCAGGGTGAGCTCTCACAGAGACAGAATGACAACAGCTGCCATCAGCACCAGCCACCTTGTTCTCCTCCTCCTCCTCCTGCTCCTGCTCCGCCCTCATCACTGACGCCACCACCACCATCAGCATCTTCACCATCATCATCTTCCTCCTCACCGCCATGCCACGTGCCGACACTGTGCCGGGCGCTTCCCTGCCGCCCCTCGCGTGGCCTCACAGCCTCCGACGCGGGGTCCTGTCCCATTCCCGCACCAGCAATTAGGAAATGGAGGCTCTGGAGACAGAAGTCCCACAGGTCACACAGCTAGGAACCTGACGCCAGAGCCCAAGCAAGGCGTGCTCGCAGGCGCGTCCATGCCGCCTTGAGATGCTCTGGGCTGGAGACGGACAGACGCCGGCTCCTCCATTTGTGAGCTGTGTGTGGTAACAAAGGAAGCCACCACTGCAGGGCAAGGCTCACAGGAGGCCAAGGGCCCCCCAGTGCCTCCCAGAGCCCCCAGAGCCTCCCAGAGCCCCCCAGAGCCTCCCAGAGCCCCCAGAGCCTCCCAGTGCCTCCCAGAGCCTCCCAGAGCCCCCCAGAGCCTCCCAGAGCCTCCCAGTGCTTCCCAGAGCCTCCCAGAGCCCCCCAGAGCCTCCCAGTGCTTCCCAGAGCCTCCCAGAACCTCCCAGAGCCTCCCAGTGCTTCCCAGAGCCTCCAGAGCTTCCCAGAGCCTCCAGAGCCCCCCAGTGCTTCCCAGAGCCTCCCAGAGCCTCCAGAGCCTCCCAGAGTCTCCCAGAGCCTCCAGAGCCCCCCAGTGCTTCCCAGAGCCTCCCAGTGCTTCCCAGAGCCTCCCAGAGCCTCCCAGTGCTTCCCAGAGCCTCCCAGAGCCTCCCAGTGCTTCCCAGAGCCTCCCAGTGCCTCCCAGAGCCCCCCAGAGCCTCCCAGATCCCCCAGAGCCCCCCAGAGCCTCCTCCAGAGCCCCCAGAGCCCCCAGAGCCTCCAGAGCCCCCAGAGCCCCCCAGAGCCCCTAGAGCCCCCAGAGCCCCCCAGAGCCAGGAAGTAGGAACAGAGAACACCTCCCAGGGAAAGCACCTCAGGGAGCTGGCATGGTCAGCATCACTGGGGAGTCCCCAGCACTGACACTGAGCCAGGAACAGAGGACACACCCCAAAAATATCTGTGGAGGGAAGGGAAGGGAAGGGAAGGGAAGGGGGAAGGGAAGGGAAGGGAAGGGAAGGGGGAAGGGAAGGGGGAAGGGAAGGGGGAAGGGAAGGGGGAAGGGAAGGGGGAAGGGAAGGGGAAAGGGAAGGGGGAAGGGGGAAGGGAAGGGGGAAGGGGGAAGGGAAGGGGGGAGGGGGAAGGGAAGGGGGAAGGGAAGGGGGAAGGGAAGGAGGGAGGGAAGGGGAAGGGAGGGGGGAAGGGAAGGGGGAAGGGAAGGGGGAAGGGAAGGGGGAAGGGAAGGGGGTAGGGAAGGGGGAAGGGAACGGGGAAGGGAAGGGAAGGGAAGGGAAGGGGGAAGGGAAGGAGGAAGGGAAGGGAAGGGAAGGGAAAGGAAGGGAAGGGAAGGGAAGGGGGGAGGGAAGGAGGGAGGGAAGGAGGAAGGGAAGGAGGGAGGGAAGGAGGGAGGGAAGGAGGGAGGGAAGGAGGGAGGGAGGAGCAAGCAGACCAAACAAGTCGTCCTCCATCCCCAGTGCACACACCTGCCCTTGGGGAGCAGGACTCGGACCACAGGCCACCCCCGGCCACCAGGGCAGACCCTGCTCTCGCGCCTCACGGCACAAGCCAGGTGAAAATTGTGCTCCAGAGACTCAGACCACTCAGCTGCTCCCACTCCTGCACCCTGCCCCCCCCAGAAAGAGCGGGTCCACCTCACGGCGGATCATCTGGGTCTCTCTCCGCCCTCCACCCATCGGGGACGTCACAGGGCCTATATCCGACTCAAGCACAGTGGATTCCAAGGCCCTCAAGACGCCCTCTGTGGAGCCCACACTCCGTCTGTGCCTCTGTTCCCTTCAGTGTCCTGAACCTGCACATGCAAACTCTCCACTCATTCGTTCCCTCATTTACTCCCTCGTGAACTCATTCCCGTCCCTGACTACCCACTGTGAGCCCTGCGCCGGGCTCTGCAGAAGGCAGAAGCAGAAACACCCTGCCCTCCAGGGACTCACCACCCAGAGGGCAGACGGACCCTAACCCTCCCCCCCACAGAGACTGTGCTCACATCTGGGCACCGTTCCCTCACGCGAGGGTCGGGCCTAGGAGCTCTGTGAGGGCGGGACCTTCCTGCTCCTCTGCCCCTGAGATGCCCCACACAGAGGGTGCCCTTCGGGAGACACTGCCACTCCCTTCCCTGGGGTGCCCCACCCTGCTAACACCTCGCTCCTGACTGCAATCCCATGCCCCTCGTGACCTGGGGCCCCTGCAGGCAGTCAGCAAGGAGGGACCAGCTGGGAGCAGAGCAGAGGCCTTTCCCCTACTGTCGGGGACAGTGCGTGGTCAGTGAGCAACTCCCCTGAGGGCCGGGGCCCTGGCCTGACCTCCCTGTCACACGGGGCTGTGCCCCAGAAAACTGGCAGCCCTGCCTGAATCTGCACCCGGTGGGCCTGCCCGCTGCCCCGTGGGCTCCCCCAGACGTGGGGCCTGCCCGCTGCCCCGTGGGCTCCCCCAGACGTGGGGCCTGCCGGCTGCCCCGTGGGCTCCCCCAGACGTGGGGCCTGCCGGCTGCCCCGTGGGCTCCCCCAGACGTGGGCGTGCCCGCTGCCCCGTGGGCTCCCCCAGACGTGGGGCGTGCCCGCTGCCCCGTGGGCTCCCCCAGACGTGGGCCTGCCCGCTGCCCCGTGGGCTCCCCCAGACGTGGGGCGTGCCTGCTCCCGGCCCAGACGTGGGCCTGCCGGCTGCCCCGTGGGCTCCCCCAGACGTGGGGCCTGCCCGCTGTCCCGTGGGCTCCCCCAGACGTGGGCCTGCCGGCTGCCCCGTGGGCTCCTCCAGACGTGGGCCTGCCCGCTGTCCCGTGGGCTCCCCCAGACGTGGGCCTGCCCGCTGCCCCGTGGGCTCCTCCAGACGTGGGGCGTGCCTGCTCCCGGCCCAGACAGCTGCGTGGCCTCAGGCACCCAGCCCCTCTCTGCGCCCAGCTCCCCATCCGTAGACCGCCGTGGCTAGCCAGGATGGCCAACCCTCATGGCCCAGTCTCTCCCCCGCCTCCTGATCGATGCCTCTGTGTCCCACCTGACAGGTAGGGGACCCCCCGCCCCCCAGTCAAGCCCTGATCCCGAACCAGCACCGATCACGGCGAACATCTGGAGTGGAACTTCACTGAGGCTGACACCACAGGAACGCTGGAAACAAACCAATTAGCATTGTTCTTCTCGCACGGAGGCAATGCCATCAGCATGCGGCTGGTCTGTGCTTCACCGTCATGGTCAGGACACCAGTGTCACCTCCGCCTCACGCGGGTGGGCGGGGCAGGCTTCCTGAGGACCCTGGGGTGTTCCCTCGCTGCAGGGGCTTGGTGCCCAGGTGTGGCCCCCACCTGCCCGGAGAAGCAGCAGCAGCCCATGGCTGGGGGCTGGCGTCACCCCCTGGGGCTCCTGAGGGGCCTCCGCCCCGGGATTCTGCCAGTGGGTACCCTGCCCCATTGCAGAAGGCCTGAGGGCCCGGGAGCTGCCACGTGGCGCGTGCTCAGTCAGGCATCTGTGACGGAGGCAGTGACCGGGCGTGGGGAGAACGGATGAGGACATGGGTGTGACGCTGGGAACAGCGCCTGGCGCGGAGTGGGCACCCCATCCAGGCCACTGCCGCTGCCTTTCCGCGTCCATGCTGCAGGGACCGCCCGCGTGTCACCTCTGCTGGGCCCTCGGCAGCCTCCCCGTCCTGTCTGTCCCTGTTCGAAAGCCTCCCGGAAGGAAGTCAAACACTCCCCGGGCGACGTGGCCACAGAGAGGCGAATAACCTCACTTTTTTACACCAGAAGTACAAGTGTACTTCACGAAGAGAAGGCGAACAGCTCCATTTGTGTTCTGGACCAAAGGCATCTGAACAGGAAATTCACAGGAGAAAAGAAACTTGGCTAGGGACCACAAAAATGTCACTCCTCATCAGAAGGCAAAAGACTCCCATTAAAACAACAGCAAGGCTCCACTTTTAAGTAATGACAGTAAAGACTGCCCCTAGGGCCGCGGGAGGACCCCGAGCCCCTCCCCAGCACCCGGCACACGCAGCACGGCACGGCACGGCGCGTGGGGGAAGGCGAGGCGGCCTGGACCCGGCACAGCTTCCTCTCCAAAGCCAGGAACCCGGGGCGACCGCCGGGGGGTCCGCAAGCCCCTCTGACTGTCCTTCCGAGGCACCAGGCGAGCAAACGCGCCTTCTAGAAAGAGCTGTCACAGGAAAAGGCCCCGGTGTGAGGAGACAGAGCCTGCACGTGCTGCTCTGCCCAGCACCCGGCCGGCCGGCCAAGGACGCCAACCTGCCGGGCAGCAGGCCGCGCACTGTGGACAGAGCCAGACCCAGGCCACGAGCTCCGCTGACTGAGGCACGACGTCCCCGGGCCGGAGCCATCGGCTTCTGCTGGCCTGTCCCTGCCCGTGAAGTACAACAGGCCAAGATCAAAGTCACTGCTTCTCCTGGGGGCACAAGTCAGAGTCCGTGCCAAAGACTGCGCCCAAGAGGCCACTCAGCCCCTCCGAGCGCCCTCCCAGCGCTCCCCACGCGGTCCTCTCCAGCCGGGGAGCTCTGCCCCAGCCACCACCAAGACCACGCAGGCCTCCCTCATTGCACGGGGACGGCCCCTGAGGAACGGCTGAGTCCACGGCGGCAGGGGGTGGAGAAACCTCGCGATCGGACAGCCTGGACCGCAGCCTGATCTGCTGCGCCCGTTTCGCAGACGGGTGAACCGAGGCCGGACGCTCGGTGAGGACCCCTCTCAAGCTTCACACACTCAGTATACGTGCCTGCAACCTGCTTTCCTGGGTTACCTCCTAAGCCCTCAGGAAACCTAGTCTCTGCTCAGGGAATGCTGGCTGGCTGTGGGGAGCGGGGTGGAGGAAAGAGAAGAATGTACACAGAGATGTCCAATCGACAGATTCTGAAATGCTCTGGCCTCCACCCTCTGAGCCAGCGACGTTCAACCCGTGCACCACAAGAATTTTTAAAACACGCCATCCCTGACTGTTTAGTCAGGGACGCTGACCTCTTTTCCCTGAGATCATCAAATAAAATAAATGACAACAGCCAACACAACAATAGTCATCCAGTGTGTAGGAATCTAAATTATACCTATTTTGGGTTTGGTGGGTTTTTTTTGTCAGACTGGCAAAAAAAAAAAAAGATCTTTTTCGGTTTGCCGCAGAATTTTAGTAATGAGGTTATGTGTGCCATGAGATGAGAAAAAGTTGGAAATCGCTGCTCTAAGCAGCTACATGGGAGATGGCTGCACCTGGCTGGACCCCAACACCACCCATCTCTCTTTTTGTTTCCCCACAATTCCGTCTCCAATCAGGCGACATAAAATTAGACTCTTGATTGTATCACGTCCCGCGTGCATGGACCAAGCCCGAGATCCTTAGCATGACGGAGCCCGGCAGCCTGCCAACCTCGCCCGCCCTCTGCAGAGCCCAGGGCAGGTGCAAAGCTCGCCACCAGCGGGGACCCGGGACCCCCCGGGACGCACCTGCAGGGTGGTCGGAGGCTGCCGCCAGGGCACACGGGGCTGGAGACAGTCGGGACGAAGGGCCCCCAGTCCGTCCTGAGGCCGGGACACCCCCACTTAGAAACACGCGGTGGGAGGCAGGAGGGAAGGTCTCCATGGGCCGTGCAGTGTGTTTGATTTGCATCAAATTACATCAGGTTGATGTGATGTAACACGACATCCCCCCCCATGAAAGGCATAAATCAAAGCACCCCATAAATTTAAAGGAATAGAGCTCTTTTCCAGAAGTGGCTAATTACTCATAAACAGCAGATATTTTATTGCCGTTAAAGTCAGTAGCAGGTTTTTAATAGCCAGAGGGTTTTGTAACAGGCAGGCAGGCCAGGGGAAGCCAGCCGTTCCCTATTTGTAGCTCCCCGGAGTGTTACAAAGACCTTGCCCCGGGGCCCCTCCAGGAAGGCTCCCGTGCCACACTCAGCTGGGGCGCAAGACCAGCCTCCCCCCGGAGGGGCCCCTGAGAACAGCACCCCCACTTGGGACTTGCGCTGTGATCGGGGACTTCCCGCACACTCCCGGGCATGGCTTCCGGCCTGCAGGGCTGAGAAGCATGGTTGACCAGGTCCAGACTCCTCTGATGACCACACAGGCCTGGGCAGACAACACCCCACCCCACCCCATGCCATCCACAGTCCCTGCACAGCGTGACCCTTCTCTGCCTCCTCAGCCCCGGGGTTTGGGGGGAGGTGGCCAATCCCCCAAACCCTGACTGTGGGGCTGAGCCGATCAGACTATCCCTGCCCTGTGATAGGTTCAGAGCTCAGCACAGCACCTAACTCACGGCATTGAGAGTGAGGGCCAGGGCCTCCCACACTCTCCTGGCAGCTGTTTTGTTACCAAGAGTCGGGGTCTGTGCTGCTGGGGGTGGGGGCGCAGCCCCTGAGAGGAGAGATCAGCTGCTCAATGCTGTCCCTGGAGCTCCTGGACCCAAACGCACATGAGACTGAACTGTCCACACCTTGTAGCTGCAGAAGCCGACACAAGATACAATCTCCTGCCCTCTAAGCTGGTTTGGGTGGAACTTCCCATCGACTGACACCACAGGAGTTTCTGCTGGTAAAAGACCTTCCTCCCCATTCCAGACGCCCCTCAGCTCGCCCAGCCTCCTCCTGCCCCCAGGTCGTGCCCACCCATCCCCATGTCTGCTGTGTCCTAGGGTGCCCACTCAGACCTGGACCAGCCATGCCCCGAAGGCTCCACGCACCCCGGGGGCCTGAGCCATATGAGGGGCTGGACTGCTTGGGAAAGTGTCTGGTGCGAAGCGGAGGGAGTTGGGGCCCCGGCCCGTGCACCCAGCCACAGGGCCTGCACCCTGGGCACCGAGGAGGACGCACCATCCCCTGCACAGCGGCTTTGCTGCGGCTTCCCAAGGGCCTGGGATTCCACCTGCAGCTCCCTGCCCGGGGGGGGGGGGGGCTGGCTGCGCGTTCACGCCAGGAGAAGTGACTTCACGTAAGTGTCGCCATGCGGTCCAGGAGTCTCCAGCAGGTCCACACGAACGGAACAGGCGCTCTCTCCGCGGGGAGCCTTCGCACAGGCTGTTCCTTCAGCGCCCGTTCTTCCCCGGAGTCCCCCCCCCATGGGTAACGTCTTCAATCTACAGCCACATGTCACTCCTGAACATGTCCCCAGCTTCCCTAGACCCTACAGGTGCCCTGCCTCCCACACTCGGGGCCCTGAGGCCCGGCTCACGGTGTCACCCCTGCTCAGCAGTGAGGCCTGCTGGCTGGCGAAGGCCCCGGAAACCCAGAGTGCCCAGTGCTGCACAGGTGTGGTGGCTGACAAAGCCCTCCCCCGGTCACCACGCCCCTGCTCTCTCTGTCCGTCCTGCACAGTGGGGTTCCCGGCCTCCCCTTTATTGTGCAGAGAGCCCAGAGGGACGAGGCTGCCACCCGGTGCCCCTGCTCCAGAGCAGGCCCCCTGTCTACACTGTGTGCACATCAGAGGGCGCCAGGGCATCGGACACTGCGGACATCACACAGGGCACCTGGACCACGGGACGTGTCAAAGGGGGAATGACAGTGAGCTGTGGCCAGGCTGTGTCTCCAGCCACCCCTGCAGCCCGGAGACAAAGTATCCCTGGGACGGCCTTAGCGAAGCCTCAGGGGGCCACCAGGGGCATCCTCCCCCGGCCCTCAGGTGCCCCGAGCAGTGGGGCAGGCCAGGCCCAGTGGGGCACTTGGGGCTGACAGAGGGTGTGTCACCCAGACCCTGGGTCTCTTCTCCCAGAAGCCGCACGGACCCCGGCCGGGAGCCTGAGGCTCCTGTCTTGTCACTGCGTGTCTGCCTGTCCACCTGCACCCACCTCCCTGCCACCTTTGCAGTGACCACTTCTCTGCCCCATGCCCGGCTACAGCTGCTGGGGCTGTCGGCCTCGCTCCTGCCGGAGCCCCAGAGAGAAGCCCTGACCTGCTGTGCCTTCCACACCACCAGCCGGGCAGCCCCTGGAGGCTGGAGACAACTGCACAGGCTGGGCAGGGCCTGTCCTCTCACCCCAGAGATGCAGCTGGTCAGGGGCCGGCACGCACAACCTCTGAGCTACAGTACTGGAATGGCTTGTCCCCCCACCCCCAGCATCTCTGGACCACACGGCCCCAGTGCCAGCAGTGACAGACACGGGGGTTCACAGGCACTGACTCACACAGTCACTGAGCCTGGTGCTAGATGGCCACGGGTCCCATCGCTGCCGCCTGTTAGCCAC
Source organism: Saccopteryx bilineata (assembly GCF_036850765.1). Taxonomy (NCBI): domain Eukaryota; kingdom Metazoa; phylum Chordata; class Mammalia; order Chiroptera; family Emballonuridae; genus Saccopteryx; species Saccopteryx bilineata. Next base: position 1,736,781 of record NC_089498.1, read on the forward strand.
TGACTCTGCAATGGCAGTGACCACATCTCCCTCTGCCATTGCTGTATCCCTGGGGCTGGCACTCTCGTTTATGTTTTCATTGTGAAATATATAAAACACGCTCAATACGTATTTATTGAGTGGGTGGAGGGGAAAATGCATGGATGGATGGATAGTGGACGGTGGGTGGATGGAAGGTGGATGGGTGCACAGTGGATGGATGGACCATGGATGAATAGATGGACAGATGGATCAATGCACAGAAGGATGCATGGATGAATGGACGGGTGGATGGACAGACAGACAGATGGAAGGAAAGGTGCATGGATAATGGATGGATGGATGGGTCGGTGGGTGGGTGGAATGAGTGAACGCACACTCTCCACATGTGAGGTACTACGAGGAGGATGACACTGAGCCTGGGTAAGTCCCCTAAGGAAGAGAACCGAGTCCTGGCCTCACACCAAGCCTGAGAGCAGAGGAGCAAGAGGTGTGCTCCGCAAGGCGGTGTCAGAATCCAGAGGACGGCGAGGGAAATATCAGAATCCATCCTGTGGATGTACCTCTTGACATCTAGTGACCTCTCCTTCAGACACGGGGCCTCTGGAGTCACCAGGCACCCTTAGGTCCTTGTAGGAAAGCTGAAGTTCTCATGAGGAAGGGGCTCTGTCGAGGGACCTTTCTGGGGCACGTTCCCAGGCCTGACTCCGTGTCAGACCTCCCGGGTCAACGTGTCCAGCCCTCAGCGGCTCTCCGGTAGAGCTCTGCCCCCTCAAATCCCGAACTCCCCCGGGGCCCAGGGCCCCCTCACCTGTTCCGGAAAGTAAACAAAACGAAGCCAGCCTCAAAGGGCTGTCCAGCCCGTGAGTCTGGTCTCGGCGTCCACACGCCACCGCGCCCCGCCGTCAGCTCCGCCACAGTCAAGCACCTCCCCGGGAATGCCCTGCTTTATGCACCCTGCTAATATTTTTTTAATTAATTCACTATTTTTTACTTTAATGCATTTAAAAGAAAACTCTATCATTACCCTAAATGGAAATTTGTATCACTTGCTCTAAATTAAAGGTAATTATAAAAATAAATAAAATGAGAACAATGTTATTAAATTCTGGCTGGATCCCACCTCCTGCAGCAGGTTCCCTCCCGAGGCTGCGCTCTCTCCCAGAGGTGGGGGGTGGGCAGGGGGGCTGATGAAGGCAGAGGGCTGCCTAGGGCACCATGGGAGGTGTCAGAGGGGAGGACCCTCGCCCAGACCCCGGTGTGGGGGTCCCTGTGTCTCCTGAGGTCGCTGTGGAGGCCCCCTGGCAGGATTCTCCTCGGCCAGGACAGCCCCACCCTCAGCCACTGAGGACCTTCAGATCGGATCAAATCAGGATCTCCTTAAGAAGTTCCTTACGAAAGGGAACCAATTCAACTTTCCTCCCCATTAAAGAAGAAATGTAATTTGAAAACATACGGACTCCTCCCTTCTCCACCTCCTAGGCCCTCCCACACCTGCCTCTGACCTTCACCCCCCCAGACCCAGAACCCATGGACCACTCAGGGCCAGCCCCCGCCCCTGCCCCCGCACTCCATTTTCCAGGGAGCAGCAGGTGCCCCCAGCCCTCGGCCTCCCCGAAGCCGGGCCAGCAGGTGACTTCATCTCCCCTCACCCTTCCCAAGTTCACAGGAAAGAAGGGTTGCCAGAAGCGGATGTAACGGTAGGCACACTGGATGCGCGCCCTGGGCCTCGACTTCTGAAGGGTCCTGCAAAACCCCAGCTTAACACTTTTTTTTCTTATGACACCAAGTTTGGTGTCATATGTGCAATTTTAACATAAATAGTGCATAATATTTTTTATTTATTTAAAAATATGGTTAACATGTATTTTTATTTTTCCTGTCTCTCTCTTTTTCTTTAAGGGGCCCATAGTTAATTCTGCGCCTGGGGCCTCAACCAACCTTACTCCGCCTCTCTCTGGCCCTGCCTGTTGCAAAAACCAACATCAGCTCACAGGACAGGGGGGCACAGAGACATCAGCCACAAAACACACGTAAGGGACATGTTTGTGTCGCCATGGTCAAGTTCTCCTGACACCCAGAGCCTGGCCTGAGCGGGGGACACAGCCTGTCCCCGGAAAGATGTGCCCTGGAAATCGCAACGCCGCTCGGAGACGGGAGCCCGGAACCCTCCCTTGTTTTTCACTTTCAAGAGAGGATTATTTCAGACATCAGCGAGATCTTATAAGAACAACCAGAAGAGATGGGATTTAGCGTCACCACGAGCCGTACTTTTCCCTCAAAGAGAATTTAGGATGTTTTTTATTTTAAAGAGATTTTGTTTTTCCTGATATTGCCTGAGCCGCGGCTGGTGACGCTGGAGATTACCCGCCCGCAGCCGGGCTTGTTGTAATTAACACACAAGTAGCAGCTCCACTTCCTGGTAATATATTTTCCTAAGACTTTGATGATGCTGGGAGATTCTGAGTCCCACACTGCCGACGCTGACGGCACGGCCTCGGAGAGACACCTTAGACGGAATTAGAAATAACTCGGGTTTAATATGTCTCCCCCGGAGGCTTCTGGTTAAAGACCTCCGAGCGCCCGGTGGGTCTGCGCAGGAAGGCAGGTCTGCAGGGTCAGCTTAGACGGAGGGGTGGGGGGGCTCCTTCTTTGGGGGGTGATTTGGCCCCTGAGTGTCTTCTTTGGACTCAAACATAAATGACTTCCTTAAAGGATTTAATTAATTCTTAAATGTGCACAGAGCCCATGAGCACAAACATTAACTTGTTAAAAGCATTAAGCCAGATTCCGTTCCCAGCCACTTGCAAGCAGTTCCCGTGACATCCCGAGAGTGTCACATGCAGGCCGGGCCCCGCGGATGCCCGGTGCCCGTGGTGCCCTGCTCCCGCACGCACCAGGCTGTGACGTGGCTCGGGCCAGCAGCCCAGCCTGGCCTGGCCTCAGCTCCGGCCCCCAGAGCGGTGCCTGCTCAGGGGAAACCCTGTCCCCTCTCTCCACTTCCTTGTCCCTTCCCCAAGCTCTTCAGCCCCTCGATGGCTTCTCTGTCCCCAGCAAGGTCACCACGTGGCAGAGGACACACAAGTGAGTCCCGCTGGGGTGGGGCCAGCAGCGTGGACGAGCCTCACAGCAGGGCCTCCCCAGATGTGAGCACAGGGGGTCCTGAACAGCTGCCTCCTCTGGGGACCCAGGGCCACCTGCTCCTTCCCCAGGCCGCCCCTCCTCCCCTGGTCCTCACATGTGACCCATCTCACAGCCGGCCCAGCGTGCTCACAGCCCAGGCTGCCTGTCTCTTGTCTTGGGTGGAATCTGATTTAAAACAGCAGAAACAAAAAAGGAGAAAAAACTCCTGGACTCAGGGGTGGTGACTGACGGGGGCGGCGAGATCAGTGGTAACAGACGAAGACACAACTTGATGGGGGAGGGGCACACACACTGGTGTGCGGAGATGGGTGTACAATTGGGCACCTGAAACTTGTATAATTTTGCTAACCCGTGTCACCCCAATAAACTCAATTAAAAAAAAACACATCAGAAACACTGACTGCCAGTGAAACAAGCCACGCATACACACACACACACACACACACACATGCGTGTGTGTGTGTGTGTGTGTGTGTGTGTTAGTGACGAGATCTGCTCCTGGTAACACGTAATGAACATGCTTACAGACTGTGAGAAAGGGTGCAAGTTGTACTGTTTTTCTTGAAAGTAGTTCGGCATACGTATCAAAAGCCTCAAAAATATTTTGACTCATGACTCCACCTTCCGCCCACACAGCCCACCCAGGATGCGGTCAGAGATGGACACAAAGGGGAGGAAATGCTGCTTATAGGAACAGGGGTCAGAGTGCCCCTTGACATCACGAGTCGGGGAACAGCTCAATCTGTATTGCTACGGACACTGTGTCAAAATCATGTCTTCAAAAATATTTCATGCCTGACCAGGTGGAGGTGCAGAGGACAGAGCATCAGCCTGGGATGCTGAGGACTCAGGTTCAAAACCTCGAGGTCGCTGACTTGAGTGTGGGCTCATCCAGCTTGAGCACAGGGTCACCGGCTTGAACGTGGCCTCACAAATATGACTCCATGGTCGCTGGCTTGAGCTCAAGGTCGCTGGCTCAGCTTGAGCCCCACCTGCCTGGTCTAAGCACATATGAGAAAGCAATCAATGAACTACTAAAGTGCTGCAACTACGAGTGGATGCTTCTCATCTCTATCCCTTCCTGCCCATCCCCCTCGCATGCGGGTGTTAAAAAACAAAGCAAAACAAAACAAAACCTTCAGAGGACAGGAACACGCTCATGATGTCACTTTAAGTGAAACACCAAACTATGATGACAATCTGATTCCAGCTCTGAGGAAGAAGATGTCTGTGTAGGAAACCATGAAAAGAAAAGACAAGATGTCAACACAGAGCCACCTCTGGGGACGAGACTGAATGCTCTGAACGTGCAGATCCCACACCCACTACTTCCTGGGCTTCCTCTCATCAGAAACTCAGAAAAGTTGGTTTTGAAGAGAAAGCTATGTGAATGAAATCCTACCTCTCCTCCGCACAGACCAATCTTCAACACTTTCTTTTTTAATTTTTGGGTAATTGGTCATTGAAAAGAAGTAAAGGAGGCTTTAAAATGCTAATAAGCTTTATAATGAGGGAAATGTGTTAACTGCATAATTTGGATTGAAATGTCACCCCCGGCCGCGGTGCTCTGGTGATGGCCGCGTGAGGGGAAGGGGCCTCTTTGCACTGGTCGCTCTCACAAAACCCCTTCTGAGACCGCAGCCCCCCACCTGCAGGGCACATGCCCATGTCCCGTCTCTGCCCAGCACACGCACATCCCAAGTACAATGGGCATGAGCGAATGAAACAGGACTTGAGCCTGCGCGTGGAGCGCCCTCTCTGCGGGGACCCGCGTTTTCACAACAGACCCTGGGAGACCCGAGGAGCACCTCCGTTGAGCTCAGCCACCATCTGGGAGTGTCCACACTTACAGGCAGTGGAGCAAGGACATTAAGTTGACTTCCGTCCGTCCGTGCGCCCCCCGCATCCCCCTCCCCACTGCAGCACTGGGTCACTGAGCCAGCCTGTCACCCACCAAAGGCCACCTGCTCCAGAGAAGGGAAGAAGCCCCACAGCGAGCAGGCTGGCCGGGGCGCACCCTCTCAGAGAGGGTCCACCACTGCCCGCTGCCCGCCTGCACCAGGAGCACTTTGCAGATGCTGGAAATGGTGGCCCAACACCCCGGAATCAACGACGATGCCGGACCACGGAGTCCACTGGCCGTTCTGACTGAGCTCCAAGAGGCCTCTGATGAAATCAAGTATTTGTTCTGAGCTTTTTAGAAAAACCCATGGTCGTAGGAAGATAATGTCATCAGAGTATCGATCACAGAAACATGGCTGGTGGTGAGGTGGGAGGGTGTTTTCATTAAAAAATCAAGACAAACTGAAGACATGAAGAAACCCCGTCCCTGTGGGTCTTAAATACCCTGTGGAAGTTCCAGCCAGTCTGACCGACAAGGAAACGCCAGTGAGGGTGATCGATACAGGAGACGGGAAGTATGTGTCATGACTTTCCAACGATATGTCTGACCATCCAGAAAATCCTACTGAAGGTGAAAACCCAGAGAGTCAAAACCTGAACAAGTCGTAGCAGGTGGTTATCCAGGTGCCAACGGGGCCACTCTGCTCCCCCTGCCCTGCCCCCAAGCGCCGGACATGTGGCAGAAGCGCTTCTTACGCAGGACAATTCCCTAGTGGCATCAGAGCACCAGAAAGGGGGTGGCCTGCCAGCCAGAGGCGCTGGGATACTCCGGGAAGAAGGAAAACAGAAGGACACGGACGGACAGGAGTCGGCCCGAAGCCCAGCCACAAACCCACACAGGGAGACCGCCCAAAAGAAACGAGCTGACCCAGAGCAGCACGGCCCTGGAGAGGGCAGCGGCAGGACAGGGCCTCGCCCACGGCCAAGCGCCAACGCCACACCTCAGGACATGCATCCATGTTTCCCTGGCCGGGAAACGCCCTCGAGTGAGGATGGGGCCCCGATGAGAGGCAGGGGTGAGCTGGTGACGTGGACAAGGAACGGACAGAGGAGGCAAGGACCCACGTCCCCACTGCCTGAGCGGGATGGGGTGGGGTGGGGTGGCGGCAGGGGAGTCCCAGCGCAAACACCCCATGTGGGGTCGGACAGTCCGGGGGTCCTCCCACCCCACCCTTCCCATCCACAGTGCCGCCCCAGGTGTGATGGACCAACAACCCACAGAGGGCGCATCCACCAGCTGTCACTCATAAATATAAGTGACAAAAAAGCTCACTTGACACAAACACACACACACACAGACCGAGATGAAGCCATAAGAAACAAAGTAACTTAGAAATATTGTAACAACTGTGTATGGTTCCAGGTGGGTAGCAGACTTATTGGGAGAACCACTTATAAGTTATACAAACGTCTAGTCTGTAAAAACAAACATAAAATAATACTGAATGTCAACCATACTTGAAAAAAAAATTTTAATAGAATTAAATTTTTTAAAAAGTAATTTAGAGAACAGGAACAATTTAACTATAATTTCTAACTCATATCTTTAGTAAAAAATGAGAATATTTCACCCACTAAGAAAGAAATGACTGCTTAAAAAACAGGGCAATCACAGAAGAAATAAAAAGAAATAAAGAAGGACATTGGGAATTTGAATTTTGACTGCACGTATTTTGCAAAAATCAATTGAAGATCTGAAAAAACGAGTAGATGTGGTCCAGCCCAGATTTCTAACATGAAAGATAAAGTTGCAAAGATCACCATAAGTCAATAAGCAAAAAATATAAAATGAAAAGTGAAGGAGAGAAATCTAGGGACACGGAGGTAACACTGTCAAGAAGGTCTCACGTTCACCGTGTAGATGTTTCTAGAAAGAAAACTAATAAACAGGTAAGACACGATGACGGTGACTAGTAGGAAACGCAAGTGTTTGTAGACCGAAAAGAAGTTTTAACAAGTTAAGTCTGACAACATCTCTCGGGTACTAGAAAAATTTCTGAGGAGAAAAAAGGAACGGTTTACATATCAACACATCGAAAAGGAACTTCCAAACTCCAAGAAAAAGGTATAAAGAAAGAAAGAGAGAAGAAAAAGGATAAAAAAGAGCTGCCCACATCTGAGCAAGGACCGGTCTGCCAGCAACAATGCTGAGCGTCTCAAGAACGTGGAGAAAGAGGGTCCGGGGCGAGAGGGAGTCACCTGGAACCGAGAACACCACGCGCAGCATCACGTGCGAGAGGAAGAGGACGTTTTCAGACAGGAAAGAACTCGGGCGCTCTGGAAGAATTAACCCAACGGAGGAAAGAAAATTTAAAAAGAGGGGTGAAGCCCATGTCATGCAAGTGTATACGGAACTTAAGTCTCAGTAACACATAGTGCAAAAGAGTTTGTTCTTTTAAATTCTGGAATTAAAATCACAGATCATTTTAACATGAAAGGACGAGAGAAGGGGGTGGGACAGGAATGGGGCGCCAGACAGACGAGATAAAAAGCGAGGGCACGCTAAGCTTTTGTTGCAGGGCGGCTCCGAATGCCTCCACGCGTGCGCACACGGGTTTCGCCGTACGGTTCGAGATAAAGCGTTACTGCTGCGTGACCGGATCCAGGTATGCAACTTCTAAATCAGAAGAGAAGACGACGGAAGAGAGAAAACGTAATCCACATAATAAAAGAGAGAAAGGGATAACTACAAGTGGATACAACACGCGGTATACAGAAAAACATAACGTAGCCAGCATAAAACCTCACATGGGAGTGAACTTAATAAATGTTAACGGGTTAAAGCCACCTATAAAAAAAAGAGACACTATCAGATATTGAATTGGGTTAACTCTGTGTCCACTCCGTGTAAGAACCAGCCTACACATATGAAGGTTAAAGACAGGAATGGGCAAGACAGACAGAAGCCATTGTGAACCAAGTAAAAGTTGGTGTTGCAATATTAGTATCAGAAAAAAACATGACTTAAGGCAAAAAAACATTAAATACAAAAACGGATTTTACGTCCACATAGGGGTACAATCTCTCAAAAACTGCAAGGAATAGTCATAGTTATGAGCTTCTACACATTTAACCACAAGCTTTAAAGTATATAACGCAGAAATTGGAATAATGTGATAGAAAACTAACAAATCCATCGAGGGTAATGCTACCACATCTGCCCTCAAATATCCACAGGAAAAGTCAGTGATAAAAATAAGTTTAAAAACGAGAACACAGTGACAGGAGTCCACGACCAACAAAACTATGAAATCTTTACAAACACCCACACAAAAGTTTGGAGATGGTCTGTGCATTCGACCACACATACAAAAATATCTCAACAAGGTGCCTGTTAACCACATGTTCAAATTAAAAGTAAAAACAAAGTTATAGCAACAACAACAACAAAATCTCTGTAGGATGTGGCTAAAGCAATACTCAACAAAAGTTTTATAACAAATGTAGTTTAAGTAGAGAATGAGAAGAATGGAAAACATGAATGAAGCCTTCAGTTCAAGAAGCTGAGGGGGAAAAAGAGAAAATAAACCCAAAGAAAGTATGAGGTAGAGATTAATAAAAATAACAGCAGAAACTAATTTTTAAAAAGACACCTCCTCCTCTCCCTACCCTCAAGGGGGAAGAAAAGCTCACTAGAAGCTCGTTCTTTGAAAAAACCAAGAAAATAAACTTGATAATGCAAAGAAGAATAAAGAGAAAATACAAAAAAATCAGGACTGAGAAAGGGAAATAAATTCAGATACAAAGGAGACTTAAAAATTATAATAAAATACAAAACAACTCTATGAAAAAAAATTATATGAAAATGGAAGACTATCTAAAAAAACATCAGCTATGACTCAGTGAGATATTAAATACATGAATAAAGTAATAACCATAGCAGAAGTTTAAAAGATAATGAACAGTTACATCCAAGAGGAAAAAAAAACAAAGACCCAGTTGGATTCATGCTTATCATTGACGAAGCCTTCAAAGGAATAGATTATGTTTATAAACAGACCCCGAGCACAGCACGAAAAAACAGAAAACTCCCCATTTTGTTCTCTGAACTAGGCCAGTGCTACTCAAGGAAGTGGAAGTGGAAGAAGAAGAGGAAGAGGAAGGAGAAGAGAGGAAGAGGAAGGGGAAAAGAGGAAGAGAGGAAGGGGAAGAAAGGAGGAGAAAGGGGAAGAGAGGGAGAGGAAGGGGAAGGGGAAGAGAGGAAGCAGAAGGGAAAGAGTAAGTGGAAGGGGAAGAGGAAAAAAGGAAGGGAAAGAGAGGAAGGAGAAGGGGAAGAGAGGAAGGGGAAGGGGAAGAAAAAGTGGAGGGGGAAGAAAGGAGGGGAAGGGGAAGGGGAAGAGAGGAAGCAGAAGGGAAAGAGAAAGTAGAAGGGGAAGAGGAAAAGAGGAAGGGGAAGGGAAAGAGAGGAAGGGGAAGGGAAAGAGGAAGTGGAAGGGGAAGAGGAAGAGAAGAAGGGGAAGGGGAAGAGAGAAAAGGGAAGGGAAAGAGAGGAAAGGGAAGGGAAGAGAGGAAGGGGAAGGGGGAGAGGAAGAGAGGAAGGGTAAGGGGAAGAGAGAAAAGGGAAGGGAAAGAGAGGAAGGGGAAAGGGAAGAGAGGAAGGGAAAGGGGAAGAGAGGAAAGAGTAGGGGAAGAGAGCAGGGAGAAGGGGAAGAGATGAAAGGGAAGGGAAGAGAGTCAGGGGAAGGGGAAGAGAAAGTAGAAGGGGAAAAGAGGAGGGGGAGGGGAAGGGGAAGAGAGAAAAGGGAAGGGAAAGAGAGGAAGGGGAAAGGGAAGAGAAGAAGGGAAAGGGGAAGAGAGGAAAGAGTAGGGGAAGAGAGGAAGGGGAAGGGGAAGAGAAAGTAGAAGGGGAAAAGAGGAGGGGGAGGGGAAGGGGAAGAGAGGAAGCAGAAGGGAAAGAGAAAGTAGAAGGGAAAAAGGAAAAGAGTAAGGGGAAGGGAAAGAGGAAGTGGAAGGGGAAGAGAGCAGGGGGGAGGGGAAGAGAGGAAAGGGAAGGAAAGAGTCAGGGGAAGGGGAAGAGAGAAAGGAGTAGGGGAAGAGAGCAGGAGGAAGGGGAAGAGAGGAAGGGGAAGGGAAGAGAGTCAGGGGAAGGGGAAGAGAGAAAGGAGTAGGGGAAGAGAGCAGGGGGAAGGGGAAGAGAGGAAGGGGAAGGGAAGAGAGTCAGGGGAAGGGGAAGAGAGAAAGGAGTAGGGGAAGAGAGCAGGGGGAAGGGGAAGAGAGGAAGGGGAAGGGAAGAGAGTCAGGGGAAGGGGAAGAGAGAAAGGAGTAGGGGAAGAGAGCAGGAGGAAGGGGAAGAGAGGAAGGGGAAGAGGAAGGAGAGGAGGGAGAGAAATAAGGGCTTCTCCTGCTAGCACCATCACCACCCACAGACACTATAGGGCAATCTCATTTATAAACATCAATGTAAATATCCTAAATAAAATCCTAGTGAAATGAAATGTTCAATGTAGTAACATAATAATTCAACAACAACATAATTCAACAAACAACCAGAATTGACTCCAATCATTCAAGAAGACTCACCAAACAATAGGAAACCTAAGAACTCACCATATTAATATCCTCAGGAAAATAACCGTATTATATCCACAATGTCCCAGAGGCACTGGATATAAAATTTAATGTTCTTTTCTAATTTATTAAAAGATAAATGGTGTACCTCATACATTATGTCTGATGGCAAAATGTAGGAAACATTTCCGCTAAAGCAGTGGTTCTCAACCTGTGGGTTGCGACCCTGGCAGGGGTCGAACGACCAAAACACAGGGGTCGCCTAAAGCCATCGGAAAATATGTATTTATTATACAATACATTTTTAAATAAAATATGTATTTGTGATGGCTTTAGGCGACCCCTGTGTTTTGGTCGTTCGACCCCCGCCGGGGTCGTGACCCACAAGTTGAGAACCGCTGTGCTAAAGCTAGCAACAAAATGCTCTGTGCTGGACATCTTAACCAAAGCAAACAATGTGATTTTAAAAGGGAGAAAAATATGAGAGAGAGTTAATGAGAAGGAATACACAAAATCGTCACTACTAGCTGCTAAAAATAACTGTATGTAAAAAAAAAAACCTAAAGAAGAAAGTATAAAAATTTTGGTATTATTAAACATGCAGTAAGATGTCAAAGATAAATCAATATATAGAAAATGATTGTTTTCTTATATGATATATTGTAAACCAATTATAAATTATCAGAGAAAATTCCAAACACCCAGAAATACATGTAATAAAAAAATGGGCAAGATCTACATAGAGTAAAACATGAAACTTGATGGAAAGGTCCAAATAAACAGAGAGATATACCATGCTCATGGATGGAAAGGAGTTGTGGTAGATATGTGAATTTTATGTGATTAATCTTCAAATCCAAGTCAAACTGCTGATAGGAACATCTGTACCCTGAGCACGTGAAATCTAAAATTCATCTGGAAAAAAAAAAACACGTGACCAAAGTAAATGTTAAGAAAGGGGTGGTGGTGGGGGGAATGAGAGGGCCTGTATGCTCTCAAAGCAAACTATAGTGGAACTGTATTACCTGAGATGGGATGGCAGTATTCAGGAGCCGGTGAATGAGTCAGGGCACCAGGGAGAGAGCGCCACACAGACACACGGCAGGGACAGAGCTGACGGCTCAGCAAGTCCAAGAAATGACTGACAGACTGGTGGGTGCATGGAGAGGGACACCGGGCTGTCATGTAAGCAAACCCTTCACATGGACTACTTCCTACAAAACACTTCACATAAAAATAGTTTTAAAGCTAAGAAACCATTGAGAAAAACGTAGGAGAATTTGTTTTCCATAACCTTTAGTAAAGAGGACCCAAAAGATGGGAAAACGTCTTAAAACTTTCCTGCCGTGCAGTGACACACAAAATGGGGGCACTGATATATCAAGAACTCCTTTATAGCCTTAAGGCAAAGAACAGATACTATGATAAAACTGTACACAGATGTAAAGCAGTCCCAGAAACAGGAAATGTATCTTTACAAGAACGTTAAGGGGAATTCATATAAAATCAAAATATTTTAGTGCGTCAGATTGCCAGAAACTAGCACTTTATTAACACACACAGTCGGCAAGAGTGTGAGAGACCGACCACGCTCACACCATCTGCAGACGTGGACGTTGGTGCCCCCTTTGCAGCAGCAGCCGCGAGAATTTTAAATGCCCACCACACCCTCCCACCTCACAGTACGGCATCCACACCAGAGATGCTCACACCTGTATGTTTCCGAATGTTTCCCACAGCCTTTTTCTAACTGGAAGAAGAATGGGAATGGTTCAGTCATTGATCCGTTGGGAAATAATCTAAGTAACTTTATTACATCCACGTCATGGAGTCTGGTTGATATGTAAGAGAACTGAATAGATCTCTATATTCTAAAGTGTACAAATGCCAGTGGCAGATCAGTACACATAGGATTTTCCCATATTATTTAAAAGACAAAAATAAAATTAAAACTCTACACCTGTATGCATTTGTACACACACAGAGAGATACACCAATCTACTGATATTGTTAGCTTTGGGGAATGGAGTGGAATTCCGGTGGAGGCAGGACATTTAAGTAACACTTGCATTTTCATTCTAACTTTCTCTAATGTAACTTTTCAAACATGTTTAATTTATATAAAGCCGAAACTTAATTAAGTACAGCTTTCCTACATATTTTATATAACAGTTGAAAAATATAATTTTAAAATCTCATTTAATAACAGCAAATCATGAATATAGATCTATAATGTACATAGATATAATTTTTCCCTAAAAAAATACACATCCAAATAAGTAAATCTCAATGAATTAAAGATTTGTATTTAAAAAATAGGGCCACAAATACATAAAGCAGGTGAATTTAGGAGTCTACTAATATAATAATAGCGTAGGAAATTATTTTCAAAGCATGACACCAAAGACAGCAAAGGAATAGATGAAAAGATTTGATCACTTAAATCCCTTTATCTCATTAAAAAACACCATGTACGAAATTAAAAGGCAAGTAAGAAACTTGGAGGGAACACTTACAAGGTATGTTAAAGGCAAAGGGTTCATGTCTTTGATGTAGAAAGAGATCCTACAATTCCAAAGAAAAAATTCAAATACCCGATGAACACCCCACAGGGAAATAAAAAGCCAGAAACAGGTAATTCACCCAAGAAGAACTACAGACTTCCTATCAAAGGAGGCTACGTAGGTGTTCAAGTAGGTAGACAGATAATAAAGAGATAGGAAGAAAGATACATAGAGACAGATCAATAACTATATAAAACCAATACAGGTATATTTTAGGCTCAAGAAATGAAAAGTACAATGAGACACCTCGCATATCAGATTAATATTACTTGGTTCAGTAAGACTCAGTGTTGTTAGACTCTAAGGAAAGAGGCACCATTATAATGTGTGTGTGTGTGTGTGTGTGTGTGTGTGTGTGTGTGTGTGTGTTGGGCAGGTAATAATTTGACAGAACACGCTCAAAGGGCAGGGCAATTTAGCAAGAGGTATTCAAATCTTTAAATGTTCATTCCCTTTAAATCAGCAGCTTCACATCTAGCAATTAAACCTAAAGGAAATGATTAAGAATGTGTACAAAGATTTATCTAAAATGATTTTCATCAAAATGTCGTTTATTAAAGTGCAACTGGATTGCCCTTCTTCCTCACCGGCTGCCGAGGGAGGGAGAGAACAGGACGGGGGACCAGGGACTCCACGGAGAAAATGAGGCAGGATGCCTCCCAAGGCGGGCGGCGTTAGGAACAAGAGCTCTGCGAGATTAGGAGGTCCCGAGGCGCCCTTTCCGCAGAGCAAGGTGTGAAAGTTATGCTGGCAAGACGATTTGAATCTCATTGTTAGACCTGCTGTGGGCCTTTGACAGGAAATAAACTCTGACTTTTAAATGACTTGTTCATTCATTCACTCATTCAGCTCCTCAACAAATATTTATTGAGCAAATCCTCTAGATGGCAGACACCATTCTAGATACCAGTGATAGATGGTAGAAAGATATTGAAAAATGGATGGATGGATGGATGGATGGATATGTGTATGGTTAGGTGAATGGATGGATGGATGGATGGATGGATGAATGGATGATGGATGGGTGGATGGATGGATGGATGAATGGATGATGGATGGGTGGATGGATGGATGGATGAATGGATGATGGATGGATGGGTGGATGGATGGATGGATGGAGAGGTGGAGAGGTAGACTGATGGATGGATGGATAACTAATTTGTAATAAAGAAAAAAGTAAAGAAAAGCACGTTGTAACTCAGATGTGAGCCACCGTACAGTCTTTCCTCCTCTCCCGACTCCTTCCTCCTCTCCCGACTCCTTCCTCCCCTCCCGACTCCTTCCTCCCCTCCCGACTCCTTCCTCCTCTCCCGACTCCTTCCTCCCCTCCCGACTCCTTCCTCCTCTCCCGACTCCTTCCTCCCCTCCCGACTCCTTCCTCCTCTCCCGACTCCTTCCTCCCCTCCCGACTCCTTCCTCCTCTCCCGACTCCTTCCTCCCCTCCCGACTCCTTCCTCCCCTCCCGACTCCTTCCTCCCCTCCCGACTCCTTCCTCCCCTCCCGACTCCTTCCTCCCCTCCCGACTCCTTCCTCCCCTCCCGACTCCTTCCTCCTCTCCCGACTCCTTCCTCCCCTCCCGACTCCTTCCTCCCCTCCCGACTCCTTCCTCCTCTCCCGACTCCTTCCTCCTCTCCCGACTCCTTCCTCCCCTCCCGACTCCTTCCTCCTCTCCCGACTCCTTCCTCCTCTCCTGACTCCTTTCTCCCCAGCGTCTTTCTCAGCCACTGAAACTGGCGAGGAGAGATACCTCTCAGCCCTCGTCAGAGGTCAGGAAGATTTTGCTGGCATTTTAAGAGGGTGATGACCTTATAATTCCTGGAGAAAGGGCCACAGCCTGGAAAGATGTGCAGAGGGTTACTGGAGGGAAGCATGTAAGCATGTGGTGTGACGGGGTCGGATGGGAAGCACCAAAGAAGGAAAACATGGGGTCTCGTGGGCCCATTCTTCACTGGATCCCACACACCCATCAAAAATGGTGCAGAAGAATATAGGACTCCCACTGGGGACACCAGAGCGTCAGGCCAGTGAAGTCGCCAAGAAGCCAGTTAGACCAGGGTGCATCCCCTAGACTTCCACTGTCTTCCCGCGGCTGGTGTGGTTTGCATTCCATCACTGGAAACCGAGAGGGAAAGCACTGAAGGTCCTCTAACCCCCTGTGCACGCACGTGTGCACACACATCCACCCACACACAGAACAGGGGGCACAGTCCACCTCTGACGCAGCCCACCTCCGATTCAAAGGCACGCGCTTGGGACCCCTTCAGGACTGCTGACGGGCCTGCGAAGGCGGGCATCAGGGTGGCCCCAGTTAGAGAACACAGAGCCACTGATCCTGTGACTGCCACTTTCCTTCCCAGGAGAACCCTGGCCGCCCTCGGAGAGCCAGACAGGAGGAGCCAGTCCCCACATCGAAGGAGGAAGAAAAAGAAAGAAAGAAAACACCTAGATGCCCTCCCATGCACTCAATTAAATAAATAAATCATGGCAGAATCGTTCCTGCAGTCATCAGAAGGGTGCAGAGGAGGAGATGAAATGGAACACGGGTTACAAAACGGCACGTGAACTACATCCAGTCCCACCACACCCCCGCGAGAGGGAACATCTACACAACACGCTGCACAGCCGTCCACCCTGGTGACCACTGAGCACAGCCACCCCTTCCTCGGGCTCGTCACCACTTGTTGATTTTTTTAAATCCGCTTGTAGGTGAAGTGCAGAAGACTTAGGAAACGGAGAAAGAAACCCCCTCTGCAGAGTTTTCATTGTGCAGGACCCGCAGATCCACCTGCCGGTCGCACAGGACGCATCAGGTGAGGCGCTTGAGTTGCCAGCTGGCTCCCCCATTCCGGGGCTCTTTATCCAGCACCTGCCGTGTTTCAGGTGACAGGTGAGCCAAAGAACAGGCACAAGAGAGGCGGCAGCATCTGCAAAGCCAAGTCCCTTCTCTGCCGGGAACTGTGGGGTCTGACGAAGATCCCATGGCGGAGACCAGGGGCGGGCGAAGGTCTTCGCTCTGCGCCTCTGGGCTCGCATACCCTGCCAGACTGTGGAGGAGGCACGTGTCCTGCAACGCCTGTCACCGTCAGGACCTTCTACATCCTTGCCATGTATGGGGAAACCCCGACACTCGGGCACGAAGAGGTGAAACCCCCTGCCCCAAGTCACACGTCTGGTCACTGCCATTGCTGAGACTGTCTCCACAGCCATACATCTACCCACCAAGCCACCATGACCTCACATGGCTCTGCCGGCAAGGAAGCTGGGGGTTCAGAGACGTTAGCGTGGAGGAGACCCATGTCCCCCTGCAGCCTGCCACCGGGAGGGATCTACACTGGGCTTGCCTCCTCATGTCCCTGGGGAGTCGGGGCTCCCTAATCTGCCCGGGGGTCCCCGGGAGGCAGGCCGCCTCCTGCGTGCCCAGCCCCTGGTCCCTCCGCCGGGCAATGCTGGCCCGAAGGCCATCATCCCACATGCCATCTGTTTGTAGGAGGAGCAACAAGGGTCAGGGTAAAGAGTGAGCTGTGCCTCGCGGTGGGTTTCCAGTGAACATCCGGGGAGAGGGAGGAAGCCCCGGCCAGTGGCCGGAACGGCGGAAGGGACTGGGTTGCCTGCACTGGCCCTTAAACTCCCACGAGTTTCTCAGCCAAGTTGGAGATTCCGCTTTGGTGACTCAGCGGATGTTTACGGAGAGCCTACTATGTGACCACCCTGCCCTGCTGGGGAGGCTGCAGCAGGCTCCCATCACGCGGGTGCAGGGCCGGCCGCCAAGGGGTGGATCCCCGAGCCAGGGGCTCTCAGAGCAGCTGCACCCAGAACCAGGAGGCTCTGGTCCGAGGAGGGCGGCCAAGGTCAGTGGGGACGAGGCTGCAGAAGGCAGTGCGCTGTGGATTAGGCGTGCGTGCCCGGAGCTCTCACTAAGGGGGCAACAATAACCCACCGGCGCACACAGGCCCTGGCTGTGGGCCAGCCTGAGGGTCTGGCTTCCAGCGGGCACCCACTCTGCACAGGCTCCCTCCTGGGCCTCACAGGAGACGGTCCTGACTGCCCAGACAGACGCTGGAACCTGGAAAAACCAGGAAACACATTCTGGCTCCGCCCCAGACAGCTGGCTCTCACGTTCCTGCGTCCAGCATTTTTGGGACAAGAGTTTGTCTTTTCAAAGGGCAGCCTTGTCCTCGAGATGACAAGAGAGCACGGCGAGATGACGTAGAGAGCGCGGCGACTTCTCCACAAAGGCGCGTGACGGGGGAAAGGCGCGTGACGCGGGAAAGGCGCGTGATGCGGAAACCGCAGGCCCGCCTCCGAGGGAGCCCGGCTGCCTGTCTGTGATCACGCGGCGTCTGCCAGGCCCGCATGGCAGGTGCTCCAGACGCCGGGCCAGCCGTGTGTTCTCGGAGCCATTTTAAGAACTGGCAGTGAGCGTCTCCAAGGGCAGCGATGGAGGGGGGGGGGGGCGTAGGAGGGGCTGGCTGTGCCGCGGAAGCCGGGGCCTGGTCCTCACTGTCCCGCCAGGGGGGATGGGGGGCCCGGGAGCTGACACCCCGCACCTGGACCTTTTTCCTCAGCTCCACATGCTGGGCTGTGGGTTTGGGCCTCACCAGGATGCCTTTCTCTTTGCGAATGGCGATGGAGGGAGGGGGGCGTTCCCTCCAAGGCGGTCCGGTCTTTAAGGAGGGCAAATCGGGTTTTAAAAATAAAATTATTATCTTTCTTGATTTTCAAAACTGAAAAATAACACACGCACGTTTCCAGGAAGCGACTGAGCGGGTGGTGAAAGCCTCTGACTCAGTCTGCTTTCCGTGAAGGCGGTGTGAGGAGAGCGCCCTCGGTGTTGGGGGGACAGGGGCTGCGTTCACCGGGGAGGGGGCGGACTGGGGGGGGCGCCGGAGTCAGAACAGCTTGTTTCGAGTGATCAGTCCCCACTCACTGTGCGCACGGACGCGGCTCCCACCTAAAAGGCTAAAATGCAGAGTTCTCCCAGCCGCGCGGAGCCTAGAAACGTTATTCTGTTACAGATTTCAAAAGGTTAGCTTCCACGAACCTGACATCAGTATAACCCAAAATAACCCATTCAAGAGAAAAGTAAGAAATAATTGCTATTTTCTCTCGTTTCCCTCCCCCCTCCGCGATATTGCTGTAATGATTTTGCATAACAGATTGAACAAAGTGCTGTTGTGACAGGTGGTAGAATTCAGCTAGTAAGCACCGAGACAGGGTTCAATTTAGTTTGTGAATCCTTTAATTGTTGTGCAGCTAATTAAGGAAGGTTCTTTACACTCGCAAGTGTTTACCGTTGCTCGTATGCATACATGAAAAATTAAATTGTGCCTTCAAGGGCTGAGAACTATAGAAAAATCATCGCTGAGGCTGCAACATGCTTACCAGGCTCAAAATAGCTGCTTTTCACAATCGGAATTTGTAAAAAAAAAAACTTTTTTGCTAAGCAAATATAGAGCTAATTAGAAGTGTTCGTTGGACCAATTAACATTTAAATAAATAAGCCATATTGCACATTTCACAGTCTTTATTTAATGATGCTTCTAACTCTTTGCAAAGATTCTCTTCAGGACAAATAAGTTGTCATAAAAATGAAAGATAAAAATAACCCCGTAACAATATAGGCTACTTTCTCCCCCTCCTTTTGCCTGGAAGTCCCTTTAGGAAAACTCTGCCGAAGGAGAAAGCCGAGGAAAACCGCGCACCTGCGTGCCGCCCACGCGCGGGCTTCTCCCGGCTCCTGCGGCCGCCCTTCCCCTGCGCTGAACAGAAACAAGGAGACGTGGTGTGTTGCTGTTTGAATTGTTATGATAATTCTGTGTACTTACGGTGTTTACCCCACGATCGAAAAGTCTGTTTGAGAAAAACCCCACTCAATCGGAGACCACACGCAAGCGAGGAGAGGCAGAGACAGAACAGCACAGCCGCGTGTCTGGGGGACGGCGGTTTGGAGGGTCCCCTCACACATGCTCATTTGCACAGAGAACCCCTGAGGGGCTGCGCCCGGTTTGGGGGGTCATGCGCACTCCGGGCGGAGGCTGGAGGCACTGGGCGGGGGAACCTCAACTCGCCGGGACCCTGGAGCCTTTTTTTATTTTCAAAGACAAGACACATAGGTCTGCGGAGCAGAACGGGTGACGGAGGAACAGGCCCCCACATTTTGCATTTTTGACAAAGACGCAAAAACATTTCAATGGAGGAAGGAGGGCCACATTTTCAACAACTGGTGTGGGAGCAGCTGGACATCTGGAAGCAAGGAGGGGAAATGCAACATTGAGCTAAACCTCACCTCTGACACAAAATTAACTCGAAACGCATCCCGGTCTCCATGTCAAACACAAAAGTCTAAAACTTTCAGTCGAACGTGACCGGGACCTGGCCTTGGCCAAGAGCTCTCAGTCTGACACACAAAACACGACCCTCAGAGCGTAAAATCGATGAAGTGCATCTCTTCAAAATTAAAAAAAAAAATTTTTTTTTTACTCTGCAGAAAACCCTGCCAAGATAAAAAGCCCAGCTACAGACAAAGAGAAGATATTTGCAAGCTATCTCTGAAGGGGGACTCATCTAAGATACATGTAAAGGGCTCTCAAAACCGAACCGTGAAAACGAGTCACACGAAGACATGACCAGACATTTCACAAAAAAAAGGACGTGAGGATGGCGAACACGCACATCAGGAACATTCCACCTTCGCTGGCTCCCCGGGGAGCTACAGGGCCAAACCGCCGTGGACTATCGCACCCTGCCTACTAGAACAGTCTGGTGAAAACAGTGACCAGACCCAGTGCTGGCCAGGGTACCCGGTAACATCACTGGTCCCAACGCCAAATGGTGCAGACACTCAGGACGACAGTCTTCCGGTAGTTTCCCAAGAATAAAACACACACACACACACGTGCACGCACACCTGTGCACACGCACGCACACACACACGCACACATGCACACGCACGCACACACCCCACATGATCCAGCGATGGCACTTCTGAGCACTGATCTCAGAGAAACAAAAACCTGCCTCCCCAGTAAACCTGTATCCTGCCGCTCACAGCAGCAGCATGCATCCCAGCCAAACGCCAGGAGCACACAGAACGCCCCATGACAGGGGCAAGTCACACTGGCCCGTCCACACCCACAGTGTGGAGCATGACCCAGCAATAAAAAGGAATGCTCCATGAAACACACAGAAACACGACAGGGTCTCAGGGGCCATTGGCTGAGGAACCGTCATGAGGTCACGAGCTCCCAAGTTGAATGACTCCACTTCTATAACTCTGTCAAGCGAACAAGATCCTGCCGATGAGCACGGGTATTTCTCGGAGGTGCGGCCGGCGGGGGCCGGGAGTGGCGTATGCAGAAAGGGACGGCAGGTGGGACATCTCGGTGCCGATGGGATCCGCACTGAGAGGTGGTGGCCACAGAACCCAAAGATGCCATAACCCGACACAGCCCGCCACCTGCAGTCTCCATGACGGTTCCAGATGTCGCTACGACTGTGGTTGTCAGGAGACGAGATAACCTGGGGACGGAGTGGGGTGCCCCGGACCTCCCCGCACTGTCTCTGCGTCTTCCCAAGACGCCCCAGTCCTTTCCAGCTTCAGAAGTTGAGAAGGAAACTAGAGGAGGCGTCTTTAAACCAGGCACCACTTCCTGTGGGCGCCTCCGAGCTCGCTGGTCCTGGGCGGCCTTGTGAGCTCTTGAATCCATGCCGCCTGTCGGCCATCTCCGTCCCGAGCGGGGTTGGGGGATGGGGGTGTTCTCCCCTCACTCCCACCCCCTTTTGTCTGCATTCCGGTCACCCTCCTCTCAGACCCCCGCCCCCACGCCCTCACACCTGGTACTATTAGAAAGTCTCGCTGCTGAGTTCGGTGTCTAGTACTGGACCCCACAGTCATGAAGGCCAAGTAACATGTAGGTCAATGAGGCAGGTGGGTGCAGCGCACACACAGACATAAGGAGCAAAACAGACTGGAAGCTGATTTTTACCTTTTTGTGGTGGTGGTTTTACGATGACTGTACACCCACAGGCAGGTGTGCTACACAATCGGAAGAGACCCTGTACACCTTCCCCTGCGCTCCCCAAAGCTGACACCTGCGTAAGGACGGAACAATATCATAGCTGACGTGGGTACCACCCGCCAACTCTGCTCAGACTGTGGGGAGTGGGGAGATTGTGTGTGTTCGTGTGTGTGTTTAATTCTAGGCAGTTTTATCACAGTTTTCTAAATTTTTATTAAATGTGTTGGGGTGACATTGGAGAGTCAGATGACATGGGTGTCAGGTGTGCAATCACTGTGTTCAACTCTCCCTCTGTCACCATAGAGTTAGTTCGCCCCCTTCACACTCGTCACCCTCCCCACGCCCCTCCCCTCTGGTGACGGCCACCCTGTGGTCGGGTCTGCGAGGCACGCCCCTCCCCTCTGGTGACGGCCACCCTGTGGTCGGGTCTGCGAGGGTTCTGTTTCCCGTCATGTCGGACCCTTGGCTGCTCTCTGCTCAACACCCACCTACGAGGGACATCACCAGTGTCCTGACCTTGTCCGTCTGACTTACACATGACAAACCCTCAGCTGACATCCTTCCCAACAAGGGAAATCTGGAGACTTTCCCCCCACGATCAGGAGCGAGACAGGGATGCCCACTCTCACCACCCTTGTCACACAGGGCAGCGGAAGTCCCAGTCAGAGCGCAGAGAGAGGAGGAAGGAAGGGTGTCCACACTGGGGTTGGAGAGGTAAAACCGTCAGGTTTCAGAAAGGCGGTGAGGCTACCCGGACAGCCCCGGGCCAGAGAGGTTCTCTCTCCCAGCAGAGACCCCCACCGACCATGCAGAGCGTGGGCGCAGACCCCGTGAGCGTGGCATGCTCGTGACCACGACTTGAGGAGGCAAACACGGGGGCAGGTGCAGTCACTCTGGTCACCCGAGTCTCACACCACAGCTGCCAGCCCGGTGTCAGTCATCAAAGCCCTGACACAGCAGCACGTTCTAACCAACACTAAAGGCTCAGGGTGTCACCCTGGGGCCTTGGGGGTGGAAAGGCCCACGGCAGCTCTGGCGGGTGGGCGGGCAGCAGCTTTGCACAGAGGCTGAGCTCTTCCTCCCGGCCGAGGGGTCAGGGTGCCCATTCACCATGGCCCCAGGTCAGCACGGGGCGGGCCGGGGGTCGGGCACAGTGCCCCCGGCTGAGGGGTCAGGGTGCCCATTCACCATGGCCCCAGGTCAGCACGGGGCGGGCCGGGGGTCAGGCACAGTGCCCCCGGCTGAGGGGTCAGGGTGCCCATTCACCATGGCCCCAGGTCAGCACGGGGCGGGCCGGGGGGCGGGCACAGTGCCCCCGGCTGAGGGGTCAGGGTGCCCATTCACCATGGCCCCAGATCAGCACGGGGCGGGCCGGGGGTTGGGCACAGTGCCCACACCTGGAGCCACATCCAGGTGCCCCTCGGGCACTGTGGGCCGTCCGCATCGAGATGCAAATGGAACACAGCAGACAAGACCAATCTGAAGAAGTTCCCCCAAACAGAAGTAAAACAAAAGTAAGTTTTATTATTTCTTAACTTGCATTGAAATAATAAAAACTTCTAGAACTTCAAATGGACGCAGAACATGTAACTCCTACTGGACATCGTTTCTCTCGAACCTGTTATGCTTACAGACCCTGGGACACAGGACATCTTTACTTGGAAGTGATCCCTCATCCAAACCCCATCCTGGGAGGGGACAGGGGTCACCCCGCAACCCTGTCTGCCTGAGGAGGAGAAGCCTGGCATAGTTGTGATGAGCAGTTTTTGTTTGATTGATCAGAAGTGGTTTTAAGAACAGGGTGACTGCGGCGGGCCAGAGGGGAGCTCTGGGGCAGCGATGCTTCCACCCGGTGTGGGCAGCACGCACCGTCCTGAGTGGGGCTACACTGGGGGCACGTGTTTATACACTTGTGCAGACCACAGGATGCACGACACAGGCGTGAACCCCAAGGTGAACAACAGACTATGTGTGGGGTGATGACACGGGCATGGAGGTGTGTCCGTTGTAACAGCCGGACCGTTTCAGGGCTAGTGTCCCAGGTGGGGCAGGGTGTTGCAGTGTGTGTGCACACGCGTGTGCGTGCGCATGTGTGTGCATGCGTGTACGTGCGTGTGTGCATGCACACGTGTGTGTGCATGTGTGTGTGTGTGCGTGTGTGTGTGTGTGTGTGTTGGGGTGGGGTGGGGTCAATGGAAACTCTACTTTCTGCTCAGTTTTTCTGGGCACCTAAAACTGTTCTAAAAATATATATATTGGTTATTGATTTAAAAAACAAAAATATAAGTGATCTAACTGTTATAAATCTCACATTCCAAATAAATCTTAACTTGCATTGAAATAATAAAAAGTCCCTGCTGAGCAGACACGGAGAGCGGGAGCCCTCCCCCACGGGAGGCCACAGAGGTGCGCCTGCGAGGACGCCGTGTTACGGCTGAGGCAGGCTCGTCGTCGAAAGGAACGGGGGCTGGAATCAGTGGCCGGCATCCCCGAGGAGAGCCAGGGGTCCCGGGAGAGAGCTAAACCACAGTTCTGGGGGGCCCTGGGCCATCTTGTCGCAGGGTGACCCCCTGAGCAGTCGCTGGCACACTCGGGGTCACACTGCAGCCCCTGCATGCAGGCCTGGGTCTCCCTGCTGAGCCGCGACCTGCCTGTCCCCCCAGATGTACACCCGGGTGGGTCACTGTCGACGCTGCAAACAGAAACAGAACGGCCACTTCTGCGTGTCAGGTGCTCGCCAGGCCCTGCACTGTCGCCCAAGGTGACCATTCTCTGGGTCTCCAGACTCTAGGATGGCAGTCTATAAAGGACTCGTCCCACGCCAGCCCTTTCAAAAACAATAAGTTTTATTTGTTTTGGACCTCAGATGACCTCAGGACAGACACCTGAGGTCCGTCCCTTCTACACAGGACGAAAGGCTAGGATGAGAACCTGGTTCGGTCCAACGACACACAGCTCAGGCACCGACACAGACAGTGCCCGCCCTGTGGGCACCCCCCCAAGAACCAGACGTGGCCTCCACAAGCAGCCCCCCCCCCGAGTCACAGAGGCGCGACCACACCAGCGCGTGCAGGGTCAGGGAGTGAGTGCAGGGTGCCCCCCAGGGGGTCAGGCCCACCGGGAGTGGATAGCAGCCCCTCGCGTAAACTGTCCAGGCTGTGTGAGTGCAGGGTGGCTGCCCCCCAGGGGTCAGGCCCGCCTGGAGTGGACAGCAGCCCCTCGCGTACACTGTCCAGGCTGTGTGAGTGCAGGGTGCCCCCCAGGGGGTCAGGCCCACCGGGAGTGGATAGCAGCCCCTCGCGTAAACTGTCCAGGCTGTGTGAGTGCAGGGTGGCTGCCCCCCAGGGGTCAGGCCCGCCTGGAGTGGACAGCAGCCCCTCGCGTGCACTGTCCAGGCTCCGTCTCTCCAGAGTGGACTGAGCAATGGCCCCCGTGCGGAGGAAGGGGAGGTCACTGTTTCCCCCTCGGGCTGGCGGGCTGGCTATGGGGCCTGGGGGGCGGGAGGGGCACTGCAGAAGGGACTCTCTCAGGCGCAGTGGAGCAGACACACTGCACGCGTGTGTGCCTGTGTTGGCGACCAGCGATGTAGCAGAGAAGGTGGAGTTGGAAGAGGGTTATTTAAGGAAAAGAGAATTTACAAATGTAAATCTGCTAATTACATACCCCCCCACACACAGCTACTGGAAGTGAGACAGCTAACCACCCATTTGCACACACAATTACCCAGTCTGTAAGGGTTCGTCATAGATAAGTAAGCGATAGGTGAGCACACCTGTTGGGCCGACTTCAGAAAATATAAGGGATCCTCTAACACAGAAAGGAGGACATTAAAGTCCTTTAAGGAAGGATCGTGGGCCACCAATTGGACGGGCAGCGAAGGGCCCCCCAGGCCCCGCCTGTCACCCAGGGCAGCTTGCAGACCTGACCGGTCCCTGCTGCTTCTCCTCGGTGCCCTGTCCCCAGGTGTTCCTCTGTCCCCAGCCGCCTCTCCTGGCCTCGGCCTCTGCATCTGAACCAAAGGCGTTCCTTCCACACGTGGTTCCCGTCCATCCGTTTCTTCTTTCTGTCCCCCTCCACCACCCCGTGCGGACCACCACCCCACACGCTGTTTCCAGCCTGCATACGCGACCCCTCAAACAACTCTGAATGTGGCACAACACCCACCCACTGCTTTCCTGACACAGACTGAGGCCCTCATCCCATCCACAGGCCTGTGGGGTCCTGCCCCCACCCTGCTCTGCGGCTCCCAACGTCCCCTCACTCTCCACTCCAGCCCCATCGCCCACCTTCCAGTCTCCCCAAACTCCCTCTGCCACAGGCCCTTTGCACATGCTGCTGGCCTGCCTGGAACGCTCCTCCCTGCTCTATGCCTATTTAACCCCTACCTGAGACGTCTGGGCTTGCCCTTGACTCCATCCAAGTCTTTGGCCGACAGGCCTTGACAGCTCCAGACGTCCCTCCCTGAAGCATTTTTCAGGGTTGTCACATTGCCTTGTTTATGTGATTTTTGATGAGTATTGGTCCTTCCCTCTAGACTGGCAAATTACAACCCGTGAGCCACAAGAATTTTAAAAACATGCCATGTTTAGGCACTGACCTCCTTTCCCTGTCAAAGAAAAAAAAAAAAAAGCAACCTGACCAGGCAGTGGTGCAGCGGATAGAGCATCGAACTGGGACATGGAGAGGACCCAGGTTCGAAACCCCAAGGTCTCCGGCTTGAGCATGGGCTCACCAGCTTGAGCAAGGGGTTGCTAGCTTGAGCACAAAGGTCGCTGGCTTGAGCAAGGGGTCACTGGCTCTGCTGTAGCACCCCTGGTCAAGGCACCTATGAGAAAGCAATCAATATCAATGAACAACTCAGGAGTCGCAACAAAGAATTGATGCTTCTCATCTCTCTCCCTTCCTGTCTGTCTGTCCCTATCTGTCCCTCTTTGTGACTCAGTCCAAAAAAAAAAAAAAAAAAGCAATGCCAACACAACAGCCGCCCAGTGTGAATGAATCAAAACTGTGCCTATTTTTTGTCAGATCAGCACAAAATGTATTTCTTGCCAGGCCGCACAACTTCAGCTATGAGTTTCTGTGCGCCCTGTGGGGTGAAGAGGGTGGGAGGTTGCTGCCCCCACCTGGAGGCCCCGGGAAGGCAGGACGGAGGCCACTACCGCTCACGCTCATCACCGTGTCCGTGGTGCACGGTGGGTCTGCAGTAACAGCTCTGGGGGTGAACGAATCGCTGAGTGAGTGTACGAATGAATGAATGGATGGACGAATGAATGGGTGGCGGGGACCCTATTCCTGGGGCCTTTGCTTGTAGTTCTCACGCCCCCCCTGCATCTTTCCCCGGCTTCCTTCCTCATGAGCGTGATATGGGCTGAGGGGGACCCTGGGCGGGGTGTGCAGCTCCGTGCACGGTTGTCGAATGAACAAGTGAGCATTGCGTGAACCCGTGTCTGCCACCACTGTGCCGGCGCGGGCCACATCCCCTCTTCCACGTGCCTCCCGGGGACAGCCGCACGTGGTCCCTGCCCCAGGTGTCGGTGGGCTACCTCCGTGCACTAACGCTGTCCCACTGTGCCCCACAGAGGCTCCGCGGGGTTTCCCCTGAGGGAGCGTTCGCTGGGCCTCGCTCACCCGCTGCCGAGGTTGTATTTGAAGTTACTGAGCAATTTAAAAATTAAGTGGGCACGCACCCTGTCATAGTTTGATCTAACGAGGCACTAATTTTCAGGACAGAGAGAGAGAGAAGAAAAAAAAAAAGAGTTAATTACTATTTTGTACACAGTTCTCTCCTTCCTTCTACTGTAATGTAATGTAGTCAAATAAAGGAGTTACTCTATGCAATTTTCATCTCTGGAAATGAAACGGCACTCACAAGCCTTTGTTTGGAGTTTAATTTTAGCTCACTTAAGAGCAGCTATCCGGGTCCGGGAAGAGCAGAGACACCGTGGAGAAACGGGGAATCGCACAGGGACAGGGCCGAGGAGGGCGTGGCTCCAGGAACAGGAGGTGCGTCTGGGAGGGGCCGCACAGGGGAACCCCAGGACCAGCCAGGGGGTCTCTGTTGTAAGGAGGCGGGGTCAGGTGCCAGGCCTCCCAATCTCTGTCACTGTGGGGCCGCCCCCCACCCCGTGTCCACGTGGGTGTGACCTCGTTAAGGTTTAATTTTGTGGTCTCCCTAATGAGGTCCCTGTGGTGGCGGCTCCCACTTCCCCCTTTGTGTTTTAGCCTCAACCACAAAATCTTCCTGCCCCCACCGCCCGGCCCCCGCGGATTTGTGGTTTCCTCCTGGTTTCCCAGCAAATTCTGGACGACACCCATCGGGCCTGCGGGCTCCCAAGGGCCTGCTGGCATTCCCAAGAGCGCAGGGGGGTGGGCCAAACCCCCCAGGACCGTGGACGTGGAGAGGCAAGGAGCCTGAGCCGGCTCCCTCTGGGGCCCCCACCCAGGCCGGAGGGCACTCACGCAGGAGCCCACAGCGCGGCTCTCCTGGGACACACAGTTCCGGGGAAATCCTTAGCCAACCGGAGGCTAGGAAGAGAACAGACGTCCCATCAGCCAAACTAGTACTGACCTGTCCCAGGGCACAAGGACAGGCATGAGGTTACAGCCAGCGGCTAGGAGAGAACTCCGTCCGCCTGTCCTCGGGCAGCTCACGGAGGGGTGGCCACGCTAAAACCTTCAGGAGGGAAGTTCGGCAGGAGATCGGGAGACACAGGGACTCGGAGGACGAGGGGTGTTCCCTTCTTCTCTGGGTTCCTTTACCTTCTTCTCTCTCTCTCTCTCTCTCTCTCATCTACCTCGACATTCCTCAGGTCTGGTCTGTCCCAGACTCTGTTACTCTACAATTAAACACTGAAACAAGGGGCACCCCGGTCACAGTTATCTCCATGTCGAGACCCCTGGACAACAGGTGCCTGAGAGCGGAGGGGGGAGACTCCCCACGGCCAAGCGCGTTCTGGGGGGACGAAACAACAGGGCCGCGGCTGTCAGAGCAGGGACTCCCGCCAGCTAGGACAGCCTGTCCCGGGGGCGTGTGCAGGAGCAGAGGGGAGGCTGGGCGGGAACCGGCCCACCTGCACTTCTGAAGACAAGCCCAGGTCCCGGTGAGCCAGCGTCAGCCTGGCACTGCCCGAGGGCACGCAGCGCCCACCCCAGGTCTACGGAGAGCTGTGCTGAGAAGACACGCGAAGCTCCCGAGTAGGGGTTTCCACTCATTCTGATGTGGGGATGGATGCCCCCAGGGGCCCAGAACTCACACAGTGGGCGCTGGGGGGCTGAGCGCGGGTCTGGGGCACGGGGAGGAGGAGCTTCCGTCTCCCTGCACCCTGATTAGACCCCTCCAGGAAATGCCGTCTGCCTGCCACCCCCCCTGCCCGGCTGTGGGGCTCTCTGACTTCGCCCGGTGCACTTAGGGCCCAGGCAGTGGGGCAGGCCCCAGCGCCCAGGAGGGCCAGTCTCCACCTCTGCTGCAGAATGTGGGTCCTCTCTCCACCAGCCTGCTGCCCAGGCCGGGCCTGGGGGAGCCCACACTCAGCCCCTGGACATGGCCGGGCCTGGGGGAGCCCGCACGCAGCCCCTGGACACGCCCGGGCCTGGGGGAGCCCGCACGCAGCCCCTGGACACGCCCGGGCCTGGGGGAGTCTGCACGCAGCCCCTGGACACAGCCGGGCCCTCCGCCCCGCATGCAGCCCCTGGACACGGCCGGGCCCTCTGCCCCGCACGCAGCCCCTGGACACGCCAGGCCTGGGGGAGCCCGCACGCAGCCCCTGGACACAGCCGGGCCCTCCGCCCCGCATGCAGCCCCTGGACACAGCCGGGCCCTCTGCCCCGCACGCAGCCCCTGGACACGCCAGGCCTGGGGGAGCCCGCACACAGCCCCTGGACACGGCCAGGCCCTCCGCCCCCGCACGCAGCTCCTGGACACGGCCGGGCCCTCTGCTCCCGCACGCAGCCCCTGGACACAGCCGGGCCCTCCACCCCGCACGCAGCCCCTGGACACGCCAGGCCTGGGGGAGCCCGCACGCAGCCCCTGGACACAGCCGGGCCCTCCGCCCCCGCACGCAGCCCCTGGACACGGCCGGGCCCTCCACCCCGCACGCAGCCCCTGGACGCGGCCAGGCTCTCTGCCCTGCAGGCCCACGCATGTGGAGGGTTAAACGCGAAGGTGCCACTTTTCGCACATGAAAAGCCCTCTGCTCTCGGCAGGCCGTGACCCTGGCAGTCTCATTTATCTCTGCTGCGCCTAACAACTGGGCCGCCTCTCCGTTCACTCCCACGGCTCCCGCGCCCAAGCACTGTTCAAAGGGAGTCCCCGGCACTCTGCACTGTGTGAGTTCCAGTACAAGCTCGAGCTTGGAACAGATTAAAGCAAAGATTAAAGTGAAGGAGAGAGCGCAGGAGAAGGGTTTTCCCTTCTGCCGGTTCCCCGCCTGCTCCCGGGCCTTCTCCCCCCCCCCAGGGGGCCATGTGCACGGGAGGTCGGTCTTCCCTTCCTGTCTCAGGGCACGAGGGAGCTGGGACGCCCACAGCCACTAGAGAAATCTCAGGACAAACACAGCGGGGCTCAGCCAGCCTTGTTTCCTCTCTGACTCTGTGGGAAACGTCTTTTTCTAGAGACCTTTACAGCTCAACTTGGAAAATGTCACAACAACACACGCAGCAGCCAAGTGGTCCTTCTGGAAGACGGTGCCGGGGAGCCCACAGCCATCGCTGTGCGTGTGCCAGAGGACCCCGCGGGCCGGGGGGAGGAGCGGCAGGCGGCAGGGAGAGAGCCCCCAGGGACCGCCACCGAGTGCCCCAGAGGACAGTGATGCAGCCAGCACCCCAGCCCAGTCTGAGATGCCCCCACTGGTGAGAACAGCAGAGAGCCTGTCCGGAATAAATTCACCATAATATATATAGTCCCCGGGGCAAACCACGACCACCTCTCAGTCCCGGACAGGTGAGAGGTTTCTGAGCTGGGGGTGCGGGAGAGATAAACCACCACCCGTGGGGAACACGCATCTTGGGCCAAAGGAGCTTTCTCTTCCCTGATCCTGTGCTCAGAGCAGAGCAGGGCAGGACCACACCCACGAGGCCCAGACCCGCACGGCCCCGCCATCACCCGTCTGAGGGGGACCTTCCCTAGAGGCTCTGTGCACACAGGAGCATCGCTGACCACAAGCTGGCCTCCTGCAAATCCCCTGTGACCGGAAGAGGGGCAGGGACCCACCCACCCGCTACCCCGGAGAGAGGCGTAAAGCCAGGCCTGGGCTCCCTCCACAGAGGCGCACAGAGCACCCTGGGTGGTCTCACAGGCAGGAAGGACCCGGAAGGAGGGGGAACCTGGTGCAACCTGAGGCAGGTGTGGGGTGCCCTCCTCAGCCCCTGGAAGGAGCCACGACGGTCTGGAGGACACTCCCAGGAAGTGGTGTCCACAGCTGGTCACTCGCCACAACCCCGCTCACCTGCCGGCTGTCCTAACACGGTCTGACAGGGAGGGCCTTCGCTGGATTTGAGTCCAGGAATGCAAGGGGTCCATGAAGGAGTCCGTCTTCCCGTTGGCCACCGTGGATTAACCGGGAAAACCAAACCCGTACTCCCCTGCCTCCACCCCAGCCCCGGACAGCCCTGCCAAGCACAGCACCCCAATCTCAAGAACGGCTCTTAGGGAACCTCAGTCTCCCCACACTCTCCCCGCGCCCAGGCAGCCTCAGCTTACCACACCGTCTGTCTCCCCGCCCGGCACACCTTCCCGGCTCGGCCCTCTCGGGCTGGACGGCCCCCACCACGTTAAGAGGGGGAAGGCATCTTGGAGGAGTCCCGGGTGGTCAGGGACGGTGCCCACATGCCCAGCGCCCTGGTGACAGAACCTGTGAGGCCACAGCTGGATGCTGGACGCTGTGGGGCAGGAACTCTCCCATCAGTGGACCCTGCGGCCCCGGGCAGGAAGCCCTACGGGGGTGACCACCGTGGCCCGAGGACCGGGACCACCCTCAGGGCTTCTGCCAGGAGCTCCGGGGACCCCGCCCGACCACACTCGGCGTCCAGCACTGTGGGCTCAGGCCGTCACAGGATATTTTGTGCACCCAGGTCCGGAGAGGACTCCAGACGTTCACCGGGCCCCTGGGTGGGCGGCTTTGGCAGCTCCCGAGTCTGAACTCAGGCTGAATAAGAGAGACCACGTGGACTCCACGGTCCGCGGAAAACCTGGTGGCCGGCCCTGCCCACTCCTCTCACCCTCTCTCTAGGGCGCGACCCCCTCCTGGCCGAGTCAGCACCCTCGCGGTCTCCCAGGCCTCAACAGGGCCTCGGGGTCAGCAATGGGCTCCGGCCAGTGCCTGGCCTCCCCGCACAGCCCCTTCTCCAGGCTGGCTTTGCGGCCTGCAGCCCCAGGTCCCTGCGAGCGTAAGGTGGAGACAGCTGTGACCTCCGGCCAGGCCCCTGGAGACAAGGATGGCACACCCACCAGCCATTCATGTCTGCAGTGCTTTGTGAGCACGGATTAAGCAACAGAAGCAACAAATGTCCCTTTCTCTGAGCTTCTGACCTTATCTGGAGTGTGTCATCAGCCCTGAGAGTCATGGCTCGTGTCAGAGCAGGTGACAAACAGCCTCCATGGCTTCTCCGGGCAGCAGAGGTGAACCGTGCCCACGTAGGCGGCAGGGGACCTTGTGGGAAGCAGCAGGGGTCCCCTCGGTGACCCCCCGCCATGGGAGAGCACCTCCCCACACCAGCCTCGCAGAACAGGCCGTCGGGGCCCAGCTCCTGGCAGCCAGGGCACAGCCCTTCCTCCTCGGCCCCACAGAGCACGGCTGAAGTCGGGCACTGGCCAGGGGCGTCCCTCCCTGGTCATCGGACTCTGCAGCCTCTGCGGCCTCAGCAGCCCACAGCTGGGCACCCACTTTCTCCCATGCTCTGGGGTTCTCGGGCAAGGCGGCCCATGGGTAGACAGGGTGTGGGCCATAAACCCGGTGTCCTGCAGGGACCAAGTCCCCCCCGGGCCTCTCCACATGCCCTGGTCACCCACCAACATGACCTCCTGCAGCATCTTCCCGTCAGAGTCCTGACACACCTGCCGACCTGCCATGCTAAGCTGGTTGACGGAGTGTGACTCTGCTCAGGCCCTCTGACGCGGTCCCCTGCCGGGCACACCACCCACCTCAGACGCGGTCCCCTGCCGGGCACACCACCTGCCCTCTGACAGGCCCATGCTGGGCACACCACCCGCCCTCCGACAAGCCCGTGGTGGGCACACCACCCACCTCAGACGTGGTCCCCTGCCGGGCACACCACCCGCCCTCCGACAAGCCCGTGGTGGGCACACCACCCACCTCAGACGCGGTCCCCTGCCGGGCACACCACCCACCTCAGACGCGGTCCCCTGCCGGGCACACCACCCACCTCAGACGCGGTCCCCTGCCGGGCACACCACCCGCCCTCCGACGGGCCCATGCTGGGCACACCACCCGCCCTCCGACAAGCCCGTGGTGGGCACACCACCCACCTCAGACGTGGTCCCCTGCCGGGCACACCACCCACCTCAGACATGGTCCCCTGCCGGGCACACCACCCACCTCAGACGTGGTCCCCTGCCGGGCACACCACCCACCTCAGACGCGGTCCCCTGCCGGGCACACCACCCACCTCAGACGCGGTCCCCTGCCGGGCACACCACCCACCTCAGACGTGGTCCCCTGCCGGGCACACCACCCACCTCAGACGTGGTCCCCTGCTGGGCACACTGCCCACCCTCCGATGGCCCCGTGGTGGATGCGACGCGGGAAGACGCGCTCCTGAAGCCTAGAGACAGACGCCTGGCACCCGTCGCCCAGCTGTGTGCCCGGCCCGCTCCGGGCATCTGCAGAGGCTGACGTTGGCAGCCAGGGCTGCAGGCTCCCGGGTGTCAGGGAGGACAGGAGGCAGGAGGGGAGACGCTCGCAGAGACTCGAGCAAGATCGGAAAGCCTTGCTGAGGGAGGGACGAGCTCCATCCAGGACTGGAGAAATGGTTCCGTAGGGAGGCGGCTTTTCAGCTGGGTCTCGGAGGATGAATAGGAGTTTTCTTGGGGGTACCAGGGGGGGTGATAAGTGGCTGCTTTTCCAAGACAAGGAATTAGCCCAAGCAAAGCCATAGAGCATTCGGGGTGCGGGGTACCTCAGGAACAGCAAGGTGCGCTGTGACGCGGGAAGAGGTGACAATGAGGAAGGGAAGGACGCGCAGGGGTGGGGTGACCTGTGCGGTGAACAGAGAGGGTGAGGTGGGACCAGGTGCGGGAGGAGCGTGTGTGTGGTGTGCTCCTCCTGGGGGGCCGGTGGCCTGCCAGGCGGCGTCTGCAGAGGCTGAGGGTGCCACGTCCAGATGGTGGCTCTCTCCTTTCAGGCAACAAGGAGCCACCAACCAGTGTGTTAGGGACCACAGACAGCTGGTGGAGCGGGGGGGGGGGGCAGTGACGGCAAAGCAGGGTACAGCCACGAAGGGCTACCCAGGGAATCCAGCATGTCACCAGGACCTTGACCGGGGTCCCCAGCTCACCAGAAGATGCCTGCCAGGACACCCAAGCAGGAGACTGTCCCCTCCGCCCCCGGAATGAGGCTCCCCCGGGCAGCAGATACCCCAGCAGGTGGCCTGCACACCCTCCAGTGCCCTCAACCACCAGGCTCCACCAGCTCGTGGCTTTCCTCAGTCTCTGTGTAGTCACCACGCCGCTCCACCCTGTCTCACTTGCTCCTGTCCCCAGCCCTGCAAAGCCCTGTCCCCCCTCTCCAAGCTCCCGCTTGGGGCCACGCCTGCTCTAAGCACCATCTGGGGCCCAGCACCCCTCCTGTCCTGACCTTCCTGACCTTCCGCCCGCACACTGCACTCAATCGCGTGGTGTCCCTGCACCTCCGCTGCCCAGTGGCCAGACCCACACGCCCAGTGCAGGACCCAGTCCAGGTCACTCAGCAGAAGGGCCAAGATGGGCGTCCATGGGAGGTCCCCGGCCAGTCCCCTGTCCAGCGCCAGGCCCCCATCCCATGTACAGAATGTTCCTACCACGGACACTCAATCTCCATTTGGGACAGAAGGGAGGAGAGGAACCGAATGAGGCCGAGTGAGGGGCAGGTGACCCTGTTGATACCACAGGGACCGTCCTGAATACCTGAGTCACAGTCACTGTTTATGAGGAGGAGGAAAAAAAAAAAAACCTACGTTTCACACCAGCTGCACAGAGTAAGTTGGCTAGTTTTGAGGTATCTGTGGGGAATTCTGAACAAAGAGAGCGGCTCCCTGATTTATGTCTGAGAGCGGTGATTTCCTCGACCGATTTCCCAGCACAGCAAGCACCATACGTTCCGCTCCTGGCCCCCTGCAGGGGCTGGACCGCGTGTCCACCCCGTGCCCACCAACACCACGTCCCCCGTGCCCACCAGCACCACGTCCCCTGTGCCCACCAGCACCACGCGGACTCCACACTGTCCGGGGTTACCCCCCACACCCCCACACACCCACCGCTGCCAAACCAGACCGCCCTTCCTCCGCTCACCACGGAGACCCCGCGGCCACGCGTGGCGAGGGCCTTGCGGGAACCAGAGAGGTGCAGACACTTCCGGCTCGCACACGGGGGCATCTCGGACAACAAGAACTCCCTGCCCACCTTCCCCGCCACCAAAAGAATGCTCAATCAATGAAAAAATTAACTGCATCCCTAAATAAAGAAGTGTGGGCCCTTCCTTCACGGCGCTTTATTAATTTGTAAATACAATTATTGAATTCTTGAAAGTTCTAATTTAAATGTATTGATCTATTATTGTTGGGTGGCTCTTCCACCCACAGGTCCCGGGGAGATGCACAGCTAACCCTGGACTGCCGCCACTGCCAAACTGCCGAAGCGTGAAAGCTTTGCGCACGCAACTCCCAGGAGTTGCCCGGTGCCTGTGCACACAGCGACCGTCGGTGCGGCACAGGTCAGGCGGACAACGTGCTTTTAGGAACCGTGTTGACATCGCCAAGGCGGAAACAGACGGGTGCCCCGCGCAAGGCAGACAGGAGCTGGCACCGTGTGGCCGGACTGTGGACCACACAGAGTCCGTGTCCCTGAGGACGGCCCACTGGCCGCCTGATGAGATTCTTCACCAGGGAGTGAACAGCGTTCTCCTCCCGCCGCTGTCTGCAGCAGCCGAGTCGGGACGGGAATGTTCGCCGCTCTTTCCGGGAACAAACTTCACGGGGACGCCGTGAGCAGGGCTCTGCTGTAGGAAAGACGCTGGGAGGAGGGGGGCCGAGCGACACGAGGCGGGACGCGGAGGCCTGTCCCTGCTCGTCAGGTCAGCGCTCTGTCCCCACAGACCTTGAGCCGGTCCCCCTCTCCGGGTCCCCTACTGATCAACCGCTGTGCCCTCTCACCCACTGTCCTACCACACAGCTGACTGTCGACAGTCACGTCACGGCCCTCCCGTGCCCAAACCCTCTGTGACCGCTTGCTCGGGTCCGCAGAGCTCACTCACGTGCCCTGGGCACCCCACAAGACTTCCTCTCACTGTGCCTCTCCTCCCTGCCTCCAGCTCCTCCCACAGGCCTGTCCTGTCCCCACCCCCGGACCTGCGACCCGCAGGCCCCTCTGCCTGAACACCTGGTTCATCTTCCTGAGCAAGTCTCTGAGCAAAGGCCGCTTCCTCAGGGAGGCCTCCCAGGACTGCCCATCTGCGCTGCACGCTCCCCGTCCCACCATGCTCCTTCCTCTGGCTCAGGGACTGGTCCACTGTGCACCCTCTCAACCCCCGCCCCCTGCACTCAGAATTTAAACAGGGACCTTGCCTGGCATGCAGCCCCCGGCACAGAGCCTGGCCGAAAGCGGAAGCAAAGCGGCACTGATCTAAGCAGGAGAAACGGGCTCGCTCTGGGGTGACCGTGCTGGTCACACAGGAACACGCAGACACCGGGCAGGTCCCTGCTGAGACGCGGCCTGAGGGAGCCTTCTGCGGCAGCCCACACCCGCCCTCAGGAAGCTGTGCCCCCCAGGAAGCCGGCGCGCTGTGGTGCCCGGGGCCC
Source organism: Saccopteryx bilineata (assembly GCF_036850765.1). Taxonomy (NCBI): domain Eukaryota; kingdom Metazoa; phylum Chordata; class Mammalia; order Chiroptera; family Emballonuridae; genus Saccopteryx; species Saccopteryx bilineata. Next base: position 1,772,902 of record NC_089498.1, read on the forward strand.
AAGGCCAGACACGCGGGCACACGGTCCATCTGGTCTGGGAGCACGCACGTCCGAGGCCACAGCTGAGTTTCGGGCAGAGTCCGAGACAAACCAGTTGAGTCACTTTTGCATTAGAGAGTGCTGGGAACAAGATGAATATTTATGACTCCTCGAGTCTCACCTCTTTCTGGCCGCTCATAACTCAGACTCGCTGGCCTCCAAGCTTCCTAGGCCCCAGCCACTCAGTTGTGGGGGCTGGACGGGCCTGGCCTGGGGTGTAATGACCTCCAGCCACACAGCCCTGGGCGGGCCAACCTCCAACACTTAGGCAGCACCTCCAACGTAATGGACGCATTTCTGCCAACATTCAAGCCCGGGGCGAGTTTTTATCAGGCAGCGGGAGGCTGGCTAACTAGGGGTGCCATGGCCTAATTGGGCCACCTGAAGACAGGAGAAAACACTGATGACAAAAACAAAGTCTGTTTGGGGGGGAAGGGCCCTCCCCGAGGGTCACCCCGAAACCCAGGGCTACGCTTTACGTTTGCTTCCCTGCTGGGGGCCTCGCACAGCCCCGGAGAGGTGTGCTCAGCGCGGGAGGCAGGAACGGGCATGTCCTGCATGGTGATGGGCCCCACTCTGAAGGCTCCGGCCCACCGCCCATCAGCTCTGGGACCCAGGGCGCATCCCCTCACCCTCCGCCCTGAGCTCCCTCATCCACTCCACAACCTCCTGCGTGCTTTCTCGGTGGCTGCGAGGACGGGGCCAGGTGAGCAAGTCGGGCACGGAGCACCAAGCCTGTAGCACCAAGCACTGTGCTGTGACCAGCAGCCACCAGCAGCACAGGCTACGAAGTGGACTTCGGATCATTCCCATTGCCCCTGTGCCCTACCTGCTGACACCTCGCGTGCCCACGACCACCCTGCAGCGTCCTTCCCCTCCCCCACCTGCCCAACCCTGAGCAACCCGGGGGGGGGGGGCTTCCCACCTGTGGTGTCTGCTCCCAGCCCTGCCCTGCCATCACCTCTCAGCTCCCCTTTCCTGGGCCTCACCCCAAATCTCCTCCAGCCTCCGCCCTGCACAGATCTTAGGCCTATGAGGAAAACCTGTTTCATGTGAACAAGAATCAACTCAACAGAAAGTATCTAACAGTTAAATGAAGGATGGCCTGACTGGTTGGCTCAGTGGTAGAGCATCAGCCCAGCATGTGGAAGTCCCGGGTCCAATTCCCAGCCAGGGCACACAGGAGAAGCGCCCATCTGCTTCTCCACCCTCCCCCTCTCCTTCCTCTCTGTCTCTCTCTTCCCCTCCTGCAGCGAGGCTCCATTAGAGCAAAGATGGCCCGGGAGCTGGGGATGGCTCCTTGGCCTCTGCCCCAGGCGCTAGAGTGGCTCTGGTTGCAACAGAGCAATGTCCCAAATGGGCAGAGCATCGTCTCCTGGTGAGCTCGCCGGGTGGATCCTGGTTGTGCGCATGCAGGAGTCTGTCTGCCTCCCCGGTTCTCACTTCAGAAAAATACAGAATAAAAAAGTAAATAATCCCTGTCTCATGCAGGACGGAGACCCACGCGGCTGCCATGGTGCTGCCCAGCAGACAGCTCGGCTGGCTCTCCCTCTAGGCCCGGCCTGGGGCTTCCCCGTGGGGACACTCAGCAGGCAGACCCATGTCCAGCTGGACAGAGGTGTGGGGACATTCTATTCACATCTTTCCACCATGTGGTTGTGGCGCTCGCACTGGGAAGTGGAAATAAAAGCACCGGGCTGACTGCTCATCTTCCAGGAGGTGCCCGGACATCACTGCCGACAGGACAGGGGTCCCCGCAGCCCCCAGAGTTCTCAGTACTCAGAGACCCGGAGGATGGCCAAGGTCCCCGGGGACCAAGGGGCCAGGGCCCAGACCCGCGCCCCTCCAGCACTGGGCACTGCGTTCCCACCCGGCCGGCCCACGGGAGGTCAGGGACGTCAGAGCAACCAGCTTCAGACAGGGAGCTCGGCCGCCCCGCGGTCCAGGATGGACACTGGCCGCTCTGACCCGTTTCCCCGAGCTCAGAGCTCTCCTCCTCCTCTTCCTCACAGGAACGCCGGTCAGCATGGGAAGCCTCTCAGCTCACCGAGGGCAGCGGGGCCGAGGCTGGGGCAGGTGGGGGGTGAGGAGAGGGAGGAACCCGGCCCAGACCTGGGAGTGGGGAGGCTGGACCCCGAGGGGCAGCTCCGAGCGTGGCCAGGAGTTGGCTTCCACCACAGAGGAGCTGGACCGCCGATTCAGTGCCCCAGGCACCACGCTGGAGTCGGCAGGCTCGGGACGCCAGTCGGCAGGGCAGGGTGTCTAGGTGGTTGGTGAGCATGACATTCTCCTGTTTCGTCCACAGCCCCGTCCTCCCGGCACGGAAAAGGCCGGACAGCTAGGCTCAGACATCGCAAAGAGATCAAGTCACAGCGAAATCGAAGCCTCCTCGAGGGCACGCCCAAAGCGGAGACAGAGCTGACGTCAGACGCCAGGGGTCTTCTCTGTAGTCCTCCAGGGTCGAAGGAGGGTGGGCCCAGGAGCCCGATGGGCACCGCAGACTCCACACCAGTTCAGAAAGTGGAGCCCACTCGAGAACCAGTCGGGACCGCGACCACTTGCTAAGACCGGAGGGGTCGCCAGAGTCATGGAGGCACCGAGCCTGTCCCCTCCCTCACGCACGCACGCACGGGGGCGCACTGACGCCAGCATGCCCGCGCACGCGCACAGCGCAGGCACAGGCGCAAGGACACCCACCTCCGCCCGGGCTGGCACCATGCGCAGTGCCACCTGAGGGGTGAGCTCCCCGGTAGAGGTTGCCAGAAGGGCGCAGGGCTCTGCAGGGTCCTGGGGCTGAGTACCCAGTACCAGCATGCCTGCCTGGGGTGCCCTGGGCTGCAGGTAGCAGAGCCCGCGCCCTGCTGTGCCGGTTTCCACGCGCCAGCAGCTGTCTGGGCACGGCGGTGGTACCTCTAATTGATCTCATTATCTCCCCTCTGCAAGGTGAGGCGCGGCGGCGGGGGCGGCTGGCAGGTGGGGCATGTTTCAGCCCAGGCGCATCGCCAACAACGCACACGGGTGGCGGGCTGCGGGGGCGGCTCTGGTCAGCCCACTGATTTCTGGGTCCCACAGCCGGGCCCCGGCCGCCAGCTAGGCGGCTGGCGGACGGTCTTTTGTTACTGCCCCACCTGCGGTCATCACTACGAATGCAGTTCTGTGGCTCCGTCCACTCTCCACAGCCCTCTCTCCGCCCGGCGTGCACTCCCAGAACCAATGACCACGCACCTCCTCCGGGAGTGCTGGGCCTGGGCGTGCACGTGCTCTGGGCTACGGGCAGACCCCTCAAACCCTCCCGAACCCCGGTGCCCGGAAACAGCCCACGACGGAGCGGCGGGAGCGGGAAACAGGAAACACTCCGTTTGTTGTGTTTTCCTCGGGTTTGTTTTCTTGCCAAAAAAATTACCCCCTTTGTCTTTGCGCAAAAGAGGCCATGTGGCACCTTCTGCCGCCCGGAGACGCTGCCAACACGCCTTTCTTTTAGGGCGGCTCCCGTTCCCTTTCCAGCCTCACCAGCTATATTTTTACCATGAAAACACCATGTGTAATTGGCTATGCATCTCTGTTCTCCCGGCACTACTGGATATCACAGAAAAACACATTAGTGCGGAGCAATTAGTGCAACGGCGGTAAACAACTAAAGCACTATTAAGCAGTGGGTGATTAAATAGTATTACTCTTTATTTTTTATGGTGCTCGACAAAAAGATGGAGGAGACGGAGAGAAGACGTGTTTCCATCAACATCCACGCGAGATAAATAACAGGTGTCTTCTTCCCCTCGGTGGGGTACCACGCACACCCTGCCCTCTGTCCAGAGAGGGCCGCTCTTTTCATTATTATTATTATTATTATTATTCATGGTTGTTGTGTGTTTTTTCATCTCTTGATACGCTCTGGAGCGGCCTTCTCCTCAGGTAACCCGACAGGAAGCAGAAACACGATTGAATTGGGAGTTGTGGAGTCAGGCTGAAGAACAACCCTACCTGCATCCCTGTGAATAAAAACTAGTAACAAAGCTTCTGTCCCGTGGAAACGTGCACCCCAGTTTCCGTCTTTCCAAAGAGCTGGATCGAGCATTTGTGATCAGGGCCCAGGGACGGACGGATGGACAGACGGGCAGGCAGGTTTGCGGCTCCCGGCCCACCTCACTTTGCCTCACCCCGCCGGCCAGCCCAGATTCAGGGCCCTCTCCCTCTCTCTCCCTCTCTCTCCCTCCGCACCCACGTCCACCCTCCTTGTTCCCGGGTTCTGGCACATCCTTTCCTCGGCATCTGATTAAGTTAACAATGTGCTGCTATTTGCATGCAGATTTGCTGGGCTCTCTCTCCAGCTGCTCCCCAGACTTGGTCTCTCTCTCTCTCTGCGTTGAGATGGCGTGCGTGGCGGTCCCCTAAATGCAATCTTTGTCAGGCCCAGGTGTGCGCTCATTGAGGGCGCCTTCCTCCCGAGCAATTTCTCTCTCTCTCTCTCTCTCTCTCTCTCTCTCTCTCGGCCGCCTTTACAAGGCGCTATTATGGCATCGCCACATCTGGAGGAAGAGGCTCCTATTAATTACACACTTTCACCAGTAGGAGAGACGTCTTCTCAGAGAGACCGCGCTCTCTGCTGTCGTGGGCGCAGTTGCTCTTATCTCCGGGCAGCCTGCATCTTGTTTTATACTTGGTTCTCTGCTCCCAGGCATTTCAATATTTAAAGAGCCATTAACCGAGGAGGAGGGGGTTGGGGGTGGGGGTGGAGGGTGAATTTCTAGGAAAAGAGAAACAAGGGACCTAAAAGAGCCTCAGTGTCTGCCCTGCCTGGCCTCCGCCAGGCCAGTCTGGGGACAGGCACTAACGAGGCCTCCCTAAAGGCCGAAGGAGGTCGTGGGTCTGGGCATGGAGCTCAGGACGGGGCCAGGCAGGTGGGAAAGATTCTGTGTTGCTGGAATTAGAAAAAAACAACAACAGTGCTGTTAACTCCTAACCCCGTGTGCCCCCAGATGGACACCCTCACAGTGCCGGGGGGACAGACCAAACCCCACAGGGTCATTTTCCCATCAGGTTCAAGGCAGAGGAAAGAAAAATCCAGAGCTACGGAGTCTTTCTCGTTCGTGTTCCAGAAAAGAGATGACGCGTTTTGCCCCAAGAGTCTGAAAGTTTCTTTCGAGCCCCAGTGGGTTTTTTTTTCTTTTTAAAAACTCCTTCTGGTACAGTCAGATTCACATGGTAGGGGGACAGCCAGACTGCAGTAATACAACCCTTAAATTTATGCAAATAAAACATTTCCTTTTTCAAAAAAAAAAAGGAAGAAAAGTTGTAACAACTGGACTGTCCCCATCTGAATTTTTAGGACATTTCAAGTGCTAGGTGACATCATTTTTCTTTTTTGATTCCAAAATTGTTTTGCAGAGGGACATGTACCATGTAGATAAGAGTCCATGTATGCATGTGTGTGTGTCCTGTGCTGGAGAGGCCACACACACACACACACACACACACACACACGGGAAAAGCCGAATGACTTTGAAAACAGGGACCATCGAAATGGGACCATTCTCATTTTTCAAGCCAAACTCTACCAGGTTAAAAACCCACGTGGGCTGTGGCCACTTAGCCAGCAGGTCCCACGATGACAACGCTGGGACCACCTTCCCCGCCCTCCTGCAAAGCTGGCATCGGGAAGGACCCAGGTCAATCCGGGTGGTGCCAGGACGGTTCCCCACCTGCCAGCCACACACGAGCAGGGACCCTACACAAGCAGCCAGTCCTGCCTCTGGGGGCCTCAGCTACTGCCCCCCGGCCACCATGAGCTGCCTATGCTCACAGGTGCCGGCCCCCTTTCCTGAAAACGACCCTGCGGCTCTCACTCTGCCCAACCGGAGACGCCCGGTGCGGATGGAGCTCAGATGGGCCCCACACTCGGGTCCTCTCCAGGCCAGGGTCTCACCCTCGGTCTGCGCAGCTCCGAGGTGGGCAAGGCAAACCCCACCCAGGCGCGTGGCACATGCGGGCTGCCAACACGGTGTCCAGTGGACTGAGATCTTTTCCTGGTGAAGCCGCTGCCCCTCCCGCTCCCCAGGGAAACCAGCGCAGACTCTGGGTCCAACACCCTTTGGAACCTATCCAGTTCTCAAAAAATTATGTTTAGGCACATAAATACAAAGAGGGAGAATCGATTATAAATGTATATTTTTTTCCAGGGGACCCTTTGGGTGCTGCCAGCCTCCCAGCCACCCCCCTCCACCCCACACCCCACCTCCCCTCTCCCCTTCCCTCCCCACCCCACCCCGGCCTGGCCCCCACCCCGAAGACAACACCCGCAGAAAACGGAGCAGAGGAGACACAGATGCACAGGGCAGAATTACATCACTGGATAGACAGCATGTGGCGTGGAGAGGAGGGAGGGAGGGAAGGAGGGAGGGAGGGAGGGAGGGGAAAAAATAAAAATAAAAGAAGAAGGAAAGACAAATGACATTTCGCCGCTATGGCGTGCTATTTTAGTGGCGATAGCTTGACTTTTGGCCCAAACGCATATGCCAATGGCGAGGCTAACTCCAGGGACCCACAAAAAAAAGAATGTGTGTTCACAGCTGTACAGTACACCAATACAGATTACATGTTTCCAGTGTTGCGGCCACAACAGAATGCTAATTAACATACTGGAGTGATGAGCCGGCTGCAGGGGCCTTATTGTTCCATTATTTCAGAGGCCAGCTGCCTTTGTTTGTGTCACTCATCCTCTGAGCCACAGGTTTTTTTCTGTGGGGTTTTTTTGTTGTTGTTTTTGTTTGTGGGGGGTTGGGGGTTTTTTTGTTGTTTTTTTTTTACTCCAAAAATACTATCCCAACACAACGTTAATATTTAAAAAACAAAAAGGAGGTGGCAGATTGTGGTGCCCGTGCTGGTCTCAGGGACTCGGCGAGCGCCACCACCGAGCCGTTCTGGTGCGGCGTTGAGAAATAATTTAACGGCCATATTCAGACGCCGCCTGCGTTCTGACATAATGGCTGAGCGTGTGCACCGGGCCACATGCATAACTATCCTGACATCACTTATGAGATTTAGATTGGTCAGTTAATGGAAGTCTTTACCAGAATCAATACCATAACAGCTTCTTGAAAATGAACGTGATTTTTTTTTCCTTTCTTTCTTTCTTTTTTTTTTTTTTGCACCGAGTGCTGCAAACAATAACTACAGAAATATACTACCTTTGTCCCCAGCACAAAGGAGCCAAGATGCAAAAATTAAGAAGCAATTACATTTTTTTCACAAACTAATATTCCAGTCAATTATTAAAAAAAAAAACCACTTTCAAAAATGTGTAGTTATCATTAAATAATGGGAGAGTGTTGTCTCCTCCTCTTCCTCTTCCTCCTCTTCACCAACCCCCCACACACACATGCAACACCTGATTAATCATTTTTTTACACTTTTTAATAGCTCACCTACTGGCTACATTCTCAGGTTGCTATTAAGGACTGGTATTGACGATCAGTATAGTGGTGATTGCATGGAAAAGCCATATTTAATGCTTGTTTTTTGTTTAAATATATATACATATTCATAATCCCCATTCAAGAGAATGCTGTCTGCCAGGTACATTAGTTTTTCTTCTCCTTTTTTCCCGGATTGCGCATAAAAGTGGTATATTATAACAATGCCGGCCTCCTCAAACGATGTTCCACCGGCAGGCCCATACGTCGTGCGCAGTCACGTTCAGAGCGAGGGGTTGTTGGCTCAAGCCCTACACGGTCATGGAGCATGGCTCCTCCCCAAAGAACAGGACGCCGAGGTTTTATTTCGGGTCTCCCTCAATGTGCCCGTTGACACCGAGGACAACTGGGGACGAGAGGATACTCCCCCTGCCCCCACCTCCACCCCACACAGGTGCACAGGTGCCATTCAGCTAGAGTCACAGATCCAGTTAGAAAAGGTCTCCCCTAGAAAGCAGAGCGCTCCACTAATCACAGGCACCCCCCTGTCCCCGTGGAACATGCAACCCCCCCCCCCAACAGCCAATTGAGTGAACAAACCAGAGGTGCTTTCTAACGCGTTTAACTGGTAATCTCAGATAAATGGAGAACCGCCTGAAGTATCTGTCTCTCCAAGGTGGTGATGAGAGGATTTAGGGCATTCTGCCCCCCCCCCCCAAGCGCGTGTCACCAGGAGAATGCCACAGGTGTGCCGTCGCCAGGGCAGAACTCTCTCTCTGCTGTGGCCGCCCCCCACTGTGGACACAACGTAGATTTTTTTAAATTGGATCAGGAGCTAGCTAAATTACCCAGACGCTCTGGGCCGAAGCCCCCAGCTCGCTTATAGACCAATAATGATAAACTTTCCGTAATAGTGGCTCAGCCTATCACTGGCTGGCTCTTCCTCTCTCCACTGAAAAGTGAAATGGCTCTATTTGTGTTACAGCCACCAAAAACTCTCCTGAATGGGCTTCCTCCTTAAAAAAAAAAAGTGTCGAGTCACACTAGGGGCCCAGGTCCACAGTCCCCGGGCATACACGCCGACGTGCCCACCTCCCCGTGCGGGAGAGAACACGGCAACTCGTCGCCTTGTGATCAAAAGGAGAGAATTCTGACGCTTCCTTCGCCATGTTTATTTGCCAGGTCAAAGTCACCGCAGGTCAACACCGTGCCCTGGGGCGGCGACAGCCATGTGTGGGCTGTGCCCTCACAGACAGACAGGTCAGGCTCCGCTGGACACAGCCGAGGTGTGACCCTCTCGGTCTCACAAGTTCACAATCGGTTTGCAACAATACGATACACAGAGCCCTGTGCTACTACTACATACTGTTCTGAGCATCCGAGAAGTGTTCCATTTTATCAGTAAGAGATCAAATCCTTTGGGGTGGAAACAGCATCTTTAGACTCAACACAGGGTCCCAGCCATTTGGAGGGATGATTAACCGTCTTAAACCCCACTCAGCTTTGTGAAGATTACACTGAAAATTTAACCTCGTGCTGAAACGGATAAACGCTCACAGCTGCAGGCCAGTGAAACGCTCCGAAAGCGGCAGCAGGTCCCATACAGGGGACATCCGTGTGGCCGCCGGACGGCACAGGGCAGCTCCCGCGGCCAGCAGCGTGGACCTCGGGAAGGGGGGCGCTGGCTGCACCTCACAATCCACAGTAAGTCTGCTGAATGCACTGGAGGGCACGGCTGACCTGGAGATGACAGGTGCTCACTGTGGGTGGACACAGACAAGCGGATGAGGGGGACGCACGTCTGGGCCACACTCACAGGCGAAGCCCTGCCCACGTGACACCCCTTCAGCAAACGAGGTGAGCCGCTGGGGGGCCCCCACACCCACGCGTCTCCCACCCGGATCCCTGGACCCCTCGCAGCTGGGGGGCCACCACACCCACGCTTCTCCCCACCGGATCCCTGGACCCCTCGCAGCTGGGGGGGCTCCCCACCCGGATCCCTGAACCCCTCACAGCTGGGGGGCCGCCACACCCACGGCTTCTCCCCACCGGATCCCTGGACCCCTCGCAGCTGGGGGGCCCCCACACCCACAGCTTCTCCCCACCGGATCCCTGAACCCCTCGCAGCTGGGGGGCCCCCACACCCACGGCTTCTCCCCACTGGATCCCTGAGCCCCTCACAGCTGGGGGGCTCCCACACCCATGGCTTCTCCCCACTGGATCCCTGAACCCCTCGCAGCTGGGGGCCCCCCACACCCACAGCTTCTCCCCACTGGATCCCTGAACCCCTCACAGCTGAGGGGGGCTCCCCACCCGGATCCCTGAACCCCTTGAAGCTGAGGGGGGCTCCCCACCCGGATCCCTGAACCCCTTGCAGCTGAGGGAGGCTCCCCACCCAGATCCCTGAACCCCTCGCAGCTGGGGGGCCCCCACACCTACGGCTTCTCCCCACTGGATCCCTGGACCCCTCGCAGCTGGGGGGCTCCCCACCCGGATCCCTGGACCCCTCGCAGCTGGGGGGGCTCCCCACCTGGATCCCTGGACCCCTCGCAGCTGAGGGGGGCTCCCCACCTGGATCCCTGAACCCCTCGCAGCTGGGGAGGCTCCCCACCTGGATCCCTGAACCCCTCGCAGCTGGGGAGGCTCCCGGGTCTGCACCTTGGGCCCTACTTGCCGCATTCTACCAACACGCGTGTTCAGTTTGGCTCACAGCCATTTAAGAAAATCGCGTAAGAGTTGTCAACTTGCAAAAGCTGGTTGAGTTCCATTAAAAAAAATCCAGACCTCCGACTTCCCTTGAAAAATCCAAATCTCTAGCGACACCAGGCCCACGTTCCCCTGAGCGGCCAGCGGGGCACGGTCCCAGGCGGTCACCGCAGCCCGAGGCCACGCCATTGGGGGGGTGGGATGGGGAGACACGGTCAGGAGACGCTTCTCCGAAGGGAGGAACAGACAGGACCACGGGTCCCAGGCCCCGCCCACCAGGCTCAGCCCCCATGTGGCAGCAGGGGCCAGTTCTGCCCCACACCAGGGCCTCAGGCCCCGCCCACCAGGCTCAGCCCCCATGTGGCAGCAGGGGCCAGTTCTGCCCCACACCAGGGCCTCTCTGCGGAGGGTCAGGAGGCACCTTCCTGCCCAGCCACCATGAAAACCTCCTATAAATCCTGGAGGTCCAGATACAGGAGGAGGAACGAGAGCCCTCTGCCCTTGCGTGGCCTCCAGTGTCAGTCGGGGGGCCCAGCATGAGGGCCAGAGGCCCAGAGACCAGGTGGCTGGTGAGAGGCGGAGGGCCTTTAACCCCCATGAACCATCGCGTGGTCAGTCTGGGAGAGCCAACAACGGCAGTGGACAGGCGGGGGCAGGGGAGACGGAGGCCGTAGGTGAGACTAGTAAAACGGGACACTCCCCAGGGTTGTCACCAGTGGTGGCACTCGGCCGGTCTGCACCGGTTCAGCAGAACCGACGCCTAATGATTTGTTAAGCTCGGTGAGCCGGTGGTTAAAATGGCACCTGTCATCAGGGTCCTCTCTAAGGTGGGCGCCTGGGCAGCCGCCCCATGTGGCAATCACACATTGACATTCCTCACTCTCTTGTAACGTCCATCTGCACAACAGCGGGTCCTAAGCGCCCGCAGTCATGGTCATTCCGTCCGTAGGTGAAAAACATGTCAAGTGCGGACACCAATCAAGAAGCAACGTGGGAATATCTTAAATGACAGTTTTGTTTTTTGTCAGGTATTATTTTAATATTTTTTCATTAATATTTTAAAGCTCTTATAACAAAATCTAGTTTTGTGTACCTCTTTTACTCTCATTTAAGTATGAGACGCACGAAACAATATACTCCCTTTCAGTACATCATCTTTTTAGACTTAAAACAGTCACTGGGGCAGAGGACCAGCAGAGGTTGTCAAATTGCCTGACGCCCACCGCTGGTTGTCATTCCCGGATCAGTGGTGCCAGGGGCCCAAGTCAGAACCACGGTCAGATTCTGGACTCCGGCTGCTCAGCCTGCAGCTGGGCCAGCCTCCCGGGCACTTCCTGGGGCTCCACGCCAGACCTCCTGAGTCACGTACGCACTCAAGGCCCTCGCCTGACCGCTGGACAGAGAGCTCAAGGGGCCGCTCGGGTCTCCCCCCTGGAGCCCTGGGCTTTGCCAGGTCAGGGTGGACGGGTCCGCGTTGCAAAGGAGTCCCACGAGGGAGGGTGCACTCCTGGCAAAGACACGTCCCAGCCCATCCACCTTGCTGATTTCTTTGAGACCATCCATAAATATGACTTCAGCAGTCAGATGATATTTAATTAGCATTAAACTCTTTTATTTCATGTAAGTTAGAGCTTCGCCTGAGACACTTCATTTGGAAAGTAACCTGGCACTCAAGATTAAAATGAAATATTAGCATGTCAGCGGGAGCCTCGTCACGGTGTTCCCCTTCAGCTCTCCACCCGGCTCGGGACGGACGACACAGCCCTGCCTCCACCCTCCCCAGTGGAAGTGATCTGACCTCGTGCTGTTCAGAGGTGAGGGCCGGGGCTTCCTACTGTGGAAAGGGGCTGTGCTCCTAGGAGCAAGAACTGGAGAAACTTATCCTTGTCAGAAGTGGGGCCAAATTTGTGTCCTTCCACCTGGATTTTCTCTCCGCACCTCTGCCTGCCCCTGACCAGGGCCCTGCCACGCGCGGTGCCCCCCGCCCAGGGCGGCCCCATCTTCGCTGGGCTCTCCTTGCTCTACAGAGCTCGGCCCCCGAGCACCTCCTCCGAGGGGTCTTCCCTGATCACAGCCTCCGCTGGGCTCGCCCTCCGCTCCATGCATCCCGAGTGCAATACCTGCGTGGCCTATCTCCCTCCGGAGGGTTTTCTGGTTTCTTCGTCTTTCTCTCTGTTTGTTCATTGACTGCCCCCTCCGACTAGAATGCCGGATTTAACTAAGGATGCAGACCTTGTCTGTTCTGATCTCTGCTGTAGTTGGTAAGCCTGAAAGAGTGCCTGTGTCAATGCACAGGATGAAAGAAAGAAGAAAGGGAGAGAAAATATGCAGTAAGTAGGTACATCATAGCTGATACGTGCACGATACAAATGTGATTGATCTACACATACGTGATAGATGCATACATGGTAGGTAGGTAGGTAGATAGATAGATAGATGCATACAGAGATGGTATAGATTGGAGGGGGATGCAGATACATACATACCTACATGATACGGGCACATATACATAATAGAGACATAGCTGAAATACATATATACATACAGAGAGGACAAAAAACCCACTCCCAGGGTTCAGTGAGCATGAAAAAAACTCACTTCTCAAATGGTTAAGAGTTAATATAAAAATATACAGGGCAAGCCTGACCAGGTGGTGGCACAGTGAATAGAGCGTTGCGTCGGACTGGGATGCGGAGGACCCAGGTTCGAGACCCCGAGGTCGCCAGCTTGAGCGCGGGCTCATCTGGTTTGAGCAAAGCTCACCAGCTTGGACCCAAGGTCGCTGGCTCGAGCAAGGGGTTCCTCGATCTGCTGAAGGCCCGCGGTCAAGGCACATATGAGAAAGCAATCAATGAACAACTAAGGTGTTGCAACGAAAAACTGATGATTGATGCTTCTCATCTCTCTCCGTTACTGTCTGTCCCTGTCTAACCCTCTCTCTGACTCTCTCTCTGTCCCTGTAAAAAAAAAATATATATATATATATATATACACACACACACACACACACACACACACACACAGAAGCAAAAGTAGTCTACAGCTGTGAGGACACAAAACGCAGTTTATTCCTGTTATTTTCTCATTGATTATTGTGTTCTCACCCATACAAACCACCATGGACCCACTTTTGCCCCACCTTGTGTATAATTACTCAATACTACTAGTTAAGACAAAGGTAAATACAATCTTCAGTACTGGGGGAGTGGGCACTCCCAGCGAAACCTGCTGCCCCCGTCCTCCAGGGCTCGCGGGCCCCACAGAACGCCTGGCCCTGCGGGACCTGGACCCCAGCGGGACTGTCAGAGACAGGTGTGGGCTCCACGGCCCTTCCCTGAGCTGGCAGGCCTGGTGAGGATGTGTCTGAGCACGTGGTGGCCCATGGACAGGGTAGGCCAGGCATGCTCTGAGGGACAGACCCACAGCTGATCCTGCTCTTCCAGGGGCCACCACAAAGCTCCAGCAGGTCCCACCCCTTTAAAAAGAGAGAAGGAGAAAGAGGTAGGACAGAGAGAGGGAAGGAGGAGACGGAGAGAAAGGAGGGGTGGGGGTAAAGGGCAGAAACGGGAGAAAAAGAACAAGAGAGACAGGGAGGGAGAGACAGGGAGGAGAGACAGGGAGGGAGAGACAGGGAGGGAGAGACAGGGAGGAGAGACAGGGAGGAGAGACAGGGAGGGAGACAGGGAGGAGAGACAGGGAGGAGAGACAGGGAGGGAGACAGGGAGGGAGAGACAGGGAGGAGAGACAGGGAGGGAGAGACAGGGAGGGAGACAGGGAGGAGAGACAGGGGGGGAGACAGGGAGGGAGAGACAGGGAGGAGAGACAGGGAGGAGAGACAGGGAGGGAGACAGGGAGGAGAGACAGGGAGGAGAGACAGGGAGGGAGAGACAGGGAGGAGAGACAGGGAGGAGAGACAGGGAGGGAGAGACAGGGAGAGAGAGACAGGGAGGAGAGACAGGGAGGAGAGACAGGGAGGGAGACAGGGAGGAGAGACAGGGAGAGACAGGGAGGAGAGACAGGGAGGAGAGACAGGGAGAGACAGGGAGGAGAGATAGGGAGAGACAGGGAGGAGAGACAGGGAGGGAGACAGGGAGGGAGAGACAGGGCTCTGAGAGAGACAGGGAGGGAGAGACAGGGAGGAGAGACAGGGAGAGACAGGGAGGGAGAGTCAGGGAGGAGAGACAGGGAGGAGAGACAGGGAGAGACAGGGAGGGAGAGACAAGGAGGAGAGACAGGGAGGGAGAGACAGGGAGAGACAGGGCTCTGAGAGAGACAGGGAGGGAGAGACAGGGAGGAGAGACAGGGAGGGAGAGACAGGGAGGAGAGACAGGGAGGAGAGACAGGGAGGGAGACAGGGAGGAGAGACAGGGAGGAGAGACAGGGAGGGAGACAGGGAGGAGAGACAGGGAGGAGAGACAGGGAGGGAAACAGGGAGGAGAGACAGGGAGGAGAGACAGGGAGGAGAGACAGGGAGGGAGACAGGGAGGAGAGACAGGGAGGAGAGACAGGGAGGGAGAGACAGGGAGGAGAGACAGGGAGGGAGAGACAGGGAGAGACAGGGAGAGAGAGACGGGAGGAGAGACAGGGAGGAGAGACAGGGAGGGAGAGACAAGGAGGGAGACAGGGAGGAGAGACAGGGAGGGAGAGACAGGGAGAGAGAGACAGGGGGGGAGACAGGGAGGGAGAGACAGGGAGAGAGAGACAGGGAGGGAGACAGGGAGGAGAGACAGGGAGGAGAGACAGGGGGGAGAGACAGGGGGGAGAGACAGGGAGGAGAGACAGGGAGGGAGAGACAGGGAGGAGAGACAGGGAGGGAGACAGGGAGGAGAGACAGGGAGGAGAGACAGGGAGGGAGACAGGGAGGAGAGACAGGGAGGAGAGACAGGGAGGGAGAGACAGGGAGGAGAGACAGGGAGGGAGACAGGGAGGAGAGACAGGGAGGAGAGACAGGGGGGAGAGACAGGGGGGAGAGACAGGGAGGGAGAGACAGGGAGGAGAGACAGGGAGGGAGACAGGGAGGAGAGACAGGGAGGGAGACAGGGAGGAGAGACAGGGAGGAGAGACAGGGAGGGAGACAGGGAGGAGAGACAGGGAGGGAGAGACAGGGAGGAGAGACAAGGAGGGAGACAGGGAGGAGAGACAGGGAGGGAGAGACAGGGAGAGAGAGACAGGGGGGGAGACAGGGAGGGAGAGACAGGGAGGAGAGAGAGGGAGGGAGAGACAGGGAGGAGAGACAGGGAGGGAGAGACAGGGAGGAGAGACAAGGAGGGAGACAGGGAGGAGAGACAGGGAGGGAGAGACAGGGAGAGAGAGACAGGGGGGGAGACAGGGAGGGAGAGACAGGGAGAGAGAGACAGGGAGGGAGACAGGGAGGAGAGACAGGGAGGAGAGACAGGGGGGAGAGACAGGGGGGAGAGACAGGGAGGAGAGACAGGGAGGGAGAGACAGGGAGGAGAGACAGGGAGGGAGACAGGGAGGAGAGACAGGGAGGAGAGACAGGGAGGGAGACAGGGAGGAGAGACAGGGAGGAGAGACAGGGAGGGAGAGACAGGGAGGAGAGACAGGGAGGGAGACAGGGAGGAGAGACAGGGAGGAGAGACAGGGGGGAGAGACAGGGGGGAGAGACAGGGAGGGAGAGACAGGGAGGAGAGACAGGGAGGGAGACAGGGAGGAGAGACAGGGAGGAGAGACAGGGAGGGAGACAGGGAGGAGAGACAGGGAGGAGAGACAGGGAGGGAGAGACAGGGAGGAGAGACAGGGAGGGAGACAGGGAGGAGAGACGGGCGGACAGCTGAAGAGCAAATCTGGCTGAAGTCCTTATCAGGAAGAAAAATTTTTGAATGCATGAACTCTATTTATACCCCCGAATAAACAAGATAATTAAGTGTGCGTTTCATAAGTTGTGCCTTGATTGGCTAGCTCACCAGTGGCCACGAATGTTTGGATTTCACATAAGCATGCGGAGAGCCCGGGGCCCTGACCCTCTGACCGGGACGTGGGGCGGCCAGCGCTCTCACGCTGGGATCAAGGCGCGGAGCACAGCGCTGAACAAACTCACACTCTGCTCTTGGGCTTGAAGTCCGAGCAGAGAACTGATGAGTCTGCTAAGTGTTCCATTGTCCTGGCGGCTCTTGGCACTGGCACGCACCCCGTGTGGGCCCGAAGTGTGTCTTTTGTGTCCGTACGAAAGGAAAAATGTGTGTGACCCTGATGAATATAAGCGTGGGCTTTTTTTTTTTTTTTAAGAGCTATCCCTCTTTCATTACTTTTTAAAGGCCAACGTGCTGGATGTTGTTCACAGCCCTGGCCTGAGATTTGGGGAACCTGGCTTCCACAGAGCACCGTGGGCGGCCGGACAGGCTAGACTCCCCAAACTAGCCTATCACCCCCTCCCTCTGCTTCCTGAGGTCGTGTAAAGCCCCGAGCAAGAGGAGGCCGACAGCCAGTTGTGCGGCGACCGGAGGGTGCTGTTTCCCTCTGCTCCCTCTGCCCGCCAACACCAGACACTGCAGACGGCCTTCCGGACGCCCGTCCCGCGGGTGGGCCCAATTGGTCACAGACACCCGAACGGGGCACCCACCACACCTCCACCCCCACCAACTTATAGCCCAAGTTCCAGCAGCACAGAGCTCTGCCCCATCCCCAGCTTGTCCACAGGGTCCCCCTCCGCAGCCTCTGCCCCGGGGCGGCCACGACGGCAGCCCCACCGCGCACCCCCCACCCCCACCTGCAAATGCCTCTGGAAAAGCCCCGCCTCCCACAAGCCACTGCTCTCTTGCCTTGTCCTCGACTGCGCTTATGAAGATCTCCTGGTGCCCAAGGGGCAGAGCCAGCACCAGCTCGCCACGAAGCTCTTCCCAGGCCCAAAAGGAGTCCAACGTCCTGCTGTCAAGGGGCTGGACAGAGCCGTGCCCAGAGCTGCACACAATGGCCAGCTCCTTTATCAGCGGTCAGCGCAGGGCCCTCATGGCTCGTGGGCACTGACCTCCCCGTCAGACGGAAGGCAGGCTCTCTGCTACCAGCTGAGGTGGCCCTGGTCACCTTCCCTCTGTGACGGGCCTCTCTGCACCCTCCTCCTCCCGCAGGTGCACCCTCACTGGGCAGGACAGCGCGGGGTCCCCACAGACACTCTCTTTCGGGCCAGCTGTCCGGGTCGGGCCTTGGGGCAGGACCCACGAGGGCCGCCTGAGCCTGAGTCCCACCTGAACGTGCCCTGGACCTAACTCCACCGGCAAGCGGGACTGTGGGGTGTGGGGTGGGCAGTACGGGGGCTCCCCGACTCACCGGGGAAGTGGTGGACCCTCGTGCACAAAGCCCAGATCAAAGTGCTGAGTCCACTGTGCTCCCCAGTGTCTCCCCGACTCCACGGGCACCAGTCACAGCCCCTCAGTCCACTGTGAGGGCAGCAGGAGCATTACTCAGCCTTGCTGCAGGGTGAACCTCAAATACAAAACCTTCCTTAGAACCCGGATTTGACCCCCGGCTAAAGGAAGAGAGGGACAGGGCCCAGGCCTGCCTGTGTCCTTCCTCACGGAGCTGGGCTCCACGGGGCCGGGGCACAGGGCAGGGTCACACGGCCGTCAGAGTCAACAGCACCGTCCAGCGACCCCGGCTGTCTTTCTCACACATGTCTTTCACACACACGCACGCACATATACACACACGCATGCACAGCCACACGTGTGCGCACCGGGGAAGTCCCGGACTCCCACAGGTACTGAGACTACAGTAGGAAGGAGCACACACCACCTCTCTCTCCCCGCCGGCCCCTGCCCTGCCCACCAGACTGTCCGGGTCGGTGCCGGAGAAGACCCCGCAGCAACGCAGACCGGCACTTCCCACTGTGCCCCTCTGCCCCCTCTGCCCCCTGCACTTCCCACTGTGCCCTCTGCCCCCTCTGCCCCCTGCACTTCCCACTGTGCCCTCTGCCCCCTCTGCCCCCTGCACTTCCCACTGTGCCCTCTGCCCCCTGCACTTCCCACTGTGCCCTCTGCCCCCTCTGCCCCCTGCACTTCCCACTGTGCCCTCTGCCCCCTGCACTTCCCACTGTGCCCTCTGCCCCCTCTGCCCCCTGCACTTCCCACTGTGCCCTCTGCCCCCTGCACTTCCCACTGTGCCCTCTGCCCCCTGCACTTCCCACTGTGCCCCTCTGCCCCCTCTGCCCCCTGCACTTCCCACTGTGCCCTCTGCCCCCTGCACTTCCCACTGTGCCCTCTGCCCCCTGCACTTCCCACTGTGCCCTCTGCCCCCTGCACTTCCCACTGTGCCCCTCTGCCCCCTCTGCCCCCTGCACTTCCCACTGTGCCCTCTGCCCCCTCTGCCCCCTGCACTTCCCACTGTGCCCTCTGCCCCCTCTGCCCCCTGCACTTCCCACTGTGCCCCTCCGCCCCCTCTGCCCCCTGCACTTCCCACTGTGCCCTCTGCCCCCTCTGCCCCCTGCACTTCCCACTGTGCCCTCTGCCCCCTGCACTTCCCACTGTGCCCTCTGCCCCCTCTGCCCCCTGCACTTCCCACTGTGCCCTCTGCCCCCTGTACTTCCCACTGTGCCCTCTGCCCCCTGCACTTCCCACTGTGCCCTCTGCCCCCTGCACTTCCCACTGTGCCCTCTGCCCCCTGCACTTCCCACTGTGCCCCCTCCGCCCCCTGCACTTCCCACTGTGCGCCTCTGCCCCCTGCACTTCCCACTGTGCCCTCTGCCCCCTGCACTTCCCACTGTGCCCCCTCTGCCCCCTGCACTTCCCACTGTGCCCTCTGCCCCCTGCACTTCCCACTGTGCCCTCTGCCCCCTGCACTTCCCACTGTGCCCCCTCTGCCCCCTGCACTCCCACTGTGCCCTCTGCCCCCTGCACTTCCCACTGTGCCCTCTGCCCCCTGCACTTCCCACTGTGCCCCCTCTGCCCCCTGCACTTCCCACTGTGCCCTCTGCCCCCTCTGCCCCCTGCACTTCCCACTGTGCCCCTTCTGCCCCCTGCACTCCCCACTGTGCCCTCTGCCCCCTGCACTTTCCACTGTGCCCCTCTGCCCCCTGCAGTCCCACTGTGCCCTCTGCCCCCTGCACTTCCCACTGTGCCCCTCTGCCCCCTGCACTCCCACTGTGCCCTCTGCCCCCTGCACTTCCCACTGTGCCCTCTGCCCCCTGCACTTCCCACTGTGCCCCTTCTGCCCCCTGCACTCCCTACTGTGCCCTCTGCCCCCTGCACTTCCCACTGTGCCCCCTCTGCCCCCTGCACTTCCCACTGTGCCCTCTGCCCCCTGCACTTCCCACTGTGCCCCCTCTGCCCCCTGCACTTCCCACTGTGCCCTCTGCCCCCTCTGCCCCCTGCACTTCCCACTGTGCCCCTTCTGCCCCCTGCACTCCCCACTGTGCCCTCTGCCCCCTGCACTTCCCACTGTGCCCCCTCTGCCCCCTGCACTTCCCACTGTGCCCTCTGCCCCCTGCACTTCCCACTGTGCCCCCTCTGCCCCCTGCACTTCCCACTGTGCCCCCTCTACCCCCTGCACTTCCCACTGTGCCCTCTGCCCCCTGCACTTCCCACTGTGCCCTCTGCCCCCTGCACTCCCACTGTGCCCCCTCTGCCCCCTGCACTTCCCACTGTGCCCCCTCTGCCCCCTGCACTCCCACTGTGCCCTCTGCCCCCTGCACTTCCCACTGTGCCCTCTGCCCCTGCACTTCCCACTGTGCCCCCTCTGCCCCCTGCACTTCCCACTGTGCCCTCTGCCCCCTCTGCCCCCTGCACTTCCCACTGTGCCCCTTCTGCCCCCTGCACTCCCACTGTGCCCTCTGCCCCCTGCACTTCCCACTGTGCCCTCTGCCCCCTGCACTTCCCACTGTGCCCCCTCTGCCCCCTGCACTTCCCACTGTGCCCTCTGCCCCCTCTGCCCCCTGCACTTCCCACTGTGCCCCTTCTGCCCCCTGCACTCCCCACTGTGCCCTCTGCCCCCTGCACTCCCACTGTGCCCCCTCTGCCCCCTGCACTTCCCACTGTGCCCTCTGCCCCCTGCACTTCCCACTGTGCCCTCTGCCCCCTGCACTTCCCACTGTGCCCCCTCTGCCCCCTGCACTTCCCACTGTGCCCTCTGCCCCCTCTGCCCCCTGCACTTCCCACTGTGCCCCTTCTGCCCCCTGCACTTCCCACTGTGCCCTCTGCCCCCTCTGCCCCCTGCACTTCCCACTGTGCCCCTTCTGCCCCCTGCACTCCCCACTGTGCCCTCTGCCCCCTGCACTCCCACTGTGCCCCCTCTGCCCCCTGCACTTCCCACTGTGCCCTCTGCCCCCTGCACTTCCCACTGTGCCCTCTGCCCCCTGCACTTCCCACTGTGCCCCCTCTGCCCCCTGCACTTCCCACTGTGCCCTCTGCCCCCTCTGCCCCCTGCACTTCCCACTGTGCCCCTTCTGCCCCCTGCACTCCCCACTGTGCCCTCTGCCCCCTGCACTTCCCACTGTGCCCCCTCTGCCCCCTGCACTTCCCACTGTGCCCTCTGCCCCCTGCACTTCCCACTGTGCCCTCTGCCCCCTGCACTCCCACTGTGCCCTCTGCCCCCTGCACTTCCCACTGTGCCCCTCTGCCCCCTGCGGTCTCCTGCTCTGTTCCCAGCAGCAGAACTCCAGCCAGGGCAGCCGTGTACCAGCGGGCCCCGCAGACCCGTCCCAACAGGCAGCGGTTCCGGAGTGGGGGGGGGGGGCACGGACCGACACTTGGGGCCACAGCAAGGAGAGAAGTCTCCACATCCAGAGCAGCTGCTGCCTCAGTTTATCCACAGGGTCCAGAGCCCCCGGGGAGAAGCCAGTCCTAGAAGGGACAGGCTTGGAGAAAGAAAGTCATCATGCGTGTAGCTGGGGGACGACAGGTCGCCAGGACCACGGCGCAAGGCCCAGGAGCAGCGGTGGGGGGTCCGCCCGCGGGCAGCGGGCCTGCCCCAGTCCTGTCGTCTGCCCAGCACGCCCTCCTCTCCCCTGCTCACCAGGAAGCCCCACTGCCTCGGCCCCTGGGCGGGCACAGCTCTGCCCAGGCTCAGCCGCCAGGCTCTGCGGACCAACCAGCCCGGGCTCTGGAAGGGGGGGCCCTGGGGGTGACAGCGCCCAGAGAGACCAGCCACGGGCAGTGTGAAGTCAACGTTCTGAACTGCGGTCCCACCCAGACCCCTCCCGCTGTACATCTGCGACCGCCGGTGCCGCCCTGCGTGGGACAGACGGACAGACGGCCACGGTGGCCAGTGGCAGCTGGGAGGCGCCCTGGGTTATCGGCCTCTTCTCCTGTTTGCAGAGCTGACCTAATGCGCGGCCTCACGGCTCTCGACCTCTGAAGGGCCAACAGGGACACAGGGGCCTTTGTCTGGAGGCAAACAAAGGCAGAGTCAGGGCAGTGGCCCTGGGGGGGCGCGGACGCCCGCCTGCCCGCAGGCACGGACCCTGCCCCACCGGCCACCGCCTTAGAGGCTCAGAGGGAAGGGCCGAAGGAATCAGGTGTCCAGTCTCCACCCCGCCACCTCCTGTCCCCACTCTTTGGAAGGCCCCCCTCAGAGCAGCCCAACCCAAGCCGGAGGGGGTGCTTCTCTGCCCCGCCCGCTTCCACAGAAAGCATCTCCAAAAAGAAAGGTCAGGGTCACATGCTGACAGCTCAGCGGAGCTGGTGACCTAGACGTCCCCGGCCACTCCCGTCTCCCTCCCTCCAGAACGCAACCCTCAGAGGCCTGTCACTCAGAGCAGAAAACACCAGGATTAGCTCCACAAGCTGATCAAGTGCCATTAAAGGGGGCAAATATGAAAGAAAGCTTATGTTTCCAGGGAAGGGAGGGGGGAAGAAAGAAAGGAAGGAAGAAAAGGAGGAAAAGAAGGAGGGAGGGAGGGAGGGAGGGAGGGAGGGAGGGAAGTGAAGAAGGGAAGGGAAGGGAAGAAAGAAGGAAGGAAGGAGGGAGGGAAGGAAGGAAGAAAGGGAGGAAGAAGGGAAAGAAAAGAAAGGGAAAGGAAGGAAAGGAAGGGAAGGAAGGAGGGAGGGAGGGAGGGAGGGAGGGAGGGAAGGAAGGAAGGAAGGAAGGAAGGAAGGAAGGAAGGAAGGAAGGAAGGAAGGAAGGAAGGAAGGAAGGAAAGAAGGACCAGACAGAGAGACAGAAGGAAAGACCGGCCCACGCAGCCCCCGCCACACCGGGAGGAGGAGGACCAGGGTGCCCAGCCCCAGGAGGACCGCAGCCGCGGAGGCTGGTGGCAAGAAGGGTTAAATTTATGTTCCATTACAAGTCCCTTTTTTTTGGTTTCATCTTCTCAGTAAAACACATAACTTAAAATGAAATCAAATATTAAAAATGACAGCCGATATAAGTGCTGTGAGTAACTTCAGGTCACGGAGGGAGGGAAGAGCCGCAAGTTGTCAGGCACTATCTGTCAGAGTGAATTAGAAACAATCAACAGAGACTGAAAGGGAAGGTGATTGTTATTAAGCAGCGGGGCTGGGAGCAGGCTGCCCAGATGTGGTCATGCATATAAAGGACAGGAAACAGCAGTTTAATTCAGGAAGCCCTGGCGCACAGGGCAGCAGAGAGGAGAAAAGTCCTTTGTCGCTAATAAGCTGGAAGTTACTTTGATAACAGCGGGGTGAGACTGCAGAATGAAACGCATCTCTTCCTCACCGCACACCATTAACAGCACAGAAGTGTGGTGGGCACAGACGGGAGGAGCCGCCCGCCGGGAACGCGGACCCCCAGACCCCCTCCAGCCTGGGCCAGGCTCCGTCTGGCCACATCGGACCCACTGTCCCCCTCCAGAAATGTCATAGCACCCAGGAGCGTCCCAGGAGCTGCGTCTCATTTAAAGCCCCATCCCTGCGGCTGGTGGGGAAGGCGTGAGCCTGGGAAACAGCCCGACATAATGAAGTCCGTGGATGCGGCTAAGGGAGAGCGTTTTATATGCAGACAAGGCCCGGTTTCCTACAAAATTACTTATGCAGGCGTTCCGCAATTATCCTGTGATACTTTCAGGCAACAGCCTGACAGCCGTTGTGCAAACAATAACGGAATTACGGAAATAAAAACAAATAACGTTACACACGCAGAGGAGTCCACGCGGGGCGAGTGGACGGGTGAGAGGAGTCGGGCCGGAAGGGAGGCTTCAGGCCAGCTGGCCGCCCACCCCCGCCTGCAGCCCCCATCTCCACAGGTGCCGGGCCACCTGTGAGCCTCCCCGGGAGCTGAGGACACGGGCCACCCTTGCTGGAAGGAGCAGAGCGCCACGGGACCGGGAAGGGCCACGCCAGGCCATCTCTCATCTCAGCCCTAGTGGCCTCTGCCTCAGCGGAGGCCGGGCCTTCCCCTGCGTAGCCTGTGACTGGCGTGGTGAAGGTTGGGTACAACCCGATCTTAGCGCCCCGGAATCGCTCACCCATCCCCGCATCCCCGTATCAGACTTGGGCGGGTGCCTGCAGCTCAGGCCTCGGGGAGGCACAGGGCAGGGTGGTGGGATGTGGAGACCCGCCAAGGGTGTCCTGTCCACCCTCCCCAGAGGTGACGTGGGCACGCCCGCCGCCGGCTCTCCCACAGGGACGCTGGAGGAGATCTGGGGGAAGCGGTGAAGGAAACACATGTCCAGAGTGGGGGGCTTCCTCCTTCCCTCCCGTGCAGCCAGGCCCGGCCCCCTGCAGAAGGGAACGCCCGGCCAGTGCGGGTTCTCAGGGCACCTCCCACCTTTCCAGAGCCTGAGATCTCCTGAGGGCGGCATGGAGCGCCACTGGCCCAAGTGAGCCGCGTGCCCGTGCTGTGCGTGACCCCGTGCGCAGTGCCCAGCACGGGGACATGCAGGGCCCGCCACACCTCTCTGCCCAGTCCACAGAGCACGCACATGTGCAGAAAGTATTATTAAAACTTAAATTAGTTGCTAACATGGAGGGGGGGAAAGAAAGAATGAGATTTTTACTTCTCTTAAAAACTGTGACTACTTAGAGAAATTCAGCCGCGTCCCCAAGCGGGTGCCGCTGGGAAGAGCCGAGTGGCCCCCTCGGTGGGGTCAGCTCTCCCCGCACTGCTCGGCTCCAGCCGGCTGCATGGACTGACGCTCTGGACCCTGAATGTGGAAACTCCCCAGGGAGCGATGAGGCCGCCTAGGACACACAGCGCGGGCCGGACCAAAGCCTCTCTGGGTGACCCCCTCCCCAGGAACTGTCTGGGGCAGAGTCCAAAGCCTCCCTGGGCCAAGCTGCCTTCAGCACCGACCATTCTGTCCAGAACCTTCACGGATTGTAGCCCGGCAGTGGATCCACTGGAACACCTGAGGGCAGGTGTCAGGAACTCACAGCCAGGATCCTGGGTCCCTGTGCCCCGGGCGGCCCAGTCCTGGGCTTTGCCCCCCGACGTGCTGGGAATGTGGAGAACAATGTGGATTCTGTGCATGCTGGGTTTGCTTAAACCAGGGTGCCAGGAGATATAATGATTACAAAAGGAAAGGTCAGTCACTGCACCTGTGAGTGACCGCTGACCTTCACAGTGTGCCAGGGACCGCACCAGACACAGGGGGGACAGCAATACAGATAAGACACAAGCCCTGCCACCCAGCTCTCCTTGTCCAGCACTGCCTGGGGGGTGGCCTGCTGTGTTCCCAGGGAACTGGGCTCAGCCCGAATGTGACTGGGCATGAGTCTGGTTCTGCCAGAGGCCAGGTGTACGACCCTGGGCAGGCCCCCTGCCCCCTCTGAGCCCGTTTCTGCGCCTGTCGGGCCAGGGTGGCTTTGATCACAGGTTTCTGCCAGCCCTGGGGTCTGTGGGTCAAGGACTGGCAGAGAACTCCTGAATAGGAACTCGGCCAACACCAGCACCCAGGCTGCCCGAGGGAACACCGGCCGGAACCGTTACCACAAGCAATCTTCACTCTTCAACACGCTCTGCATGTTACTAGACGCCCAGAATCAGATGACGTGACAAGGACCCCGTCTGGGACTGACACTTCCCCGTGGCGAGTGGGAGGTGCCGCACAGACGTGGGCAGACCCAGGCCCCCCATCAACGGGAGGCCCAGAGGCCCTCCACCTGCAGCTCTACCCAAACCCACAGCTGGGGGGCTTGGGCTGCACAGGAAGCTCATGTCTAGGTCTGAAGGAGCGTCCATGGACGCTGTCATGCGTCCCTAGTGCAGCTGACCACCTGTCCTGCACCCACGGGACCGGCCACCCCTGACTCCCAGCTTCAGACAGGTCAGGAGGACATCCCACAGGCCCCAGCAGGCAACCCGCCAAGAGCCAATTCAAGCCCCATGCAGAATTCTAGCACCTAGCAGCACCTCCCCTGCTAGGAAGGGGTTTCTCAGGACACGTCCTCTGGTGGAAAGTAACAAAGACATAAAAGAAAAGTTTCTCACCCTGGTCCGCAAAGCCACATCCAGTCCATGCCAGCAGACCACATCTGTCCCCAAAGCCCAGGGCTCCGACATCACGAGCCTGCAGTCCGCCTCTCAGACGTGGTGAGTTCTTCCCCACCCCAGGCCCTTTGCACTGGCTGTCTCCTCCAGACCTTCACTGATTTACTGACTGTCTCCTCCGTGTCCTCAGACTTGTCACCACCAATGCGCCTCCCTCGGGGGCGGGAGGCATCCCTGACCACACACCCCTCTGAAGGACAGACACTGCCCTTCCCCTTCCCTACCCACCCCCCGACACCATCTTACCTATGACTGCCTGTTTCCCCCTGTCCTGCCCCACAGTGGAAGCTCCCTAAGGGCAGGGACCTTGTCTGTCTAGTCCCAAGCCGCTCCATGGCCAGCGGACCAGACGCCCACACCAGGAAGAAGTACCCTCCAGGCACGGCCTGGCCAGCCACCAGCTGTGTGGCCTGGAGGGGGAGGGGGCACATAATGACCATGTCCACCTGCTGGGAGACCGGTGAGGCTGAGCCGTCCCCAGCACCTGAGGCCAGACCTGCTCCCACCCGCCCACCCCCTGCCCTCTCGAGCTCTGAGGGCATCTTTCTCTGGGGCACAGGGGAGTCACGGGCCTCACTCTGCACCACCGTCGGCGGCTTCAGGGGACTCCTCGAGGGTCTCTGCTGCCCTGAGCCTGGGCTCTGCTGGTGGCAGTCAGGCAGGCTTCAGGGGACTCCTCGAGGGTCTCTGCTGCCCTGAGCCTGGGCTCTGCTGGTGGCAGTCAGGCAGGCTTCAGGGGACTCCTCGAGGGTCTCTGCTGCCCTGAGCCTGGGCTCTGCTGGTGGCAGTCAGGCACGACGCAGAGCCCTCCACACACACACATGCACGCACACGCACACGCACGCACGCACACACTCATGCACACACACGCGCGTGCGCACACACGCACACGTACACACGCACGCACACACATGCACACGATCGTCATTATCACACAGAAATTACAGCTACTCACTCCTCTGTGCTCCCAAGCAGCCCGCTGCAGCATTTAACTACGGTAATTACCGCATGGGAAGGCTGTTGACTCACGTCTGCATGGGGCCAGCAGAAGCCATGCGGGGTAGGCGCCCCGGGACCGGGTCTTCTTGAGCCCCTGGGACATTGGGAGCCACTCTGTGTCCATCATGGGGAGGAGAGAACAGCTTGCAGGCTCTGAGACCAACTCCTCCTGGAGCCCCTGGGCCCCACGACCTGGCATGGGGTCCTTTCAAAAGACAAGGCTAAGAAGGGTGGACAGCCAGGCCTGGTGGTGTGCCTCCAATTCCTGGGTCCTCTGGACATGTGTGAGAGGGTCCACACCCCTGGGTCGTTGGGGCTTGCTAAGACGGTGCTTCAGGGTGGCCGCCTGGTCACCCAAAGCCACACTGTGTAGCAGCATTTTACATAAGACTAAAAAGTCAAGTGTCCACTTCAACGCCTTGGGAAGCTGTCCGTGGAGAGACGTGCGAGCAAGCGTCCCCCGCCAGGGACCTTCTGAAGTCCAGAAATGGCTCCACCAGCTCATCCCAGTCCCAGGGTCCTGGGAACAGGGTCCACTCCAGGGCCTGGCCCCCGGGGTACCGGGGCTGGAAGGTCAGTGAGAGGCCAGGAAGGAGGTGTCCGGGTGCTCTCCCCGTCTGGAAGTCCTGTCCATGTCCTTGGTCTCCAGGGACACAGACCTGGCTCTGGAACCTGACGTTTCAGTCCTACTCACAGCGCACATGACCCCAAACCATCCCAGGGTCTATGTTCTCCGAGCAGGAACGTCTCCCTGCCTTCCCTTGGCCAACCCTGAGGGTCCCGCCCCTGTGTCCCTTGTCTCCCACGGGGACATTCACTCTTCACCGTGCAGGCCGCAGTGGCAGAAAGCCTGGTGAGGCCGGTGCCTCGTGCGTCCTGGAGTCTTCTCCCCACACACGGGACTGTCTCGGTCACAGAAGCTCGCTGCCCCCGCTCATCCCCTCGGCCTCCCACCAGGCAGACACCCCGGTGCGCCCTGTCTTCCCTGCCCGACCGACACGGCCCAGGGGACACGGTGGCTCCTGGCCGCTTCTCCTCTCCCAGCTCGGGAGGCACGGAGCCTAGACCGCCCAGGAGGAGCCAGCCACCAGCCTGTGCGCCGCACCCCAGGGAGGCGGCCGCACCCACCGCCCTCCCGAAGGCCGGCTCCGACGCCACCCGCCCGGCTGAGCTGGGTCTCCCCGGGCCCCGAGCCTCCACATGGCAGAATCCTCGCCACCAATGTAGCAGCGAAATGTTGTGAGACTCCTAACTCCCCATCTGTGTTTTGCCTCCCAAGAGGGAAAATAGTCTTCGCAGACATTCCGGTATCTGGCAGGCAAATTCTAAACCTTACTGGCAAACCACACACTTGTTTTCCCAAGCAGACAGCTAAGGAACCAAAAGTGGCTGTGTCTGCCACCAGCTGGGAAGGGGACTAGCCCACGGCTGTTCCACGAGCCCCAGCCC
This sequence comes from Saccopteryx bilineata, assembly GCF_036850765.1. Classification (NCBI taxonomy): domain Eukaryota; kingdom Metazoa; phylum Chordata; class Mammalia; order Chiroptera; family Emballonuridae; genus Saccopteryx; species Saccopteryx bilineata. The sequence goes on from NC_089498.1 coordinate 1,800,900, forward strand.
GGAGACCGCGGCCACCGGCCACCGGGGACTGCCTCCCTGAGAAACCCCGGGGGCCCACGGAGCCCGCACAAGGGAGGCCCACGGCCCGAGGCCACCGGGAGGCTGACAGAAACACTCACAGTGTGAAAACAACACTTCCTAACTCAAAGACAGGGGGTAAAAAAAGAGAACATACCGACCCTTCGCTACAACTCCTCCTACAAGCGCCGGAGGCAGCGGCACCGGGTGGCTCCGCGGTGGCCCGTGCCCTGCGCCGCCTGGACCCTCACTCTCCTTCGGATGGCACGTCCCCGCACTCTCCCTCGCCCTCCCCACACACGCCACACCGGACCCGGCGCCTGGGCAGCAGCTGATAACCGGTCTGGACAGAGGACACCGCAGAAGACTGGCCACTCGGGCCTCGATGGACGGGTGGTGGTGTCCAGCTGGGGCGCTCCACAGCCAGGACGGAAATGTGTCCTTTTATTTTTAACTTTCCCTTCCCCACGTTTCAGCAACACCAGGCGCAGAGGTGTGGGTGTCGGATCGGAGAGAACCACGGTGCGGAATAATTGATGACTTCAGCCTGGGCTCTCAGAGAAGCTATTTCAGATCTTCACTTTGATTGGGTTGTAGCAAAACGACTCAAAATAACACTAGTGCTTTCCCGGACCCAGAACACGTGAGCGGCACCCCAGGACCGGGGAACGGAAACCTCGTGTTTATCCCAGCAGAGAACTTGAGAGGAAAATGAAGAACGCAACATTTTCCCCCCTTGACCCTTGTTCTCTTCCCACCACACAGAGATCGGTGCCTCGTCCCGGGGTCAAGGTCCTGCCAGCCAGCGCCCCAGGCCCAGAGCTCATGGGAGGGGTCCGCCTGGGAGGAAGCACCCCCTTCCCGGGCAGGAGGAGAGAGAAGAGACCGTTGGGTTGGAACCTGTGTTAGGTGTTAGACCCACGATGACGGACAAGGCAGGAGGTGTGGAAGAGTGTCCAGGGCAGCCGGTTCCAATCCCACAACACTTACCTTAGCAGCTTAACTGCATCCTGTCTTCAGAACGGTCAGTCTGGTGAGAAAGAAGCCCAGGAAGGAGGCGGCTGGACCAGGCGCTGACCGATCGCCGGAGGGGCGTCCCGGGTCCCTATCACAAAAGAAAACAGAGAAAGACAGAGAGAGAGAGAAATGATGATGATGTAAAGTGAAATTTAACACATTCCCCCCAAGTCGCAGCGCGAGGCGGAGGTCAAGGAAATTCGACGGGGGAGAGGCGAAAAGATGACATCAGAGCCCGGGTGCGCGGAGGACGAAAATCTATCCCGGCGCGAGGCCACCGGTGACGCACCGGAGACAAGAAGCTAACTGCCGCCCAGCAGTGGGATCGTCCATTTTCATCAGATCAATAAAAGCTTGTATTTATCAGGGTTCCAAGCAGCTGCCACTTCTGACAACCTCCACTTTATTTTCTCACTCCTTGCGCAGGATCGGGGCAAAAAAAAAAAAAGAGAGAGAGAGAGAGAGGAGAAGGAGCTTTTTAATGCTATTTACACCTGAAGACACAATTCCATTAAAAGGTCCTGTTTTGTTAAAAGAAGCGGGATGGATATGATTATATTGGCAGGAGCGGGAAGCCTCTTTTGTTCTACCCACCAGGTCCTCTCCCTGCGATCCAGATCCAGCAGGAAGATGGCCCAACACCACCCTGTCCACGTGCAACAACGCTTTTTCTCTGATTTTATTTTATTTTCAGATATATATATATATATATATATATATATTTTTTTTTTTTTTGGCAATGGCGGTGGCAGGGTGGTTCCAACTTACCATTTCCGAAAAAGGGAAGGAAAAGGCCCCTCTGCTAAAGGAAAGAAAACAGTTACCACTCTAATCATCTGTACAACAATATTTGCTATCAGGCATTCTAAATAGATTATCACCAGTCCATCTGTGTCATTATTGATTTATAAGGCGGTAAGCGGCTTTCGAAGGGAAGCGTTCCCAACTCGAGGGCTCTGCGTATAAATCCGAGAGAGAGAGAGAGAGAGAGAGAGAGAGAGAGAGAGAGAGATATTGAGACCCCAGCTCAAACAGGGCAGCCACCGCCCCTCACTCAGGGTTAGGGTCCCGCCAACTGTCCCCGAGAAAGGAGAAGGAGGGAGGTGATAAATGGCTATATTATAATATACTGATCCCAAACTGATATGCAAATCTTGTTGTGTGTTTTTTTTAATATATTACTTGAGTAAAAAAAAAAAAAAGCATCATTAACATATGAATGCCGCATGCAAATGACGGTGACAGCAGATGTTGGTGCATGTAATTGACCTATATGTGAATTGCATCAGAACCCTTAACTGGATTAATTCAACTACCCAGTAAGCTAGAGAGTGTCCAAAAAAGAAAAAAAGAAAAAAAGAAAGAAAAGAAAAGGAAAAAGTACATTCTCTGGAACCGTGCACTGAGGGCAAGCGAAACCACCAGGGCTCTGAGGTTCTGAAACAAGGTCACTGTCAGGAGGATTCTGCTGCCTTCTGCATTCCACACCCCCCTTCCCGCCTCCCCTTCTTATGGATGACATCATCACGGGGCCGTGTAAATCGATCACTTAATAGCATTTAGAAAATACTGCAGTGGGGAACAGGTTGGGGGGGAGAGAGAGAGAGAAGGAGAGAGGAGGAAAGAGAGAGAGAGAGAGGAAAGGAAAGGGGGGAAAATGGCCCAGTTTTTATTCTTTTTCTTGGCAGAAATGTCATACCTCTTAAACGGAGGGTTTGTGCATGAGTGCACTGTGAAACACACAGATGCCATTTTATTCCCCGTCTTTATTTTTCCACTTCTCCTCAGAATGACATTAAATTGTATTAAATAGCCTTTTGTCCACAGGGCACAGACCACCCCGCATATGATAATGTATTAATGCCCCCACGTTCCAGCCACTGAGCTGAGACGTGGAGGATAAGTATGAAGCACCATTGTGTGTACAGCCTGCTAACAACTCTGACACATACTAATAGAAACATACCTAATAAATTACCGCTTTCAGGTCTAGCAAGCTGACATTTCTCTGCAAGGGACAATTTTATATTTGTGGCACAGAACAAAATTGCTTCATATGAAGCCACTGTGGATTAGCATAAAAATTAACACTTAAATTCCGGCTTATTTTCCACCCTCTCCCTCCTGCCACAACAATCAATTCCTCTTATAAATCTGATTAGATTTTATGATGCTTATTATTCAGAGCATGTCTCAACACAGCATTCGCGGGCTTGAAGACTATTTGTTTAAATAGGGGGAAAAAAAGAAAAAAGAAAGAAGCAGATAAATCTATAGGTATTTCTTTTTTTTTTATTACCCCATTCCCCACCAGTTTCTTGCTCATATTGTAACATCAGTAATTGATTGCACACATTAATTAACGTGGAAGGTAGGAATTCTGCATTATGCATGATTTATTTTCCTATCTGGTGAGGTCTGTCTGTTGCCCTTGTGTTTCTAGGACGTTGGGCTCAATGCTGGTCCAGACATAAATGCCAATGCTCATTCCCCCTGAAAGTTATTAATGTCAGATATGAAATGAGATTTTTGATTTCACCTGCTTACTAATCCACGGAAGCTGTTTTGAGCGATGCCGGCTTAAACACCGAAATTTGAAATGATATATTGCTGGATCTGATAACATGCAAATATGTTCATTAGACATAATTTAGCAGGAGAGAATAGCAACTTTTATAACACGTCTAGGTCAAAAAAAGAAAAAAGAAAAAGGTTGTTAATTAAACAAGAGTCATGAAAAATGGCATTACAAGGGGACTGTCCGGAGGGCATCGGAGCTTTCAGCTTGTTTAACGAAAGGCACTGGTGGGTGCCCAGGGCCTCCCACGCCCCGCGGAGGGAACTTCCTGAGTGTCACGTGATCTAAAGCGGGGCTAACAGGCTGCCCCGCCCCCACCACGGGAGCCGCGACTGGCCACGCGTTCTTCGTTGTTCATGGGCACGCACGGCGCTGCTGCATCTGACCAGACTCGGCCCTCTCTGTCTTGGTGGCTTCGAGTGATTTATACGGTGGAGTCCTTCACGGACAAACCAGCAGAGAAACTGCCGCGATCCCCACCCTGCCGCTGGCCGCCCCGCGTGTACGGCTGCCTGTTTTCAGTCGAGTCCAGCAGCAGGACAAGGGACGGGGGGGGGGGGGGGGGGGGGGGGGGGGGGGCGCGAGGGCAGGGGCTGGGGATAAGCACCTGGAGGACCTGCGTGCTCGTGTGTCTTCCTGTCCCTGTTGTCCCTCTCAAGTGCACGCTTCGGTTACCTCGGGAACCGGAGCACCGTACAAGAACTCCTTGGATTGGCCATGAGTTGAGACTCGATGCGAATGGGGCTCTGATACTCAGGTAAACAGGCCACCTGCACATGGTCCCTTGGGGTGACGCTTCACGAATCCTGAGGGGGAGGACCTTGGGGGTTACCTACAGTCTAAAGGGGGGCAAGATGAGTTTCCAGCTGGCCATGGGGCGGCCTTCCCAGAGCGGTGACCGCCGGACACCGGAGCCGAGAGGCGCGGCACACAGCCTGCGAGATCCAGAGCGGTGCGGCCAGGTTCCTCTTGTGGAAGGGATCCCTGCAGCCAGGTGCTGTGTAGCCGCAGTCTGCTCAGCAGAAAGAGCACGGGTCTGCGCTTGGAGTCACCCACGGGAGGGAACAATGGTCAACGCAAACCTCCACCTCAATAAACCAGAAATTGTACCCCCCACCCCCCATGCGCCAGTCGGCCTCGGGCACGAAAACCAACTCAGAGCTTGATCCAGAAGTTGTTCCTCCTCCACACTCGTGCGACGGAGGCTGGTTCTTCCCCCAGATACAGATACTTCCCTGTCCACATGGAACCCACCCGTCGCTCTTAGCCTGGCTTGCGGTCAGTATGACCACCCCAGCCAGAAATCTCATCTCATCTCATCTCATCTCATCTCATCTCATCTCATCTCCGGAGGGTGCCTACGGTTTCTGCGCCTTCAGACACAGAATCTCGTCCAGGGTACCACACACCTGGACACCTGTCCCGCCCGTCCCTCAGAAACCACGTGACATTCCGACACAGGAAATGGACGGAAACTCTTCAGCGGAAGAAGAGGAGGAAACATTAGCTCTGTGTGTGTGATCCTCGGTGGTTTTTTATTCCCACTACGCCGGTCACGGCATCTCCTGCCCACATCACGTCTGCCCCGCGCCCCCCACCCCAGTCATCAGGGAAGACAGCCCCTCCTCCCCACCCGTCAGGCCACAGCCCGAGCTCCTGCACTTGACCACCTATCTTCCTGGTTCTCATGTTCCAGGAGCAACGAGGTGGCTCAGGGTCACAAGACTTAACAAGGAGGGGGGGGCACACATTCTCGGGCAACGGGAAAACCCTGAGGAGGGAGGTGCCTCAGGACCCCGGCGCATGGGTGACATCGGGACCTCAAAGTCACAGCAGGTGGGCTTAGCCTGCACCTCTCTCAGGCCAACCGTGCTCCGTCAGGGACCCGGGCACTGAGCACCTGTCTGCGTCCACACCCAGCAATGGAACGACACTCAGGGTCGACCTGGGTCACGGTCACGCCAGTCCAGAGGCTCTGACTACTTTCAGAGTGTTCCATTTGTGGACGAGTGACCGACTAACGCACATGTGTGAACACACCGACAAAGAACTGAATGAAGACACGAAGTCACACGGGATGGATGAAAAGATAGAGGGACGGTCAGAGGAGTTAAAAAAGTCATACATTCACAAAAGAATGAGCAAACACAAAAATACCGTATTTTTTGCTCCATAAGATGAGCTTTTTTCCCCCCAAAAGTGGAGGGGAAAATGCCTGTGAGTCTTATGGAGCGAAAAATACAGTATTTTATTAAATATTTTAACACACTATTTGGTTCAGAATATTTTTTTTTCTTATTTTCCTCCTTAAAACCCTAGATGCATCTTATGGAGTGAAAAATACGGTACACATGTACACACACATACACACACACAAAAACACGCCTTATGAATGAATGAAAGGAATATACCGGCCTCTTTTCCACGAGTGAGGATATCCGCAAGCCTCTAAGCACTCCTACCGCCTGGGCTGACGTGAGACAAAAGGAGGAAAGTAGAGAAAAGAGAACCCTCATGCACTGCTGGTAAAACAGTAAATAAATAAACAGGAGAAGAAATAGCAAGTGACGTCTTGATTACTGTCAAATGTTTGGTCCCTCACCTCGGCCGCCTTCCCGTATCTCGGAGGACACAGACCCCTGGAGATCCGTGTGGGGCAGCAGGAAGAATTCTGCACAAACCCTCACTGGCTCAGGAGAAGCCGGACAGCACCCCTGCCCCCAGCTGAACCCCCAGGACGAGAGGACTCAGGCACCGGGCTTGGCTGCTGTCTCACGTCCACCTGCTAGACACGAACGCGCCCCTCCTGGGAGGCGGGGGTCGCCGCCGTCGGGCGCACAGACCCCAGACCCGACCAGCAAGCTCCTCGCATGGAGGAGGCTGAGACGTCGCACCGTCCTCGAGCTCCAAGTCTTCTCCTCCAGAACGGAGGTCATGTTCCTGGCCGTGCTGAGCTCAGGGGCTGGTCGCCACTCCACTGCCAGCAACCGTCCGTCCGACACCTCTGAGCAGGTGTGTCCTGCGGGCTCTGGGTCCTCTGCCCGTGGAGACCTTCCCTCCAGGGGAACACCCGTCTCCACCAGGTGTGCCTGAAGCGGGGGACTGGACACAGGGACTGTCATGACTCCTTCCAAGTGGGCATTACATTCCACCCCCAATCTGCCTAAATAAAGACGTCTGCACTTGCAACGGCTGTCCAGGCTAAGTCTCTGTGATTGTTAGCTCTTCTGGGGGAACCTGGTTTCCCGTCTGCAGCACCAAGAACACCGGTGGCTCTTCAATGTTTTCTAGCAGATCCCTTTCAAAGGATAAAAGCACCACGTCTGCAGCCCAGGCCGCAAGGACAGCGCCGACCTCCCCTTCTCGGCCCCCACGGCTTCTCCTTGCCACGGCCAGCGTCCCAGGGAGGCCAGTGTGAGAACTACCGGGCTGGAGCCTCCTTGGTGGGCAGGACATTATTAGTCGGTGGCCACAGTCACAGTGGCAGAGAGGGGCGCGTCCTGGGTGCCCGCACTCGGCTCAGCGGTAGGCGTGCCCACCCCGGTACTGTCGGGGCCACCTGGTCAACCTGGTGTCGCGTAGGTCACAGGAAGCAGACAGACGCCTCCCGCACCGACCGTCTTCCAGCCCCGTGAGTACACGCACTCTTCTGCCTCCAGCCTGCCATTGGTCCCAAAGCGGAAGGCCGGTCCCCTTTGGGGCACGCGGACCCAGACCCAGACCTGACCCCAAGAAAGACCACGCTGCCTCGTCTGCGGCTGCAGGTGGTGCTGAAGAAGCCCTGGCTCACTCGGACGCCCCGCAGGAGGAACGAGACCTCAGACACTCCCTCATACAGTGGTCAGAGCTCGCCTCCCAGGGAGGGAGACGAGACCTCGTCCAAAATCCCTGCCTTCCCAGTTCCCTTCCCCCCTGAACTGAGCCAGGGACAGCGCAGCCCAAACCTCAAGTCACCCGCGTGGCCCCTTCACCTAACTGCCCTATCTCCTGCCACCTGTGCCATTAACTAGTTATTTTTCTTTAAACTGACTCACAGGTCTCTTTACATTGATTTGTCTCGAAAAGGAATCACAGATGACACAGCCGTGAATATAAGACAACACCTGCTCCCCACCCCCCGTCTACTGGGTACCCAGCGGTATCAAGGAGAAGGAGGCTCAAGGATATCGCAGCGGAAGTCCTCTGGGGCAGAGGGGGGCGGGGGGCGGGGCGCACCGAGGTCAAGGTGAGCAGCCGGCTGGGGCTACAATCCTCCCTGTCGCACGTCTGACCTGTTGGCCAGAGCACCGAGCCACCTGCCTGAGCTTCGGTCTCCTCATCTGTTGATACGCATAGGACAGGAGCACCTCACCTCACCTCACAAGGTCATGAGAAGTAAGCTAAACTGAACAAGCCCGTTAACTAACAAGGAGGTGACAGAAGAAGACGCCTGCCTGGCCCCAGCTGTGGCTGCCATTTCTACACGAAAGGATAAGCCAGCGGGAGGGGCCCTCTACGGAGGTGGCCGTCGAGCACGTGTCCCTCACAGGATGGGGACTGAACAAGACAAGCAGAGTGACCCCAGGGTCAAGGTCACAGGCGAAGTGGTGGCGGCCTGGCCCCTCCCCGGGCTCTGCCCCAGCTCACCGTCGGACCTCGGGAGTCCCTTCCCTTCAAGTGTCAACTCTCCCAACTAGAAACCAATGATACTGAACCCCAGGGCCTCCAGAGCACCGGCTGGCTGTGAATCCCAGAGGCCACCATAAGCCCAGGAAATGAATGGTCCACGAGAGGGACTCACTCAGCCAGCAGCTGCTAGAGTGAGCGGACACCAGTGAGCGGGGAGACTCAAGCACTCCCAGTCCGAGACATAAGGTCCGGGGACAGCACACAGGAAGGAGGGAAGGAGGCATGTTGGGTCCCCAGCACAGCATCTGAGACAGGCCTCACCCATGTCCAAGCCCCTTGGCCCTGACCCCCAACGCCCGGCCCTGGCTCTGACTGATCACCGAGACCCCGCCCAGCCCTTGGCTCACTCTCTCAGTGCCATCTGCTTACGGTCATTACAACCGACACATCCACGTGTTACCTTGAAAATACAAAAACAGAGGTACCTCACCCGCTGGCCAAGGGGTGACCCGCCTCTTGCCTCCTCGCCGAGGCCCCGCTCACGTCCTGCAGGTGAGCTGGTCTCAGGAGCACAGGTGCACATCTGCGTCCTAAACCGCATGGCTCTCCACGCACAGGTCACCACCTCCTCCTTCCTGCATCAACGGGTCTGCCCACAGACGTCTGTCTGTCCCCCAGACACAACAGGAAAGGAGGTCCCTCAAGCATTTGATGGAAACTCTGCTCATCCCCGTGGCAAAATCTCACCTGCATGTTGGATTTTTAATCCCATCATCCGGAGGCCCGGGGCATTGGTCTGAGACCCTGGTCAGCAGCCCTCTGTACACGCCCCCTCCTCCCACCCTGTCTCTGGACGGCACCGGTCTTCCCAGGGTCACGGCCTCCCTGCCCCCAGGCCCTCCAGGTGGGAGGCTGCCCCAGACCCAGGCCCAGACACTGGGGGCAGGGGCTTGAGAGGCACTGTCGCCTGGGTACCCAGAGCTGTGATGGGTATTACAGGACGATGCCCCCAAATGCTGGGAGTCACTAGGCATGACTCTGGACAAACCCCCCACACACACACGCACACGTGTGCACACGCACATAGAGGCTCACTATGTAGCCATAAACACAGGCTCTCTAAGAGAGGCGGCATGGGGTCGGGGCACACAGTGAGGGGTGAAGCCGCTCTGTTTGTAATGGCTGTGCCCCGGGGATGGCCAACCCTTCTCCAGAAACATTCGAGGAAAAGACGCTTGCTTAGGAGTGGACACACTTGTCCTGCTCCCAGACGAGCTGAGATGATGCTACCATAGAAGGGTTTCCCCAGGGGCCCGCGGCTGTCCTGGCGGGGGTTGGGCAGGGTGGGGGGGTAGTGGAGCAGACCCGGGGACCACGCCTGCCCTATTGTGAACTGTCCAATCTCGGCAGACCGGTATGCATGATCTCCGCAAAACCCACATCAGCTATTCAGGTGTTTACTGCGCGGCGCAATTTTTATTAGAACAAACAGGGTAAGAACAGAACAAGATATGGTCTTTCTCATTTTTTTCTATTGTTCTGCCTGGCAACTTTATTGCACATTAGTTCAAAATAAGCTGCCAATAAAGTTCGGTAAAATTAAACTCGAGCAGGAGTTTCTTTCCCTCCATAATTCCTGTCGGGGTGTTTTTATTTTCATAAGGATTTGAAACGCAGTGCTAGCCGGGGTTCGGAATTTCACTGTCTCCGTAGTTACAACTTAACTCCTCCTGGCTTTATGAATTCCAATCTCAGTTCTTTTCAAATGAGCTCAGTTTTTATACTGTTGGCTTCGTACTGAAGAGGTCTTTGTAGCCGTGCGTGTCTTCCCGTACAAAGGCACCACGGAAAGCCAGAATCTTCTGTACTGTAATTAGGCTTAGAAAATTATGTGCTTTCTAATTTAACAGAACCTCAGAACACTGCCTGACCCACAACCTCAAGGCAACACCTGTTGGAATGGACTGATTTCAGGAAGTGTGGTGTTGTTGTTTAAAAAAAAAAAAAGATAGCCTGTTTGAATAGGCCAAACGATTTAATTTAAGATAGCAAAAAAAACCCAAAAAAACTCAAACATCTTGGAGTAAAAATAAGACGCTCTAGTAATTTGATTATAGCGAAAATCAAACACGGCATGTTGTAAGCAAACAATGGGAATTTTTACGCAGCTAAACGTCTTCTGTTTTGTTTGTTTTTTTCCTTTTCCTCTCCCTGGCCCTCTGTGATGCGCACATCGGACACAGTGACGTTCCTCTCGTCGCCAGCAGAGCAACGGCAGGTAGAAGAGAAAAAGCCAGCATAAATCATCGCGTCGCCGTCCGGGAAGCAAGAGGGAAGGGAAGTTTGAACTTCAAGCTGGAGCCTGTTTCCGGGCGTTCCGAGGACAATCTGCTGTGGAGAAGCTCAGTGTATACACAAAGGCATCTGATCCAAATATGCTAATGATTTTTACTGGTCGAATCTTAAAAGTGAGGTTTATTTTTATGAGCGTGCATTAATTAACCCCGCATGTCCTATCTCTCGGCCTATCTTGCCAGCAGTCTCATTTAAACATGTTTATTGTGAAATGTTTGCGTTCTCCACATTTGCGGCCCACACACAGATTATTTCATACTTTCCTTCGGAGCACTTAGAAAAGTTAAAAGGAGTTATTGTTTTTGATTAATGCCATTTTGGGGCAGAGAGAGGGAGGGGAAGGAAAAAAAGAAAAAAAGAGTTCCAAATCCTAGCTCTGCATAAATTCTTTGACATTAAAACAATAATAATAAAATAAAAGTCTGCAGCCCAAAGCGGGGGGCGGGACGGGGGGCTCATGTTGAGGTGGGCTGCGAAAACAGAACTTCATTACCTCGGGTATCTGTGTGAACTCTGGAATGGCAGTGGCGAGGTGGGGGTGGGGGCCACCGTCAGTCAGGACGGGGACGTCACGGGGCCAGCCGGCCAGGGTGCCGCACAGATGGGAGTCCATCTGACGGGCCCTGCCTGTCATCTTTTGATTAAGAAAAGGAAATGATTTCACCCAGAAGATATTCCCGCTTGTGTTGTTCTGTTTTAACTGAGTTTGTACTTTCCACCAAACTGGACGTATTTATTGAGGCTCAGGAGTTCACTTCGCGATGACCGACATCGCTGCAATCTCAACAAACTATTTTTTTCCCCCTCCTTGGCCAATTATCTAAATATCATAACGATAAAATAGCTTCAGACATTCTCCACACTGTAAACATCTCCGCTACAAAGCTCCGAGTGTAAACAGTGCAAAGGCATCGGAATGGTTTTAAGCGATGTTATAAAAACTGCTCTTAAAAACTAAACAAAAATGTAAAGCCTCCATCTGCTTTACGATTCCTGCACCGCCGCGTGGCTGTGGCGTGTGCCAGCTCGCTGAACCACGCTCGCTAAAGAGACTGCCGGGGTCACGGGCTGCAAAAACAAAGACCCCGTCTTTCATGGCGGGATTTCATTTTCTTCCCCCTTTCCCCTCGAGTCTCCCTGACGTGGCTGGGACCAAACCGAGTGCGCAGGGCCCGGCGAGGGGACCCGAGAAGCCCCTGCCTCTGTTGCAAGAGGACCCCTCTCTGAGCCTCGGGTTTTATAAGGGACGTCACGCAGCAGCCACTGGCGTTCAAGTTCTGCAGTGACTGTGGGTCGCCAGCCTCTGCGTGCTCTTCCTTCCTCCCAGAATCTTCTCCGGAGCCCCGTATGCACGCAACTTAAAAATAGACAGCAAGCCCTGGCCGGTTGACTCAGCGGTAGAGCGTCGGCCTAGCGTGCGGAGGACCCGGGTTCGATTCCCGGCCAGGGCACACAGGAGAAGTGCCCATTTGCTTCTCCACCCCTCCGCCGCGCCTTCCTCTCTATCTCTCTCTTCCCCTCCCGCAGCCAAGGCTCCATTGGAGCAAAGATGGCCCGGGTGCTGGGCATGGCTCTGTGGCCTCTGCCTCAGGCACTAGAGTGGCTCTGATCGCAACATGGCGACACCCAGGATGGGCAGAGCATCGCCCCTGGTGGGCGTGCCGGGTGGATCCCAGTCGGGCGCATGCGGGAGTCTGTCTGACTGTCTCTCCCTGTTTCCAGCTTCAGAAAAATGCAAAAAAAAAAAAAAAAAAAAATAGACAGCAAACGGCACACGAAGAGAAAGTGGTCGGGCCTGCGCTCGTGTGCCTGTGCAGGTCTGACTCCACAGTCATTCGGAGACCGCCGTGGTCCCCTGCTCTGAGCTCTGGCCAGGTTGTGCGGAGGCGCCTGAGCAGCTGAGAAGACTTCTCGGAGACGCAGGGACCCTGTCCTTTCCTTGGAAGGCGTGTCCCGGACGCACGTGCACGGTGAGGAGGAGCTGTGTCCTGGCTGGGCCCCTGCCATCTCCCATCAGGGACGGCCCTGCTGCCCTGGACAAGTCCTGGAGTCCTGAGGACCCTCCTGTACCAGGTCACCTTGTCCCCAGAGGCCCCTGCAGAGGAACCAGAGCCAGTGTGACCTCTGATCTCCCGGAGATGGGGCCGCTGGGGGCTAGGGCTTCTCAGAGTGAGGGGGACACTGCTGGTCAGACCCCAGGCCAGGTCTGACCACGTCCTCTCTACAGAGCAGACCCTCCTAACCCGGGTCTGGGGGGATGGCTGCCTTCCAGGAGTTGGCCTACCTTCCCTGGGGTGGCCTCTTGGCTCACGGTCATCCAGCCGGCGGCGGTAGTACCCCAGGGTGGGGGTCACACACTAATATCTGTGGGGGGGAGCACACTCAGGGCTGGGGACAACAGAGAGGTCACCCCAGCTCTTGAAGCACCAGCCTCAGCCCAGCCACAGCACCAGGGGTCCGTCCCGAGCACGCTGCCAGCCTCGGTCTCCCCCAACCTCCCCTACCGCCCAGGGCTGTGGGCCACCCCTCCTGTTATCCCACAGCGTGGGGGCCTCACGCCACACCCCCAGGGAGGACACCTTGAGGTAGAGTTGTCCATCTGTATGAACAGCTTCATGGGTCAGAGCAGGAAGCCCATCGTGGGCAAGGGACCCTCCACATGTCCCGGAAGGCCAGCACATCCACGAGCAGATCTCTGCCCAGCGGTGAGGAGGGTCCTGGGCGAGCCAGACCCTGAGACCTGAGGGTCCTGACAGGGGCCCATGGGAAGAGGACCACCCCTGCTTACTGGGCCAACATGTACCCCTGCCCACCGGCACCCCAGTCCACCCCACACCCACCGGGTGAGCTGTCCAGATGGGACTCCTGCTGCCTTCGGGGCTTCAAGAGCCCAACCCCGCCCAGACCCTGCATGGGGTTGACACCCAAGGGCTCCTAGCAGCTCCGAGGAGCACCCAACCCGTGGGCCCCGTGGGCTCTTGGTGGCTGGCACGATTCCGAGCACGTTCCAAATTTAAATCTGGGACGCTCTCCCCTCTTCTCGCTGCTCCAGAACATGGGGGAGACATCTGCCGGGAAACAGCTGTCGCCCGACAGCGGAGGCAGCACTGTGACTCTCCCACGAGCACCCGCGTCAGAAGCCGCACCTCAGCCCGCGTTACCTAGCTACGGAACCTCACCGCAAAGAGAGGACGGTGAGCTGGAGACGGAGCCGCCGCGGTGCACCCCGGCCATAAGCCCCCGCTGCGGCGCCCTGCTCCCCCGTCATCAGCCCGCGGTGCACCCGGCCGTAAGCCCCGCTGCAGCACCCCCTGGTCGTGAGCCCGCGGTGCACCCGGCCGTAAGCCCCGCTGCAGCACCCCCTGGTCGTGAGCCCGCGGTGCACCCGGCCGTAAGCCCCGCTGCAGCACCCCCTGGTCGTGAGCCCGCGGTGCACCCGGCCGTAAGCCCTGCTGCAGCACCCCCTGGTCGTGAGCCCGCGGTGCACCCCGGCCGTAAGCCCCCGCTGCGGCAACCCCCCCATCATGAGCCCGCGGTGCACCCGGCCGTAAGCCCCCGCTGCAGCGCCCCCTGGTCATGAGCCCGGGGCCCCCACTCCCTTGAGGGAAACGGAGGCTCTCAGAGGCTGGCAGATGTGCCCAAGATCACGCGGCGAGGAGGATCATGACACTGCCCTCACGAGGAGGAACAGTCAGAGCTCATGCTCAGCAGCAGGAGCGTATTACGCCCCGTGGTGTGGCCCACACGGAAACCCTCACAACTGCCCTGTGCGGCGTCCTCAGAGCCCAGTGCCCTCCTAGAGACGTGGGGAAACTGAGGCAGGGGGCTCTAGTGTCCTGATAGAACGAGGACCCCGTCCCCGGGCTGGCCGGCACCGTCCTCTCAGCCACCGTGCCACACCGTGGGCACCATCAGTGAAGGAGTTATCACTTACTGAGCTCTTGCTGGGGCCCGGCCAGGGGCCACCTGACCTGAATGTCATGAGTTACTGTCTTTCGTTCCCATTATCCACTTCGCTCCCAACAGACAGACACCGGAAACCGAGGCTCAGAGCCACCATGAGGTTTTCCCAAGGTCAGGCCCGCAGTGCGCAGCATGGCGCCCCACCCCCACCCCGAGCCCCCCTCACCCTGGGTGCCGGCTTGTTCCAGAGCAGATTGCCCGCCCGCCTCGTTGGCCGGGGATCGCGGGAGCGGGACCAGCCCTGTAAGCCGTGCTCAGCCAAGTGCTGGAGATGCTGATCAGGACTTGGCTGTGGTTGCCAGGCCCTGTGCTCGCCTCACAACGGCTAATCTAGGTTATAATGAGGGTTTAGACTAAGTCCGGGGGAGGGAGAGGGGCCAAGCCGGAGTCCACGGTTCGAGCAGACGGTGGCGGAGCTCCTACAAACACTGACCATATTTAGGAGAAGTCCGAAGACTGGGGACATAGTCATTCGGCTCAGCCACTGACCCGGTGGGCCCAGCGGCCTGGCTGGAGTGTCCAGCACCAGCCCTGGCCACCCTGGCCTTAAAGAGCTGCAGGAGAGGGGTTCATGAGCCTTCCCTAGGGTGGCCCAGGCTCAAACATGAGGAAAGGGGTCTCACTAGAAGGGAAAAGCAGGATTGCGTTGGAGTGACAGTCTGGCCACTGAGGAGGACAGCGGAGGCCCTGGGGACGGGCCTCCGAGAAGCAGGCTTGGAAGGGACGGGCCCGCGGCCTGCAGAGCCGCCGGCCGCCCTCACCGTGCTGGCTTGGCTCGGGTGCAGAACCAGGAGACGGCGCTGGCAGGTCAGGCTGCACTTTCCTCGAACTAATCGCTAATGAAGTTTGGGGCGAGCTATTTTGAAAACAGCCCACACAGCATAACCACACGCCTTCATCAGCTGCCGTCCTCAAATGCAATTTCATTCATAATTAAATATGAAAAAGCCACCACCTTAAAATAACATCAGGGGTCACAGCTGAGCTCTCCGGCCTGGGCCCGTGAATTCTGACCTCTTGCTCACCCCTCCAGGTCGGTCTCTGTCACTTTCCCAGGCACATGGGTCTACCTGTGGCCAGCTCCACACCTGTGCCCATCCCACTGCCTCCCGCGCAGTCCGTACACCCTTCTTCCTCTGCCTCAGAGGGCCGGCCGGACCCAAGGGTCAGCATCACAGTCTCTCCTAAGAAGCCTCAGGCAGCCCAGCCCGAAGGGCCTTCTAAGCATCATTCCACCTGCAGGTATCCGAATCTTTCATTCGTTTATTCATTCGTTCGTTCAGCCAATGCTCCCTGAGCACCTACACTGTGCCAAGCACCAGAGAACCAGTGACCAGTCAGACATGGTCTCTGCCGTGGACAGCGCCTCCTTCCTAGGGACTGGAGCCTAAACCAGCACTGGACACCATGCTCAGAACCTGCTGACCAGCCCACAGTTCTGGGCCGGCCCGCCTCCTCCCATGTCCATCCATGGCTCTGCCTTCACAGCTCCTCCTGAATCTGCACATAGGAGAGCTCAGATTAGTGGGGACGGTCGGATGTCACCCTTGAATCCATGGTTCCTGGTGGTTTCTGAGCCCCGGTGGGAGGCAGTAGCTGGACAGGACCAGTGATGGAGAAGAAGCCCGTTCCCTGCGCCCGGGGGTAGCGAGCAGGCAAGAATGTTTGAACGGCCACCATCTGGGGGCAGCTCCAGGCAGGAGGTGTCCCAGCACAAGGTGGGTGGGCGGGTACGTAGGACGTGGCAGTCACAGGCTCTCAACCAGGGACGCCCTGGGAGGAAGTGGCCAGGAGGTGGCCAAGTGCTGAGAAGGGGCCTGGGGCCAGGGCAGCTCAGGTGGCCAGCACTCACAGCAGGAACTCAGCACGGGTGCAAGGCTGGGCCATGCTGCAGAAAGGGGCAGGGTGGGGACGGGCCTCCAGCAGCCTCCAGGTCTTGGGGGACAGGAGGTACCACGTCAGCAGACCCGCCCGGACGAGCACTGAGCACCTGGTGTGCACTGTTATTGTATCTGTGTGCACTGTTATTGTATCTGTGTGCACTGTTATTGTATCCGTGTGCACTGTTATTGTATCTGTGTGCACTGTTATTGTATCCGTGTGCACTGTTATTGTATCTGTGTGCACTGTTATTGTATCTGTGTGCACTGTTATTGTGTCTGTGTGCAGTTATTGTATCCGTGTGCACTGTTATTGTATCCGTGTGCACTGTTATTGTATCCGTGTGCACTGTTATTGTATCCGGCTCCCAACAGCCCTATCACAGCGGGAGGACACTAAGGCTTCAAGAGGTCAAGCCACACGGCCAAGGTGACATGGCTAATTCTGGAATCGATTACCCGAGGCCAGTCCCTTCTGGAGCCTCAAGGGCCCCCTTCCTACTGGCCAGGTGCTTCTTCCGGCTGCTTCCGGCTCCACCTCGCGCAGGTCCGCCCCCCGTCACCACCACCTGTGCGCACCCCCCCAACCTGTGGGTGGTCCGTGCCCACGGACCCGCCTAATCTCAACCTAAAGGCTGGTTTGGGGGTTTCTTTTAAATTTATCCTCATTAAGGATTCACAGCACACCAAAAGAGTGGTTTAAAAAAAAAAGATTATCTTTGCAGAAAAGGAATATCAGCAAAAATAATCACTATTTCAGGCTCAACAATGAGTCTCTAATGAGGACAGCAGTCATCAGTTAAATAAACATATCATTAGGGTGAGAAGGGACGTGTCAACACAGACACAGTCCACTAACTCGGGGGGCGGGACGTCTGCGATGGGGTCCGGTCGGCGGGCGGGTAGGTCTTCCTGGGGCATGGCCAGAGGTCACCTCCAGAGGCAGGGCTCAGGGTGGGTGCGGGCAAGGTCAGCTCAGGCTAGGTGGAGGCGACTAATGGCACAAGTGTCAGAAGGGAGGCAGTGGGACAGCGCCTGGGGCCAGGCAGGCCGGCAGCAGGGAGCAAGTCTTCAAGGAAAGATCCAAAAAGCGTCAGACAGAGACAGCACCAGACAGGAAGACGAGGAAAGAGGCGTGTCTGATCCAGAAGTCACACCCCACCCGGACACCTGGTGTGGCCACCAGGTCTCCACCTAGCGCTCCTCAACGGCAGACCCTCAGGTGAGGTTTCCGTGGGGAGAACACACAGCCTAGTAGGGCTCCACTGGAACCCCAGACTTCTCTCTGGAGTCCACAGCCCTCCAGAGGTGACAGCAGTGTTCAGTCTAGACAGGGGGAAAGACCCATGGGCCGTGGGAGCTGAAATACTCACCAAGTGCTTCCTGAATATCAGGCACTGTGCTAGACACTGGCATTCACACGGAGCATGGGGCACTTGGCTCTGCTCCTCCTGGTACTTAAAACTATGGGAAGAGGCCCTGGCCGGTTGGCTCAGTAGTAGAGCATTGGCCTGGCGTGTGGATATCCCAAATTCAATTCCTGATCATGGCACACAGGAGAAGCACCCATCTGCTTCTCCACTCCTTCCCCTCTTGCTTCTCTCTCTCTCTCTCTCTCCCTCTCTCCCTCTCTCCCTCTCTCCCTCCTGTAGCCATGGCTCGATTAGAGCAAATTGGTCCCAGGTGCTGAGGACGGCTCCATGGCCTTCACCTCAGGCACTAAGAAGAGCTCAGTTGCTGAGCAACAGAGCAACGACCCCAGATGGGCAGATCATCACCCCTAGTGGGCTTGCCAGGTACATCCCAGTTGAGGTGCATGGGGGAGTCTGTCTCTCTGCCTTCTCTCCTCTCACTGAATACCAAAAAAAGTTTAAACATAATTATGGGAAGGAGAGAGACAACGGTAAGATGATTACAGGCTGCAGTAACGTGTTGGAGTAAACAAGCAGGATGAGAGACAGTGAGCAGTTGCGAAGTCAAGCAAGGCCTTTTTGAGGAGGGACACTAAGCCCGTGTCTGGAGGACGCAAACAAGCCGGGTGTGAAGGGCTGGGAGAGGCAGTCCTAGGAGAGTGTGGGCCGCTGGATGCCCACTCAGGTCTGACCACGTCCCTGAGAAAGGCTGAGGTCCCCGGCAGCCCTGGAGGTGACAGTCTCTGAGAGAGCAGGGCAGAGAGAAGACAGGCCCAGATGTGTGGGGGGGGAGGGAGGATGAGGAGGACCCCTGGGGGCTTCTGCTTTCTCAGTAAAGAGGAGGGCAGTGGCCACAGGGGACAGCAGGAAGAGGCGGTGTGGCCATTGGTGAGCAAGCCCCCCATGGTTGTGGTCAAGGGTACAGAGCAGCCCCATCACCCCAACTGTGTGATTTTCTCGCGAGGCTCCGGTGCAAGGGACTGGCCCAGACAGTGGGCGCGTGAGTTCACCCGGGGCTGGAGTTTCGTCAGGTGGACACCTGAAGGAGGAGGAGGCCAGGGAGCCGGGACTGACGGACGTGTTCTCTAAGCTGGGGGAAGAGGACAGAGAGCAGAGGACAGGCCTGGCCGGGACAGGGCAGGAGTGGCCAGTGAGCAAGTCTCCTGTGATCAGAGTGGAAGCAGAGGCAGTGGTGGACACAGGCAAGGGGACCAAGAACCAGATTTCACAGGCAGTGCAGGCGCTGGTTACTCTCAGGTCCAGCTGTGGCTGGGGGCCGGACAACTGAGGTCAAGTGGAAGAAAGTGGCTAAAGGTGAGACGGTTAGGGAAGCAGAGCCCAGCCTGTTGAATGCACAACCGTGACCCTTTTGGTCAGTGACTCTCTGGACAGCTGAGCTGCAGAAACTCAGAGTGAGAGCGTGCCCCAGGGAGCACGGGCATCAGAATGCAGGGACACAAGTGACCCCTCGCGTCAGCCACCCTCGCGCACTCAACCGAGAAGCCAACCGGAAATGCGCAGGTCGTCACAGGGACAGAGAGATCAGAGAGTTGTGGTGTTCAGGAATCGTCGAATAAGAAACAGTAATCTGTCGTAAAGATAGACAGTATTTATTTACTAGTGTCAGTGACCTGGTCCCTGACGTCCCTGGTCCATCAGAATGCAGGGGGACTGGGACCCCCATGTCTCCACTCACAGAACATGGTCAGATACAGGGACTGGGACCCCCATGTCTCCACTCACAGAACATGGTCAGATACAGAGCCGTGCAGTCATGTTTGCAGGAGGGGCTGGGACCCCCATGTCTCCATTCACAGAATGCAGGGGGACTGGGACCCCCATGTCTCCATTCACAGAACATGGTCAGATACAGAGCCGTGCAGTCATGTTTGGGGGGCCAATGCCCTAGCCAGGGCCTCACTGACACTCAGGCCAAACTCTGCTCGTGGACGGGGCATGAGCTCCACCTGGACACCCAGGGTTACCTGGCCACCCGCTGCCACCCCGTTCTGATCCCTACAGAGCACCGGCCCCCAGCAGCCGCACCGTGAGAGTGGGCAGGTGGGGAGCCAGCCCACAGACCATTGCATAGATGTGGCCCCAGAGCACAGGTGTCAGCATGGGGGGGCTTGGAGCACACACCCTGGAACCGGGACCTGAGGCCCAGAGTGGCAATGTCACCATGCTAAATCCCTCTGGCGGCCAAGCATGACACTGAGCCAGACCCGATGCCCAGCTCCAAGGTCAATGGTCCCCCAAGTCCCCCCGCCCAGAAGATGGCGAGGCTGTGTTCCCACCACCTGACGGTGGGCGCAAAGCTGGAGCGCCTGGCCCAGAGCCCGTGCCTTCCGAGGAGAGGAGAGACTCGTGTTGTCCCACCTGGGACAGTCACCAAACCCTTCCCGTCCTATTTCCCAAGCTGTCTCCAGCAAGCTTCTCTTCGCTTCAAACCTTACGAGGTTTTACGTTCACAGACTGCAGGGGACTCAGAAAGGGGTTTTCTTACACTAAGAAAAGGCAAATATCTGGCCTTTCAAGCATTTTTTGTCAAGAAAATCAGATGTGATATGTTTGCAGCATCTGTTGTGACTGTCAAATTGGAGTTTCTCTTTAAAATTCATGCACAAGAGACCGTAGAGAACTGTGACTGCAGTGACTTTTATGATCAATAAAGTATAGTTACTCTTTTTTAAAAATGAAATAAAAATACCCCAGCCTATGCCCACAAGACCCAGGTGCAAGGCCCTGACCACTCAGGAAGGGAAGGGGGGCGCCACCCAACTGTGTGCCAGCTGCTTGCACCTAAACCCACTTGAACATGATTCTATGAGCCGCCAGCTTAACACAGGATCAGACTTAGTGCGGTTAGTATGTAACATGTGGGCATGACGATAAATAAAGGGTGCAACGTATCACTCAATATTTACCTAACTCGGCAAAAATTAGCATTGGTGCTGGTGGTGCTGGGAGTCGTCGTCATAGCAACAGAGCCAAAGGCGCATTTACAGAGTACCCACTGTATACCAGGCACAATGCAAAGGAACTCTCAAACACAACATCTCATGTAAGTCATGAGATTATACAATATCCACAAAAAAATAAATAAATAAAAACGTCTTATTTTGCAATATTTTAGTCCATTCGGCTCAATCGATATTCTTCGAAAATCAAGTAGCAGAGTTCAATTATGCCCAAATCAATTTTGATTTCTCTTCAGTAATGTGGTAGAAAGTGTCTCCCCCAAGTGCAGTAAGTTATGCCCTGGAGCTAACCACCCCACCACGGTAATAACTCTCCATTTCTAAAAAAGTGTGAATTTTCATGGATTGGCGGACGTGACCCTCAGACCTATCGATCAGGGCACCGAATGGTCCAGGGTGCAGCTTCCGCCGGGCACGGCCGGGGACAGACACAGCTGATCAACTTCTGTCTGCTCCAACCCAGGGCCTCCGCCAGTCCATCCAGAGCACGGCTCCGAGCAGCATGCCTCAGGGTCTGGTGTCCTCTTCGGTGGCGGGAGCCAGTCCCCACTTCACAGAACAGAGCTCGGATGGTAGCAGCACCTTCGAGTTTCAGTCCACAAGCAAGCCTTCTGCTCAACGGGTTTGAAAGAGACCCCCCCTATCTCCAGTCCCCCACCTCCAAAATTCCAGCACAGCATATGTTAGCTCCAAGGGCCAAGTTGGCTGGGGACCATGCGTGTTTTCCACCTGAAGGGTCTGTTTTCAGCAAGCAGGGCCACACTCCCACAAGGCAGGCGGAGGTATGCCCTGGACGCTGAGCGCCCCATCCTTCTGGACTTGCCTGAATGAGGCTGTTCTGCCGTCCAGAGCTCCTGCAGCCCCCATGCTCTGCCTGCTGAGGACAGGTGTGAGTCTGTGAGGGGCCTGAACCAGACCCTGATGCAGCCCCCCCCCCACAGTGGAGGCACCGCCCCAGAGAGCTCTCCCTCCCCCGAGCACGCCTGGAGAGCGGGTCCTCTCGCGTGAGGTCCAGTACGCGCCCTGACATACAGGCTTCCTCTGGACAGTTTTCACTCTCCTTTCTCACTCGGACAGGGCTGTTCTGGGGGTGGGGTGGGCAGGGGGTGCAGGTGGATGGGGAGCCGGGATCAGAAGAACGGAACTAATCCTAAGAACCTCTTGATGGTCCACAATCTGTGGACGCCCATCAAGCGAGAGCAAGGCACCCAGAACACCTGGCGAGGTCAGCTCCCAGAGCGGCAGGGAATTCCAGAAGGAAGCCCCCCCCCTCCACATCCTCCACAGGCAGCGTGGCAGGGTGCCCCGGGCAGGCCCGCTGGTCCCAGTCCGCGTATGCTGGATGCAGCCCGTACCTCCCTCCTCATGGTGGAATCACCAGACCAGACCTTGATCTGACTCACACATGTGGCCGAGAGAACCGCTTACATTACAGAATGATTCCACGGGACTCGGGCAACAAGCGAGGCTGTGCAGCCAGCAGGCGCGGCATCACCGTGCCGGGGAGAGCCGTGTTGGAGAGCCAAGTGCTCGTAGGGTTAGGTGGCACCGAGGGCAGATTCCACGGGGCCGGAGCACCACACCGGACACACCACACACCTCACTGCATTGCATCCACATGCCCCCGCCAAGAAGGTTCATGGCCACCCTCATTAAACACAGATAAGGGGGCACCCAGAGGTCGGGCTGCCCACAAACACCAGCCACGGAGACTCAAGGACCTGAGCCACACTGACCGTCTGCACCCCTGACCATGAGACGCCAGGTTGGCTCTGACCTGGGGAAGGTCACTCGGTAGTATAAACTTGTCCCCTGCCCTTAAAAGTCATGAGGGTCCCTAACTCCACCCTGCAGGGGACAAAGACTGCCCATGCCGTAGGAGGCAGGGATGGAGACCAGAGTCCGGGAGGTGCAATGTGGTCTGAGAAGACCCGAAAACGAGGCCACTTCACCAAGGGGCACTTAGACGTGAACAGAAAGGAACCCCAACTCACAAAAGCTGCCCCCTCCAAAAGGCGGGGGCCCTGCATGCAGGTCTGACTTCCCAACAAAGCCCGCGAGAAGGTTGGGAATAATTACAGCATGCAAATGTCATGTGATTTTTGTCACTGATCTTTTAACATGCATAGCCGGGTTCATGTGTCTCCAATTCAAAATCCTAAATTGAAGACTTATGTGGAGATAATTATAAGTGAAAATCAAACGCAGGCCTGGAAAACACCCCACTTTCCTCCAAGTTAAGTGCCCACAGGGGAAGCGCCCGGGTTCCCCGAGGAGCTCGGGGTGGGCGGGGCTGCCCTGGGCGCTGGCCAGCGCTGGAGCAGACGTCAGGACCGGCAGCGACTCCCGGGCGGGGGGGAGCCCACGGCCGTGCCCCTGCTCCGCGTGGGTCCCCAGAGCCCCGGGACATGCGTCCCTCCACAGGAACTTCAACAGCAGGACGTCCCTGAACAAGGGGCTGCCAGTGAGCAGGACACTCAGCTGCCTGAGGAAAGTTTTTCTTTAAAAAGTTTCAGTTTAGAAAAACAAACAAACAAAAACAGCTGTGTCTTCAAAGGGCTATTTGGGCAGGAGAGTCCCCCCATCTGTGCCAGAGACGGTGGTCCCCTCTGTCACCTGGCCACCATCTCATGCATGGACTGCAGCTACCAGCCTTTGTTCCCCCTCTCAGGGAGCTGTTAGTCGGTGACCCCGTCAGAGAGGGTTCTCTGAAAGAAGCCACAGGGCTTGTCCGGTTGGCCTCAGGAGACCTGCCTGTGGTGGGCGGAAGGAGACACCAGCGGTCACAGAGCCAGCCTGCCCGCCAGCCCCCATCAATCACACCCTCCTGCCTTCCACCCAGCTCTCCCCTCCCTGCCTGGCCTCTCACTCCACAGGGGGACCCCAGGGCCTGGCCCCTCTCCCAGGCCTGGCCCCTCCCCCAAGCTGGCCAAGCCCCTCCCCCAGGCCACCGGGCCCCTCCCCCTGGCCACCAGGCCCCTCCAGCCCGCCATCTGACCCCAACACTATTAAATCTTCTCAAAGTTTAATATTCGGGGGCTTTGGCTGTAAGCAAAGAGCGCTCTGCATGTAAGAAATAAACGTACGCGCACGACTTCGTGCGTGACCCCGAGTTCCGTTTCTGTTTGTGATTTAGCAGAGGGGAGACGAGGTACACTGGGGCGCGCGGCCCGCAGGCTCGCAGAGCACGTCAGCCGAGGGGCCAGCCCCTCACTCCGCAGTCCGGAATATGCCACCCGCCCAAGAGGACAGGGGACACCCGCAGCCACACTGCAGAGGTGGGACGACCTGGCAGCCAGCACAGGGACCCGGCTCAGCTCGTCCCATGCTGGGCGCGTCTGGAGCCTGTTCACCTGTGACATAGGGGCTGGGCCTTTGCCCAGGACCTGGTTCCAGGCCCACACTGCCAGCTCAGGCCAAGGACCACAGAATTGGCCTCCACAGGCAATGCCAGGCCTGGCGTTTCTAGGGCTCTGTGTCCACTCACCCCCGAGTCACTGGGGTGCTCTGTGTCAGGACAGAGGGAACAGGGTAAATGACATTCCAAAGAGGGAGGGTGGGACTCCAGCCCGAGGGGACCCCGCAGTCGGACGTGCCCACCACTGACCCTCAGCACCTGTCCATAGCCTCACGCTTCCTGAGCACTTCGTGCATGGAGTCTCCTGGAGTCCCGGATACTGAGAAAACAGGTGTGAGCACCACTTCCATGCTATCGATGGAGAAACGGCTCGAGCACGCCCCACAGGCAGTTAGCAGCCCTGCGCTGTGGCCTCACACGCCAGCCAGCCGCCTCTCTCCCAGGCCCCAGCTCCCAGGGGCTGTGGCCAGGCTGAGAAGGAGAACCTCCCTCCAGGGCGGATGGGATGAGAGGCACAGTCAAACCTGCTCCAATGACAGCCATCCTCTGCCCTTCCGGAGAAGCTGGAGCCAGAGCCCCCAGGAGGCCAAGTGTGGAGAAGTGAGGGGGCATCTGTTCACTTCGACACCAAAATGCCACCACCGCCAGGCCAACTGTCCCTCCCTGTGGGCTAGGAAGGCGTGGACCTGACCCCAGGAAAAGACCATGTGTCTGGGAGGTTCCCAGGCCAATGAGCTAATGTGACTAAATCTGGGACCACTATGACCTTGGCAGACGGGCTTCCCTCCCTGGGCACCACTTTCCCACAGACAAGAAACTGCCTGCGAGGTGTCTCAGGGAACTGTCCTTCAGCACTAACACCGCAGGGTGCGCGGGCGCAGGCTCTCCGGGGAGGGCTGTGGTCTGCAGAGCAGCAGCCAGAGCTCCGTCTTGGTCGAGGGAGGCGCTGGGTTGTCTGGATGGTCAGTGATGCCCTCGGAACCTCCCACTAGAACACAGGACAGGCCCCGTGAGGCTCACAGACGTGCACTGGGCAGATGCTCAAGAGATAGGGATGGATGGATGAGCGGATAGGTGGATGGACAGATGGATGAATGGACAGGTGGATGGATGCATGGACAGATGAGTGGATCGATGGATGGATGGATGGACAGATGGACAGGTGGACGGTGGACAGACGGTAGGCAAATGGATGGACGGATGGACAGAAGGTGGATGGATGGAAAGACAGAAAGTCAATGAGGGTAGGTGGGTGAATGGGTGGACAAGTGAGTAGATGAGTAAATGGAGGGCAAGAGGGATGGACAGGTGGGTGGAAGAAGAAACAGTGGTGGGAAGTCTGTTTCTTCTTCCACCCACCTGGAAGGTCGTGGAAGAAGACCTTCCAGGTGAGGTCGACAGAGGGTCAGACGGAAGGAAGCGATGAACAGAGACGGGGGAGACGCCTGGCAGTGGGAGGAACCACAGAAGGGGGTGGGTTGGGAGAAGAAAAGGTGGGAGGCTGTAAGAACCGGCAATGCCACCACCACGCACAGCCAAGACCCCCCTTGCTGCCCAGCCATGGAAAGGGAGACAGCCAACCCCGGACTGTGCTCCCCTGCTTCTCACGCTGCCCGGCCCCAGCATGGATCCATTACGAAGCCCCCCCCCCCCATCAAGTACTGAGAGAGAAAGTATGTTTACTTTTTAAACAGGAATGAATTATTCAGCACTTCTAAATCCAGAACACATCAGATCTGAGACGAGATGCACTGTGCTTTTCCCCCTCTGTGCACCCTCTTGGAGATATTCTGTCATTTCTTTAAAAGAATAAAATTATTGATTGTGGGTGAATTAGCAGCTCAGGAAAGGTCCAGATGCGAAGGGGAGGTGGGAGGTGTCGCTGGACCGGAGTTCAGAGTCTGAGCAGCGGGATCTGTGAAGCAGCAGGAAGAGGAGAGGGGTGTGGGGAGGAGGGTATGGGCAGGGCTGGGCTGGGAAGAGGAAGTCCTCGTCCACATCTGTCCCCACCGTCACAAGCATCAGAGGTGCAGACTCGACGGGCCAAGCCACCCCAGGTGAGGAGGGCACGAGGCCCCTCCAATGGGCTCTGGGGAGAGGTCTGGTCAATCGGGAGTATCACGAGGTGCTGGCCCTGGACCCAGGAAGGGACTGGAGTGTCCAGGGCCCTGGGCTCCTGACTTTGCTTCTCATTTTTCTGTCAGTGGGGAGAGAGGACTTGTCAGACCCATGCCTGTCCCGGGCTCGTGTGCTTCCCCTGAGACCAGGTAGGGGTCCTGAAGGCTTTGACCCTCAGCAAACCTCTCCCCTTCGGTGCCCAGGCCTTCCGGCAGGACACCCCAAAGCCATGCAAGCTGGAACAGCCAAACCAGAGTGGTCTCCACAAGGTCAGACCCCGGCCTGAAGCCACCAATGAGTGTGTCCAGCCCCCACCCCGACCTGCGCTCTGCAGGCACGTGGGAGCCGGGTGGGACTCAGCCGGTTCGCCCTGGTTTGGCAGAACCGATACCTAATTTTTTGTTCAGTTCGGAGAAACAGTTGTTAAAATGGCAACTGTCATCAGGGTTCTCTCTACGGTGGAAATCACAAACTGACCCTCCTTACGCTTTCTGAACATTCATCTAAACACCCGTGGTCATGGTCATGGTCATTCCGTCCGTAGGGGAGGAAGACTGCAAGTGAAGATGCCAGTCAAGAAGCAACATGGAAATATCTTAAATAACAGTTTTATTGTTTTTTCAGGTATTATTCAACATTTTTTCATTCATATTTTAAAACTCTTTCTTATAATCTGGTTTTGTGTACCTCTTTTATTGTTCTTATTTAAGCATTAAATGGATGAAATAAACAACTCCCTTCCGGTATATCACTTTTGCATACTTAAAACGGTCCTCAGGGCAGAGAGCCGGTTGTTAGATTATTTGAATCCCACCGCTGCCTGGAAGCCCCAGCTGGGAACCAGAGGGCTCGGATGGGGGAGAGGCTGGATATGGTGGCTTATGTGGGGCTCATGGCTTTCCCAAGTGTCAGGTGACATCAAGTTACAAACAGTGTGAGCTCCCAAACATTGAGTGCTCCGCCCACAGAGCACCGATCAGATGGAACAAGAGGGGAACTTCGGGAAAAGGTGGCTCCTTGGAAAGAGGGACTGCCTCCTCTGGGCTTGGACACGCGTCAGGGTTCAGAGGGACCTGGGCCCAGTGTGCGGTCTGCGCAGCCCCTGTCCAGGAGGGGCCCACGAACTCCAGGGCAGGACTATGTCCCACAAAAACAAAGGGACCTGTGAGGAAGAGTCAAGAGCCTGCAGGTGGGGGGCTGTCTCTACCCCAGGACTGCCCCCCAGGAAGTGTAGCCTAAGGACCTAACCTGAAATAGGGAAAAAGGTCTTTTTTGTACAACTACGCTCCTCACGGAATTTTTTTATACTGGAGAACCACTGGAACTAACGTGAAAGTCAGTGATGATGGAACCATGAAGTAAATCGAGACATCTCTGCTCCACGGGAAGGAGTGACCACGAGGAATGTGAGTGATGGGCCACGCACAGGGCCCACCGACCGCGGGGGCCAGGGAGACGAAAGTAAACCTCGGGCGCGGCCATCACAGCGGACGGACACAGCGAGGGTGGATGAGAAGAAAGGAAAGGGAGTGGACCAGAGCGGGAGCACGCGGTCAGGTTTGGACGGGGGGTCTGTGTGGGCCGTGGCACCTCTGTCCCCACCGCCTGTTTCTAAATCTGGGTCCTGGACTCAGACATGGTTGTGACTTCGAACTGCAGCCGTGGGGAGGGGAGCAGCCGCGCAAAGCCCCAGTGTTCTCAGCCTTCAGCGCCGCGCGAGCGCGGGCTAGGAGGGGGCCCAGCGGAGGCGCACGGATGGGAGAGACAGAAACAAGCAGCTCCTCGGACCGGCCCCCGCGGCCACAGCTGCCCAGGAAGCCATGGTGTGGATGGCCTCCAGGGATGGCCCACGCCCGAGGGGCGGGGCTGAGCCAAAGCCTCTGCTGTGTCCCTTGAAGGAAGGTTCCAGAGGCCAGGGTCATTTCTGCATTTGCTCATTACTACCCTCCCCTCACGTGACAAATACCAGGCACTCAACACACGACACGGATAAACTGGGACACGCGTCTGTCACCAACCACATGGCCAGGGCTCAGCGGGCCTTCAACACCGTTCACGGACATGTCAGTGGCGATAAAAAAATAAATAAAAGTCTACAGAGTTACGTCCGTGAATCCTCCCCCCACCTCCGAACGCTCACGTAAGGGCAGTGCCTTCTTCAACTGTATTTTATTTAAATTAGGGAGAACTTCACGTGGGAACGGAAAAGTCCCTCATCTTCCAAATCACCCCCCCAAACACCCACAAGGACGAGCCAGGGGCCCTGACGCACGTTTATCAAGCGTGCGCCAAATAGACTTGCATCCCGGTCAGTTCTGCCGTTTAATAAATTGGCTAAATCTCAAAAAAAAAAAAAAAAAATGAAGATGCAATCTTGCCTTGAAGGGAGGCAGTCCGGCTAGTTATTTACAGATTGTAACATTTACATAAGAGTTTGGTTGAACAAGAGGTATAAATATAGACAGAACCCTGAGGACTTCATTCTTTAAACTGCCCTCTAAAACACTGCCCTGCAATTTGCACACTGGATTCTGTGCAGACTATTCTTGGAAGCCTTTGTGAATTAGGGAGAGCTCACTCAAAGCAAGGGCTGCCTAATCACAATTTTTGCAAATTGTACGTAGCAATCATCCTCACATTGTGAAATTCGGATCTATAAAATTGCTGATGTTTTAAAGTTGAAAAATAAATTAGCTCACTGGAACTATTTCGCCCACCAAAAAAAAAAAAAAAAAGATCTCCGTCTGAGGCTTTACAACTAAATTATTTGTTTTTTGTAAAAAAAGAAAAAGAAAAATTAAAAGGTAGTCCCATTAGTAGCAAGTAGTAAACAGAGGTAGAGGGCCGTGTGCCAGCGTGTTCCCGACGCAGTCGACCCCGCGACAGGAGCGCTCCCACGGTGCTCACACACCTGCCCGCTGCGCGGAGGTGCGGAAACGGCCCAGAATGCGCTCGCGGCCACGCGGGGCTGCTGTTGTGGAGGCCTCCGGCGTCTCTGTCGGGTCTGGGAGCCGCTCTCAGTCAGGGAAGGGATTCGTCAACACGTTCTTTGGGATGTCATCTATTCACTCGCCAAAGCCAACTCGAGCCACAGAACTTGGCAGGTAGCGTCGGTTTATTTGCTGAAGCCAACGCCATTTGGGTTACAAAAACCTGCGGTCACACCAAAGGCTTGAAGGAAGAGAGGGGCCGCCTCCTCGATGGTCCTCAAGCCCCCATCTGAGAGCGGGGTTGCCCTGGGCACGCGGACACCTGCCTCGAAAGGGGAGGTCGCTCTGCCCACAGCAAACACAACTCCGGTGCTGGGGCTGCGGGATCTACCATGGGATGTTCTCCAGGTCATCACCCCTCAGGAGCCCGGTGTGTACACAGGCACATGTGCCCACGTGCATGCTCGCCCGTGCACAGAACTCCGGCCAGCCCCACTGCTCCAGCCGCAGCCGCAAGCTGTCAGCGGTGAACGCCAGGGCTCGCGCCCGTCACAGCGGCTTTCCCAAACGCCAAGGCCCCTCCACCCCCCCAGCTCCCGTGGAATTCTGTGATCGTGACAGTTACTTGACTTCACAGCACTCTGACTCCGCTGCAAAGGCCTGTGGCCGCCCTGGCCGTGGCCGGCATCGTTCTGCAGGCTCATTGGACCCTGTCAGGCTTGCTCACTCCTTCCCTCGTCTGGATGCCACAGCGGGCAAGATAAAGACAAGTGCCGGTGGCTGCTGTCCCCATCCTCACGCACCACGAGCTTCCGTGTGGGCAGCCGTGGCACAGCCCCCCGGCACACTGCAGGTTCCCGACGGAACAGCACACAGTGCTGGGACAGGCGTCCCCGGAGCTCTCGGGGTCCTGAGCAGGGATGGGTTCATCGTTTAAGAAATGACCACAATAGACCGACTTCAACTAATGAAAAGGAAGCAGTGACCAAAAACTCCCAACAAACATAAGTCCTGGACAGGATGGCTGCACGGGAATTTTTCCAAACATTCAAAGAAGAACTAACACTTACGCTTCTCAAACTACTCGAAAAACTCCTGGATGAGAAAAAACTCCTAAGCTCATTTTAAAAAGCCAGCTTATCCTAATTTCAAAACCAAGATAAAGACACCACAAATAAAGAAAACTACAGGACAATTTCCCTGATGAGCACAGATGCTAAAAAGCTCAACAAAATATTACCAAACCGGATCCAGCAATACATTCAAAAAATTATACATCATGACCAAGTGGGATTCATTCCAGGGAGGCAAGGCTGATACAATAGTCATAAATCAATAAATGGCATACACTCCTAAACAAAATGAAGGATAAAAATCACAGGATCTTATCAATTGATGCAAAAAAAGCATTTGATAAAATCCAGCACCCATTTACGATAAAAACTCTCAGCAAAGTGGAAACAGAGGGAAAAGACCTCAACGTGATAAAGGCCACATATGACAAGCCCACAGCCAGCACCATACTCAGTGGGCAAAAACTAAAAATGTTCCCTTAAATATCAGGAACAAGACAGGGGTACCCCCTTTCACCACTCTTTGTCAACATAGTACTGGAAGTCTTAGCCACAGAATCAGACAAGAAGAAGAAATAAAAGGCATTCAAATTGGAAAGGAAGAAGTTAAACCGTCAATATCTCATGATGACATGATACTGTAGATAGAGAAGCCTAAAGACTCCACCAAAAAAACTACTAGAAGTGATAAGTGAATTCAGCAAAGTAGCTGGATACGAAATGAATATCCAGAAATCAGATGCATTTTTATATACTGACAATCAACTATGAGAAAGGGAAACAAAGAAAACAAACCCATTTACAATTGCATCAAAAAATGAAATACCTAGAAATAAATTAAACCAAAGAGGTCAATTACAACTGTAAAATTATAAGACAAAAAGAAAATAATTGAAGAAGATACAAGTAAGTGGAAGCATATACCACGTTCATGGATAGGAAGAATTAACATCATTAAAATGTCCATACTACCCAAAGCAATCTATAGATTTAATGTAATTTCTATCAAGATACCAATGGTGCATTTCACAGAACTAGAACAAATATTGCAAAACTTATATGGAACCACGAAAGACCCCAAATAGCCACACAATCTTGAGAAAGAAGAACATAATTGGAGGAATCACACTATCTGATACCAAACTGTACTACAAGGCCAGAGTAATCAAAACCACATGGTACTGGTATAAAAACAGACATAGAGATCAATGGAACAGAACAGACAGCCAGAAGCCAACCCATACCTTTATGGTCAATTAATATTTGACAAAGGAGTCAAAACATATAATGGGATAAAGATAGTCTATTCAATAAATGGTTGAAAAATTGGACTGATACATGCAAAAAAAAAAAAAAAGAAATTAGAACACCTTCTTACACCATACACAAGAATAAACTCAAAATGGATTAAAGATTTACATGTAAGACTCAAAACCATAAAAATTCCTAGAAGAAAACATAGGCAGTAAAACTTTGGACATTTTTCATGGAAATATTTTTTCTGACATATCTTTCTGGGCAAGGAAAACAAAAGAAAAATAAGCCAATGAGACTATATCAAACTAAAAAGATTTTGCACAGCAAGGAAACCATCAACAAAATGAAAAGACAATCCACAGAATGGGAGAACACATTTGCCAATGATATATCTCATAACGAGTTAGTTAATATCCAATATTTACAAAAATCTTATACAACTCAACACCAAAAAACAAAACAAACAACAAAAAAAAACCCTCCAATTAAGAAAATGAGCTAAGGACCTGAATAGATAACTTCTCCGAAAAGGACATACAGATGGCCAATAAACATATAAAAAGATGCTCAATGTCACTAATCATCAGAGAAATACAAATTAAAACCACAATGAGATATCACCTCACACTGTCAGAATGGCTATGGGTCAATAAATTCTCATGCACTGCTGGCAAGAATGCAGATTGGTACAGCCACTGTGAAAGCCAGTCCAGTATGGAGTTATCTCAAAAGTTAAAAATATGATTCCAGCTCGACCAGACAGTGGCACAGTGGATAGAGCATCGGACTGAGATGCGGAGGACCCAGGTTCGAGATGTTGCCAGCTTGAGCATGGGCTCATCTGATTTGAGCAAAGCTCACCAGCTTGTGCCCAAGGTCACTGGCTTGAATAAGGGATCACTGCTGTAGCCCCCCTGGTCAAGGTACATATGAGAAACCAATCAACGAACAACTAAGGTGCCACAACAATTGATGCTTCTCATCTCTCTCCCTTCCTGTCAGTCTGTCCCTATCTGTCCCTCTCTCTGTCTCTCTCTGTCACAAAATATATATATACATATGATTTCACTCATATGTGGAATCTAATGAACAAAATAAACTAACAAGCAAAACAGAAACAGACTCACAGAGACAGAGAACAGACTGGCGGCTGTGAGGGGAGGGAGGCTAGGGGCTGGTGAACAAGGGGAAGGGGCTGAGCAAAGGAAACCCCTCACAGACACAGACACAGGGTAGTGATTACAGGAGGGGAAGGGGTGGGGAGGTGGAGGAGGGTAGAGGGGGTCAACAGGGATGGGCGGGACATGACTCGGGGTGCTGAACACACAACACAATACACAGGTGACGTGTTAGGGAACACTGCGCTTGAAATCTATGCAACTTTATTAACTATGTCACACCAATAGATGCAATAAAATTTTTTTTTAATGACTGCAATGCCCTTGGACAAAGCAGGCTGGATGTACCAACGTGTGGCTCCCCCTGCGTGCCCTTTGGAGGTGGTGGACGCCAGCTCTGCTCCCTGAGGAGGTCCTATCGGCCTCCCCCACGGCCCAGGCTCCTCCTACGACGCGTCTAGAAAGCAAACACTGACCTTAGTAAATACCGTCTAGATGTGATCTGCCCTGAAGTGTTTTCTATAGGCAGCTGTTAGAAACAGGAAGAAAAAATTGCCTCCTCAGTGCCGAAGGGGAAACAGGACAGGTGGGCACCTGAGGAGAACGGAGAAATGCCACCAAGGGTCAGAGGGCACAGGGACTCACTCTAGCTCCAGGGGGCAGGCCCTGCAGCTCTCAGCAGGCGTACCCAAGGCCCGTGGCCAGCAGCTCATGAGAAGATGGGGTTCAGACGCTTATGGCCTAAGCCACCCAGAGTGCAGGCCCCCTGGTGGGGCAACCTGACACCAAGGCACCCACCCCCTGGGCCGCTGGGCTCTCAGTGGGGCTGTCCCCACAGATGGACACAGGGTCACAGGGGCAGGGCCCAGAGTCCTTGGCCCAAAGAGAAATGTCACCTGCTGGGTGTCTGCTCTGACCTCAGCGGCACCTGCGAGAGCCCCTCCCCACAGCTGTGGGGCGACTTGAGACTGGGAAGCCTCACTCCTTCCTGTCCTGTGTGTGCAACCGGAAGAACAATGCCCACCACCTTCCGGGGCCCCTGGGCGGTGGCGGTCTTCCTGTGGGGTGGCCAGCGTGATTCTAACAGCATCTAGATCCACATTCTCAGTTATCGCTCAGTGAACTGCAGACCACAGGCACCTCGGAGACGAGGGGGCTGACCTCACGACAGAGGGCGCCCAGGGCAGCCCGGCCCAGAGCCGCCTCCTCCCAGCCCCGGCTTTGCCCAAGGTTGTGCCTGCTTCCCTGAGCACGTCCTGGGCCCTGGGCCCTCAGGCTCCCCGGGGTCCCCAGCTGGTCCCAGCAGGGCTGCTCCTGGCTGCCAGGGTGGGACGAGGACACTGGCACCCCAGCGGGATCACGAGGAGCCACAGGCAGAGTCAGCACTGCGTTCAGAGGCTGGCACAAGCTCCGAAAGACAAGGGATTCCATCTCTATGCACGAGAACTGGGCCCCGGAAACTGCCTCAGGGCAGTTCCAAACTTCCCCAACACTTACCCCAAATGCCTCCACGGAATGCGGAGCAAGACACATGCTCCGTGATATGAGAAAGATGCCACTTCACCCTTCAGGCCCAGACGACCATGTGATACGCGGTCTCTGCAGCCCTGGTATCCCCCCCACCCCACGCCTCAGCCATCCTGAGCATGCAGCCACAGCAGTCTGCCCAAGCCCTGGCTCTAAGACCTATTCTGCTCTGAAAAAGTTCAGGAAAATATGTACACGATATGCAACAAAGTGTCCAAGCCCAACATATGTAAAGAGCTCTTAGAAATGAATGACAGGAAAAAAAAAGAGAAAAATGGAAAAAAAATATTAACAAGCAGTTTATAGAAGACACTGGTGTGGCCAATACACATATGAAAAGGTAGTTGCCCTATTAATGAGGGAGATGCCATTCAGATACCTCATCTTCTCCTTTACTGTTGGCAACCATTTAAAAGGACGGTATTGGTGAGGATTTGGGAAATGGGTGCTATGCATACAACAGTGGTGGGTGTGTACAGAACGTACAGTACAGCATGACCTTGAGGGTCAATGGCAGTCTCTAAGAATTAAATGCTCATACCTAGGGACCCAGCAATACCACTTCTAGAAATCCACTCCACGGAAAGACTCAGCCTTGTTCACAAAGATCCACCTTCAACATGACTCTGCGGCCTGGAGACGGAATGCACGAGGGAAGAAGGAAAACTCTCAACGTCCATCAGTGCCTGGATGGCTCACAAATGTGGAGGCACGTTATCCAGAACGACACAGAGGTCCAATTATGCCGCAGGAGACCTACGAGTGTGGCGCTACCTACCAATGAGCGTGGTCGGCATCTGCGTAGGACGCAGACACGGGCACACAGCCGGGTGGCGTGCACGGCAGAACCCATCACCTGGGCTCCACCTCACGTATTTCTGGGCTGTTGGTCTGTTACGGTGAACACACAGAACTTCTGTAATTAAACAGGACCAATGGCATGGAAACACAGAACCCTCCCGGAGGCCCTTCTGCTTCCAGAACAAAGACCTGATCCCTCGCCAGCAACTTGGGACCCTTCCCACCAGGCCTCCCACTGACCTTCTTTGACCAAACAGGACTCTGAAGCATCCAGAGGGTAGGTTGTGTTGACCATCGCTTTTCCTTCCTTATCTTCCCTATGCTTGTGAAAAATCTGACTCATACTTTAAGCCTACCTCCTCCAGGAAGCCCCCCCCCCCACTTCAGCCTACAGGAGCCTGTCCCTGCTAATACTGCTCACCCACCACCTCTTATGACCCATTATTTACTGACGAAGGGTGGCTCACACTGGACTGTCCACTCCTCCAGAGAAGGGCCATGGCTCCTCATTCTTCCTTCAGCACACATTTATTGAGTACCTGCCACAAGCTAAGTAAGGTTCTGGGTCTGAAATGACTGAAGAGCAAAAGGCACAAGGTCCCTGCCCTTAAGGAGCCACAACCTGGCAGAGGGGCACACAGTTCCAAGTCACAAGGGACAAGGAGCATGGGACAGAAGACAGCCAATGGCAGCAGAGGACTGGGTGGGCGGACAGGAGAGACACTGTCCAGGCGAAGCCTGCGGGTGAAGCCAGGTGAGGAGCCAGCAGGGAGGTCGGCAGGAGGATGGGTCCCACCTTCTCCACGCGCCGTGGCCAAAGCTAGGTCGTAGCAGAAGTTCAGAAACCATCTTTCCGGAAGGACAAACAAGCCAGCAGCCCTTCCAGCCACCCGTGGCTCCACCGCAGAGAGACAGGCTTGGGCGTGGTCAGTCAGCACAAGGACGCCCGTCTTGTGCCTGTCCCCTCCTGGCTGCCCGACACACGCCTCCTTTCACAGAGAGCAAGGCTGTGTGGACCACCTCACCAGTGCCCCACGCCAGTCCTGGGCATGGGGGCGGGGGCCCTAGGTCCCAGCAAGCCCGTGTCAGGGCCCTTTGTGTGGGTCCAAAGTAAAGCTACTTAGGTCAAAATAAAAAAGTAGCCCCAAGAATGTGAGTTCCACAGTGGGGCTCCGCCCCTAGAGGCCCCGGGGTGGCCTGCAGGGTTCTCCGGTTACAGCAGTGGTCCCCAACCTCCAGGCCATGGACCGGTACCGGTCTGCGGGCCATTTGGTACCAGTCCGCAGAGAAAGAATAAATAACTTACATTAATTTTCCGTTTTATTTATATTTAAGTCTGAAAGATGTTTTATTTTTTAAAAATGACCAGATTCCCTCTGTTACACCCGTCTAAGACTCACTCTTGACGCTTGTCTCGGTCACGTGATACATTTATCTGTCCCACCCTAAAGGCCGGTCCGTGAAAATATTTTCTGACATTAAAATGGTCCGTGGCCCAGAAAAGGCTGGGGACCACGGGGTTACAGGACACAGCCTTCTCCTGAGCAGCGGCAGACAGGGTGGAGGACCGCAGAATCAGGAGGCATTTGAAAGTCGAGCCCTTAAGGTGTGGGAGTGCCTGGCAGGAGGCACCTGTGGCGACAGCTGTAGGTGACACCTGGCAGGACCATCCCAACAGAGTCCCTGGGACCAGGTCCCCAGGAAGGACAACTCAGAGAAGCCCAGAGACAGCCAGAGGGCCGGGAGGTCCTGTGTGCAGGCGGAGGGCGGGGCCCACCACCCGAGAAGACGTGCGGGCCCCCCCACAGCAGCGGCGGGATTCAGCCGGTTCGCACCGTTTCGACAGAACCCATACTAATTTTTCATTGAGTTCGGCGAACCAGTTGTTCAAGTGGCACTTGTCATCAGGGTTCTAAGGTGGGCGCCTGAGCGGCCGCCCAATGTGGTAATCACACGTTGACCTTCCTCACTCTTTCTTAACGTCCATCTGCGCAACAGCGTGTCCTAAGCTCCCGCAGTCATGGTCACTCCACCCACAGGGGGAAGAAATTGCAAGTGAGGACGCCAATCAAGAAGCAATACAGAAATATCTTAAATAACAGTTTTATTGCTTTTTGTCAGGTATTATTCAATATTTTTTCATTAATATTTTAAAACTCTTTCTAGTAACATAATCAAGTTTTGTGTACCTCTTTTATTGTTCTTATTTAAGCATTCAGTGCATGAAATAATAAACTACCTTCCGGTATGTCGTTTTTTTATACTTAAAACAGTCGTTACGGCAGAGAACCGATGGTTGGGTTATTTGATCCCCATGGCTGCCCAGCGGCAGAGGAAGCCAGTGCTTAGCCCCGGCGAGGCAGTCACCCCAGTGAGAG
This sequence comes from Saccopteryx bilineata, assembly GCF_036850765.1. Lineage (NCBI taxonomy): Eukaryota > Metazoa > Chordata > Mammalia > Chiroptera > Emballonuridae > Saccopteryx > Saccopteryx bilineata. The sequence goes on from NC_089498.1 coordinate 1,838,272, forward strand.
AGCTTGAGAGAAAGACCTGGGGGGACACTCCCCAGAGAGCACTCACCAGCGAGGCAGTCACCCCAGTGAGAGAGCTCGAGAGAAAGACCTGGGGGGACACTCCCCAGAGAGCACTCACCAGCCAGGCAGTCACCCCAGTGAGAGAGCTCGAGAGAAAGACCTGGGGGGACAGTCCCCAGAGAGCACTCACCAGCCAGGCAGTCACCCCAGTGAGAGAGCTCGAGAGAAAGACCTGGGGGGACAGTCCCCAGAGAGCACTCACCAGCGAGGCAGTCACCCCAGTGAGAGAGCTCGAGAGAAAGACCTGGGGGGACACTCCCCAGAGAGCACTCACCAGCCAGGCAGTCACCCCAGTGAGAGAGCTCGAGAGAAAGACCTGGGGGGACACTCCCCAGAGAGCACTCACCGGCGAGGCAGTCACCCCAGTGAGAGAGCTCGAGAGAAAGACCTGGGGGGACACTCCCCAGAGAGCACTCACCAGCCAGGCAGTCACCCCAGTGAGAGAGCTGGAGAGAAAGACCTGGGGGGACACTCCCCAGAGAGCACTCACCGGCGAGGCAGTCACCCCAGTGAGAGAGCTCGAGAGAAAGACCTGGGGGGACAGTCCCCAGAGAGCACTCACCAGCCAGGCAGTCACCCCAGTGAGAGAGCTCGAGAGAAAGACCTGGGGGGACACTCCCCAGAGAGCACTCACCAGCGAGGCAGTCACCCCAGTGAGAGAGCTCGAGAGAAAGACCTGGGGGGACACTCCCCAGAGAGCACTCACCAGCCAGGCAGTCACCCCAGTGAGAGAGCTGGAGAGAAAGACCTGGGGGGACAGTCCCCAGAGAGCACTCACCAGCCAGGCAGTCACCCCAGTGAGAGAGCTGGAGAGAAAGACCTGGGGGGACACTCCCCAGAGAGCACTCACCAGCCAGGCAGTCACCCCAGTGAGAGAGCTCGAGAGAAAGACCTGGGGGGACACTCCCCAGAGAGCACTCACCAGCCAGGCAGTCACCCCAGTGAGAGAGCTCGAGAGAAAGACCTGGGGGGACACTCCCCAGAGAGCACTCACCAGCGAGGCAGTCACCCCAGTGAGAGAGCTCGAGAGAAAGACCTGGGGGGACAGTCCCCAGAGAGCACTCACCAGCGAGGCAGTCACCCCAGTGAGAGAGCTGGAGAGAAAGACCTGGGGGGACAGTCCCCAGAGAGCACTCACCAGCCAGGCAGTCACCCCAGTGAGAGAGCTGGAGAGAAAGACCTGGGGGGACACTCCCCAGAGAGCACTCACCAGCCAGGCAGTCACCCCAGTGAGAGAGCTTGAGAGAAAGACCTGGGGGGACACTCCCCAGAGAGCACTAGGGTCGTCCCCAGGACAGAGCCAGACCTCTGGGCGACCTGCCCACCCCGTGCGTGCGTGGGCTAGCGTGGTGTGTACCTCTAAGGCATGCCCACGGGGGACCGAGGGGAAGCGCCATCTCCTCTCGACACTCCGGCCTCCTTGGCTTCTTTCTCTGGGCCCATGAAGGCCGTTAGGTTTGGAGAATTCAGTTTCACCTCCTGGTGTCCCTTGAAGGGCACCCGCCTGCCGTAGGGTGATGAGCCCTGGACCCAGGAGTCGGGAGGCCCAGTGTCAGCAGTCACGCCGAGCCGAGGACGCTCCCGAAGCCACTCTTGGCTGAGGCCGCCCAGGCAGGTGGGAACCCACCACCTGAGACTCTGCCTCCTGCCGTAAGCCCTGTCCTCCAGGCCCCGGGGGACGGGGCTCCCCAGTCCTGGGAGCCTCGGGAGAAGAAGGGGCTGCCGTGGAGGGTGTGGGGTGAGCAGGTTCCACGGGCATCCTGGGAGACGGAGCTGGGCATGACTGGCTGGGGTGCCAACCTGCCCCGGGAGAGGCAGAAGACAGGGAGGGAGGTGGGACAGGAGCCCTGAGTAGGGGTCTGTCATGCTACTGGATTTCTTTGGGGGTCCCTGTCTCCCCCCAAAGTTACTCGACACCAGCAGGAGGTCCAGGTGGGGTCAGCTCTGTCAGGGACGAGCTGACAAGAAGATCCCTGCCTAAGGCACCTGGGAGAGACCACCTGGGGGCAGCCGCCCTGTGCTGGGCTTGCCTGGCCTCCATTCAAGCCTCAGGGGCTGCAGAGACTGCCAGCGCTCCAAAGCCAGGTCCCTGTGAGCCCCTGGGGCCCTGTTCCACTCGTTATGCCCCCCGAGACCAGGTGACGCCTGCATGCTCTGCTGGGAGGCTCTCTGATCAGGACCTGGATGGCTCTAGCCTTTGCCTTGACAGGAAGGAAAGGGGTCTGGACAGCAGTCTGTCACTTCCCCTGAGGACTGGACAAGCCAGCCCCATAAAGGCACAGGGTCTGTGCAACTGTCCCCATTTCACAAAGAAGGAAACTGAGTCCCGGCGGGGAGGGTGACTTCCCAAGGTCACGGGGGCATCGGTGGGGACCACAGGCTCCTGGCTCTCATGGATGGGACACCCAGTGTACCAGGCAGCCTGGGGCCTGATCTGGACACCACACACATTCCCAGGACGGTGCCGGAGCCCAGGCTCGGACCAGGAACAGCCAGGGAACCCACCTGCCCTGCATGTCCCCCCTTCACACTGAGCGCCCCACCCAGGTGGAAACGGGATGATCAAAGACAGGATATAGTCTTTACATTTTGTTATTTTTTATTTTTAACTAGTTTCATACAAAAAGAACAAAACAACAAAAAAACTAGCACTTTTGCAGAAACTCCACAGGCCTGACTTAGCTAGAAAAACACTGGGTCTGGGGGGGCTTTGGAAGTCCCACCTTCAGGGGGGAGGATGACTTACCCACGGAGGAGATTCCTCTGGGCGCATAGCAGCCCTCCCTCTCCCTTCCACCCTCCGCTGGCAGGGCCCCACGCATGTCCTGGGGGCAGGCAGCCCATCCTCGCGTCTGCGCTCAGGGGCCTCCCCCCTCCACCTGCACGATGGATGGCACGAGTGAGCCGCACCCAGTGTTCCAAAGCCTGAGGCCCACACTGACGCTGAGAAGTGGGGTGCGCTTCCCAAGTACTACTGCGGGCGTGATGCATGGACCTCCGCGTGTCTCAGGAAACCAAGTAGCACTTCCACCCCACGGTCTCCTCGGACCCAGGGCCGGGCTCACTAACATGGTAGGGGCGGGGGAGAGGCAGAGAGACAGGGAGGAGGGAGACTGATGGAGAGACACAGAGAGAGAGAGGCAGAGAAAGGCAGAGAGACAGGGAGGATGGAGACTGATGCAGAGACACACAGAGAGAGGCAGAGAGAGGTAGAGAGAAATTGACCCAAAGGTGTTAAACAAGTCACAGAGGTCATGGCCCAACCCCCAGCTCCTGAAGTGGGGGAGTGAGGTCACCTGCCTAGGGCACCAGGACGGTGGGGGACTGAGATCCACCTGCCTAGGGCACCAGGACGGTGGGGGACTGAGGTCCACCTGCCTAGGGCACCAGGACGGTGGGGGACTGAGGTCCACCTGCCTAGGGCACCAGGACGGTGGGGGACTGAGGTCACCCGCCTAGGGCACTAGGACGGTGGGGGACTGAGGTCCACCCGCCTAGGGCACCAGGACGGTGGGGGACTGAGGTCCACCCCCCTAGGGCACCAGGACGGTGGGGGACTGAGGTCCACCCGCCTAGGGCACCAGGACGGTGGGGGACTGAGGTCCACCCGCCTAGGGCACCAGGACGGTGGGGGACTGAGGTCACCCGCTTAGGGCACCAGGACAGTGGGGGAGTGAGGTCCACCTGCCTAGGGCACCAGGACGGTGGGGGACTGAGGTCCACCCGCCTAGGGCACCAGGACGGTGGGGGACTGAGGTCCACCCGCCTAGGGCACCAGGACGGTGGGGGACTGAGGTCCACCCGCCTAGGGCACCAGGACGGTGGGGGACTGAGGTCACCCGCCTAGGGCACCAGGACAGTGGGGGAGTGAGGTCCACCTGCCTAGGGCACCAGGACGGTGGGGGACGCCAGAAGGCAGAGGAGAAATACTTGGGAAAGTCTGATGCTGCAGCCACACATTAAACAGGGTCCAGGGGGACAGTCAGGGCTGAGCTGGACTTCCTGTCGTCTATCTGAACAGCGCACAGGAGGTGGGGGGTGGAGAAGGGGAGCCCTCACCTTTTTGGGGTACAGGGCTCCTCTATCGGGTCTCAGTGTGGGGGGGACCATCTGTGGCTCAGAGAACGGGGACGGGTGGGCCCCTGGTGACTCCCACAAGGGCATCGGAAAGATGGCTCAGTCTCAGGAAGCTGAGACAAGGCCCTCGGGCCATGATGGGGGTGGTGATGAGTGGGGTGACCTCCGCCTCTTACAGACAGGGTCCCGGAACCTGACCCTTCCAGGCCCTAAAAGTGCAAACATCTCTAGGGACCAAGGCAGGAAAGGCCAACCTTCAGAAAAACCCCCGTGGGCGAGGAAGCCAGGCCGAGGATAATGAGGAGTGGGTTTTGGTGTGCAGCGCTCGGGCCCTGCGCGCCAGGCCGGGCGCCTCCCTGTGGCCCATTATCTGAGTCCTTGAACCCTGGCTAACAGCAGTGCACAGAGAGCGGCAGCGGCCGGCCCTAATTGTCCGCATTTAGTTACGCAAACGGAGGCAATGGTGTGCGCCTGGCGAGCCGCACAGAGGCCCTGCGCTCCCAGGAGTGCACAAACGGCTCGGTTGGAGCCGGACCCACACCGGAGGAGCTGGGCATTCCCTCTCAGCCAGCTGGCCGGCCTGCATGCGGGGGACAAGTCCCTCAAAACCCCTGCCGCCTCTCCCCACCGCACCCCACAGCACCCACCCCCCCCCTTCTCGCCTTAAAAGAAATTCCTGCCGCCGCCTCTAATATTCAACAAATAAACATCATTAGGAAATTGGAGGCATGAAAGAGTGCGTGGTTCCTGCTCAACCTTCCCCTGTCAATCAAGCCCGCCCGTCTGCGTGGGACCTCCGATCGTATCATCACGTTAGTGTGCCTGACTTGCTCGGCACAAAGGAGGTGGGGACGTTTCCTCAAGCAGGGATGTCAGCACTTGAGAAATCCATCACCATCTGTGCTCGCGGTTCTGAGCGGGAGAGACACAAGCCCCGTTTCTTAAGACGGCGGGCGGCAGAACAAATAGCGTGTGTTTGAAAATACACCCACGGGGTCAGGGGAAACTTCGCCGTGAGACGGCGTGGCCACGGCGTGATGCGTCGTTTACGATGCGGGGCGGGGGGTTGGGGGTTGGGATGCCTCCACCCCGTCCACACTCTCTGCTCTAAAAACAGACGTCGATACTAGCCACGCAAAGCCCCACCCCACACGCCGCGTGAAACGCACACAGGCGTGTCACCGTCAAGGCGCAGGGCCTCTCCGCAACAGCCCCGGCCGGGGAGAGGGGTGAGCCCGGCAAGGGGACGCCCGGCCTGCTGGCCGCACTCACAGGGTCCGGATAGCGCTGCCCACTCCAAGCCCCCTTTTCCCGCTTGAACGGCAGCCCCGAGACTCATCCATCCGAGGCCTAACTAGGGAAAACTTTCATCGCCAAACTTCAGGAGCAAAGCCGGGGCGCAAGCAGCCCCGCCCATCGTAAACTCCTCCGCCCAAAGCCCCGCGTTCTAAATATTTTGGGGTTTTGTTTTCTTTCTTTCTTTCTGGGTCTCGCTATTGTCCTCAGTCACGAGGAGCCCCCCCCCCATACATAATGCCGGTTTCTTATGAAAGTTTTCTGAGGCACCCGAGTTGGACAGCAGGGGTTTCCAATGATTTCCAACACAAAGCATATCAATTAATCAAACGGTGGAACAAGGGCTCACAATGCACTGGTAGCGGAGGGGAAGATAAATTGATTTTTGCTGCAGGCCTGCGCCTTTTCAGCGCCACCACTGTGTGAAAAAACACCAGTTAAAAACAGTGTGCTGAGGCAGCAGAACCATTTAATACTCCACAAACAGTTATCCGAGGCGGCGTCCGATCACCAGCCGGTACAGTAATGTGACCTACATACTAACAGAACCATCCTGAGAGACGGGCGGGCCTCCACGCTTGCCGCCTGACACCGGGATCAACCAGACCACCGGGATCCCTTCCACCCGTCCTGGAAGTTTGGTTCACCCCCCCCCCCCCACCCCCTCTCCTTTTGGCCCATTTCTACCGCAAAAGTGCGTTCCTGGCCACAGCCCAGAGGCGAGCGGGAGGCGGAGCCAAGGCGCCCGCGGTTACTCCTTGGTTCCTTGGTGGTGGCTAACCTCGGGAGTCCCTGCCCTCTCACCACCCCCGTTTTGTTTGGTTTTTTTTATTTCTTTACATTTCTTCTTTTGTGACCTCAAAGGACTCCTTCTTGTCTTGTTTAAAACTTTCTCCCTACACCGGAAGGGGACATTCTGTCCCTTGTTGGGACACTTCTGTGGGGCGCGTGTCTGCAAGGGCGCGCCCAGTGCAGCCAGGCGGGCGGGCAGGGTGTGGGGGAGACACAAGCGGTTCCGTGGGGACCCCTGCAATGGGACGGGATGCCCCGTGACGCAGGTCAGCTGCCGCTCTCCCTAAGCTGGCCTCATCCCACAGCCCCCCCAGTCCCAGGAAAGGACGTGTGGCAAAGCCACACCGTGGACAGGCCACACTGTGGACAGGCTGTGCAGCATCCCGGGAGGCCACTCGGCGGGGTCTGAGCAGTGTCAGGACCTCAGACAGACCAGCTTTCCTGCGCCAGCCTCCCTCTGCCCAGTAGCTGACCATGAGCGGTAAAGAACAATTCTCATGGACAGCAGACACTCAGGGCCCAGAACTGGCCGTGCCCCGCCCCCAGGCCACGGAAGCCAGGACGGCCCCGCCCCTCAGGAACGACTCCAGCTGGCGCTCCTTCCCAGCTTCTAAGTCTTTTTGGAAAAATCTTCTCTTTGTGAACCTTCTCCCTCCCCGTTTCGGTCTTCAGAACTTATGACTGATAATCCTCTTTGTTTCAAGAAAAGCATGGTTTATACGAAGAAAAAAAATCTCACAAGATTACCCAGCGAGATCGCAAACACCCCGGCCCCGCCCCGCCCCAGAATAATGCCGTTAGCGGTCAGGTTCATCTCAGTCCACGGCCTGAGTGTTTCTTAGGGCAAGGCGACCCTGTGTGCACCACGCTGTCGGAGGGACACTGAACACCTGCCTCCCCCGAACGCAGCAGGTGGGACCCTGGACTCTGCTCCGGGGGCTGACGACGCGTCCCCAGGGGACAGCGGGCACCCCGAGGGGAGCTTAGCAAGCCCTCCCAATGCCGCCGTCCCCAGCCAGAGCCCATGTGAATGCAGGTCCTCGCCTAATGACTGGTATACATTGCAGATGTCCATGTCTAGAAGGGAATTATTTAACATAAAATAAAGCTCAGCCCTCCATGCCAATTACTGTGTTTAAGTCACCAAAAGCCACCCAGGGAAGGTTAGGGGAGCATGCCCGTGTGAAAGGGACACGTCACCCATCTGCAAGGAGAGGCCACATTGTGTGGCTTCCCGGGTACGGAGAGCAAGTCGCTAGGACCCCTGCGCGGTGAGAGGGAGATGCAGAGAGCCCGAGCTCATGGCCGGGGCAGGGAGCCCGCCACGCTGACACGCACCATCAGGGCCTGACCGCACTTTCACAGAAAAGGGAGAACTGGGGGAGGGGGGTGTCCATGACCTACGGACAGTCCCCAAAGGTGACAGAGCACAGGGGAGGTGTGAGGACAAGGGAGGAGAGGGACTAGGCTGAGAGGCTGAGCCAGAAGGAGAAAGGCAGGCCCACACCTTCCCACTGAGGTGTCCTTGCATCCCATCCGTCCACTCGGCTGAGACCCCAAATGAAAGTTTCCACAGAGGAAATAACACAACTCTAAAACCAGAAAAGCACCCTGCCCACCACGGAAGGCCAAGGCGCCCAAGGACACGGACGGTGGTGCCTTTTCTGTTTGTCCGCTGGCCCCAGGGTGTGACTGGCTGGTCACAGCGTCCCCCGGACGGGACACCGTTGCCATACAGGGCAGTGGCTCGCTTTTGCCATTTTTTTTTAAAGGTAGTATTTCATACATCAGTCCAAAAAAAAAGTAAGGCATTTAAATTATTTTAACATCAAGTATTTTTCAAAGCCATAAATACATATGAGGGGACTAATTGTAAACTTCTCCCAGAAACTCAGATTCAAATTCATGTTGCCATGTGAATTCAACGACAATAAATCACATCCTTTCTAAGTAAAGCCTCCGCTGTAATAAAACACCCACCCCGAAGGACTCAGAAGCCCTGATCCCAGCTAAAAGGATTCATGCCTTCAGAATTCTGGGCGTATATATTATTTCTCTGTCGGTTCCCTCAACTTCTCTCAATTACGGATGTTCCCTACGTAATGAATTTTCCAGGCTTTGATGTGTGATTATGGCTATATTTTTATCTATATGTGTTGTGGCTCTTGTACTTAAGCTTTCTGCTCACAAATCCTTTATTAAAAGTACTAAATTGTCGAGAGCACATGCATATTTCACTCGGTGTTCCATCCAGAAACGTTGAGTTTCCGCGGCAAGCACAGCTGTGTGGGGGAAAGTTCCCATAAAGCAGCACCCTGGACGACAGGTCGCTGAGTCCCACCGCGCGGCTCGGGGGGACCGTCTACGGGAACTGGATTTCCTTTCCACCTTCTCCCTTTCCAAACCAAAGTCCCAGGCTGAAGCGTCCCTGTGGAGCGTGTTGGCTGAGGCGCACGCCAGGCACACCCACAGGTGTCCCGGTCTGGGGACGAGGACGCCCTCACCTGAGTCTGTATGAGCTCCGTGGACATATTCGTGGGAAAGAGCCTTCTAAACCCTAGACATTCGTACCCATGTTGATTTTAGTGGGTGTTGTTGTTTTTTTATTTTATCTTAAAAAAATCAGCAGAGGAAAGAGAATTTCACTGCTGGGTGAGACAGCTGATATTCTGAGCCTGGAAATGGGGTGGCGGACAGACGAGCCCCCTCCTCGAGGGCGGGGGAGCTCCAAGTGTCTGTTCAAGACAAGAGAGCACAGAGCCTCGAAGCTGGGGCCTGAGCCGTGCACACGAGCCTCTCCGGGAAGTGCCGGGGCCGGCCCGGTCAGCCAGCGAGCCCTGAGCCTCGGAAAACAAGGCGTCTAGAACCAGGACCGCAACGAGGCCCAACAGGTCCTCAGCAACGACGCCCAACAGATCCTCAGCACCGATGTCTTGAGTGGACGAGGAAACGTACGGAGGATGTGAGAATCTGTCCGCCACACTCAGATGATCAGTGCATCTGAGAGTAACATCTGGGAAAGAATGAGAATGGACGTGCCCTCCGTCAGACTGAGTCAACGCATGTGACCGGTGAACCCACTCAGCACGTGACCCGGGCTCCGTGCTGTGGGGAGAAAGTGAGAGGAGGACACTGGGTGGCCTGTCACCGCTTACAAGGCCCCTGCCTAAAAGCTCAGCTCCCTGCCTTGCTCGCTGACCGGGTCCTGCTGGATGAGTCCCAAGTGACCAGAGGTGGGCATCCTTTCCTCAGGTGTGACGAGGGTCATCTGGGAGACAGAACAGGCTTGAGACAGTGAGGACACAGAGACCTGGACCCCCGCTGGGCCTCAGAAAGCCAGCTCTCTAGCCAGGGCTCCTGGGTGTTTGACACATAATCGCTGTGTCTGGAACCAAAGACCTCACCTGTCGATAAAATCTACTGAGTCAGAACCCCTGGTTCTCTGGGCAACGCTGCTATGAAGAAATGCAGGGTTTTCCACATTGGCACGCCAGCCCCAGGCTGGGAGACACGTCAGTCACAGGTCAAACAAAGCGTCCAGTGCAAGGGGGGTAGGCACTCGAGAAAGCAGCAGCCCGGCTGACACGGTCACCTGGCCCTCCTCCCAGCCACACCTGGTGCATCCCTGTGACACGCTGAGGCCGCGTGCAGGCCCTGCGGGTGCCCAGCAAGGCGGGGCAGGGTGGGGCAGCAGGCCTCAGCCTTGAGGGAACAGTGTGCAGGAAGGGGGGGCTCGGGGGATGGTGCGGGGCCCTGCGGAGGGACACTCTGCAGCCCTGGCCACTGGGGGCTGTGGGAGGATGGGCCAGAGTTGACGTCCACACAAAGGACAGGCGGAGGCCCATGTGGAAGAGGGAGGTGCCTGCAGCAGGTAGCACCGGCCCACAGGGGTCAGAAGCGGGGGACTCGTGGGCGGTGGCCTCACCCTCGGCTTGCAAGTTGTAGACTCCAAAGGACACTCTCTCGGCCGTGCCCCGCAGACTGGGTTCCAGCCCTCCACCCGTCACACAGCGGCTGGACCCAGCCACCCCCTTCCCCTGTTTGAGAGCCCTGATGTCTGCGGACCGGCCAGGTCTCCGTGCCAACCCTGCAGGCTCCCGCACGGGACCATCAGCGCACCCCTAAGTCACAGGCGCTGTCGGAAGGAATGGAGCCCCTCAGACATGAACCCCCGGGTCTGAGCCCAGGGCCCGCCTGCCTCAGAGTTAGAACTGGAATGCCCCACACAGCCTGGTCGTCTCTCCTAAAGGACACACCGACCTTCCAGCTCCCGGGGACTTGGGGGCATCTATTCAACTGCTCTGGAGCCCATCTTGGCCATCACTACGCGGGTGGCACACAGACAGTACCCCCACCTGCTCACTGGGGACAGAGAGTTATTAAACATGTACCTGTACGACAGGCCCCAACGGGCTCCACGACTTCCCTGAGCGTCATCGGCATGGAAGTCCGTCCGCACGGCGCTGGCAGGACGGGTCTCATTGGCACGCGCAGAACCTGGGTGGGTACCTGGGTGGGGCCGTCGGCACCCGGCCTGGTAGTCCCTTATGCCCTCAGCTCCTTTTTCCCTCAGCATCATACGTTATATTTAAGTCTCTCCAGCAATACAAATTTCAATTTGGCCAAGCTCTTTAATATTAATAGTTGTCAATCCAAATGCAGAGTGCATAATAAAAAATTTAATCGAAACGAATAGCTCACATATTTCTCTACCTCCTAAATATAGTTACTAATTAGACAGAGGACTTGGTTATATAACTTTGTCGCGTGAAGGCCACCTACTGCAGACCACCAGCCGGGCCGAGAAAGCCAGACCGCCAGGTCCCACCCTGTCTGCTGCTTTCACCGAGAAAGCGCCCCTGCCTCTCCCCCCCACTCCCCATCAGGACAGGCGAAGGCAGGAGTCACAGGCGTGCAGAGCAGCGAGGACTCCGGACATAAGTTATCACGACGAAGGTGATAAGGATAAACCCACGGTTCCCATAATGCCTCACAGCTCAGACAGCCCAGTTGCTGGGCCTCTGCCAATTGGGGGCAGGGAGGGGACAGCAGCCTCCCCCTGGTCACTGACATCCCTCTCTGCAGACAGGACGACACAGAGCGGCTCCCGAGCCACAGTCAGTGTGGACCTGGGCCCCCAGGCTATGACCCCAGCACGGTGCACGCACCTGGATTCCCAGCCCTCAGACACAAGAGCTTCACGGGGGTGGGAGGGCGGCTGCTCCCTTTAACGCGAGGACTGAGGTGTCCTGGCTGCCAGTGGTGGCTCAGAACCGCCTGTCACCACTGGCTCAGGGTAGTGCCAGCCCCAGAGCCTATCGAAACGTCACAGCTAGAACGCCTCCTCGGGCAGGGCAGTTAGAAATGTGACAGCTGGGGGCCTGACGGGGCGTCCCACCAGCACCACTGTCCCAGTGTGGACCCCGACAGTCCAGCATCTCAGGGGATCCCTGAGCTGGGAGGACCCCTGCTCCTAGAGGTGAATTGGGCACCCTCGTTCTGCAGTGGTCTGGGGAGGCCAAGAGCACTGACCGAGGTCTCGGGACCAGTGAGTGAAGAGCTGGGTGGAACCTACACACACGCATGCTCACTCACATGCACACACACGCTCACTCATGCACACACGTACTCACACATGGAGGCTCACACATGCACACATTCGTGCACACATGTGCACATATGGGTAAACAAACTCGTGCATGTACACATGTGCACACACAGTTAAGCACACGTGTCTGCACATATGCATATACACACTCACATGCGCACACACCCACTCATGCACACACGTACTCACACATAGAGGCGCACACACGCACACATTCACACACGTGTGTGCACATATTCACCCATGCATATTCGTGTGTGCACATGAGTAAACAAGCTCATTCGTGCATGCACACACATAATTAAGCACACGTGTGTGCATATGCACACACTCACACACACACACACACACTTGTGCACACAAGCCTGACGAGCTCTATGAGTACTGGGCACAGGCCTGGCTCAATGCCCCAGCTGTGTGCTCCCCGCCGGGCACTCCGGGCATTTCTGCAAATTACTCCCGGCCTCTTCCGCGAGCGGCTCTGAGCTCGGCCCTGCGCTACATCAAGCAGGAAGTTTAAATGAAATGGCTCCCCAGCCCCTCAAACGGTTTAATAAAACATATACTGACGGCAGTGTGCAGTTTATAGTGGCAAACGAGGGCCCCTCGGCTGGGAAAAATGACCTCCAGTCGGCAATATCGCTCTCAGCTTCGTGATTCGAGCCCGCTGTCGGCCATTCCCACCACCCACCGGGCCATTCTTCTCCGTAACGAGGCCGTTGCCGAGGGCCCGAGCGTGCCCGCCCCCGGCCCGCGTGGTTGGTGCTGAGACGAGACGGGCGGCAGGTGACACTGACACGTGGCGAGGAACGCTGCGGAGAGCAGCGAGACCACACACGGTGAGCGCCGAGGATTCTGGGAGACCGGAGGCCCCAGCCCTGCGTGGCCAGCCCCGTGGGCCTGCGCCCCTGCCCCACGCCACCCCGAGCGGGACAGGTGACAAGGGAGACAAAGTCGGAACCCGCCAACGCCCCGGGATCCTGCGACCGTGAGATGTAGGGGGCACGGGGGGGGGGGGGGGGGGCGTGAACGGAACTTCTCCGTGACGCCTCTGGTTACGAGTGCCGCTTCCGACACGGCGCTGAAAGGTTTCTCCTCGTCTCAGAAAGTCCCGGAATCTGACTACCAGAAACTGATGACCTTTTATCCTAAATTGTGCAAGGAGACAGCTTGTTAAGCTCATTAGTATTATATGGGGAATTAGATTAGACGTTTTATGATTTTTCAAAAAAGGCTTTTCTGATGTAAAAAAAAAAAAAGCAGTCATTTCCTTTTCTGACGTTTTTCATTTTTGAGGTAATAAAAACGGCACCTGTATACCGTGGCGTAATGGATTAATTAAGGAATATTATGTTTATTCTCACTCTTAACCAAGTTACACATCTTCCTAACTCACTCATAAAAATTAATGCATTGCCTTAGCCCCGGCAGGGACAGAGCTTCTGTTTCTACCAAACCCGCTCTCATGCCTGTTTCTAAATTGGCGTCTTCTGGGAAAGAGGGCGTGTCATGTTCTGGTATCACCGATCCGAAACAATATTATTTGAAAACACCACATTATTAGATGCAAAAATAAATAAATAAGCACTTGATCTCAGCTGAAAGGTCGACCAGCAATTATCTGTAAAATCAAAACCTTCCCCCTACTGTGGCTTTAAATGGCCGGGTTCTCCTGGCCCCTCGAAGGGAAAGTTGGTCCCCCCTATGCTCCGGGCCACCCAGGTATGTCTTTCTCTCATCCACAATGGACTTGTTTAAAAACACAGGCACAGCCTCCAAGCCTCACTGGACGGTATGCTTTGGCTATTTCTTTGTGTCTTGACGGTCGATGTGAATATAAAAGAATATTCATGCAAGATTCATAAAGGGCCCAGATTTCAAACCAACAGATGAGAAATCCCTAAAAATAATAATGTCCAGATGTTACTTATTTAAATGAGCGGGTTGCCATTTGATGTTGCCAATCACAAAAAGTGATACTAGAGTTTTTGAATTTCAAGGTATTCATCATGGACAGAAGATGATCATCTATATATATATTTTTTCTTTATCCAGGGAGCACCAGGGCAATTAAAATCAGCGATTCCGATAAATACGCGCGGTTCTCTCGCAGAGGCTACCTCAGTGACCTTGGCCTCAGACCACAAAGCCACGTCCATGAAGCATACTCTCTTCATCTTCCGGGGCCCCCTTCAGGGAGAAGTATAATTTTCCAGGCCAAAAACGCAGCTTATTTTTAATGTGCTAGAACTTCAGATTGAAGGGACTCTTAGGAACCATAGAGACCTAATTTCTCATTTTATTGCTGAGAAAATTGAGGTCCGGGAACACAAAACGTTTGACCACTCCCCACCCAAGTCCCTCGCCTGAGGAGTAAGAAAGAAGCTACGAAAACCGGTCTTCCAAAGGCCGGGCCGGGACAGCGTCCACCACCAAAAGGTAGGGTCAGGGTTCACGTGCTCCCAGGCCACCTGCCTCAGCAAAGCCGCCTGGGAGCAATGGAGACCCCCAGGCCACTGTCCAGACCAGCGCACCTCTGGGTCTGGGCCCGGGACACTGCACGGGGAGTCCCAGGCCACCACTCGGACTCGCTCGCTGTCCCAGGCCTCCCAGACGACAAGAATCATTGGAGTGAGACAGGGAAAGCTGTCTGTAGTCAACAACATCACGGTCCCCACCCGGGCCACCAGCACTAGGAGATCTCATCCAAACGGCCATGAGAACCGTGTTGGAGACTCGGGGGTGGGGGGCGAACCTGGCGCACAGGAGCCCTCCCTCCGAGAGAGCCCAGGTGAGACAGGAAGCTCCACGGGCACAGGCAGGCCGGCCGCCCTCGGCCGCAAGGCTCCCCTGCCCTCCAACAGGTGAAGGGAACTGCAGCTCGTGTGCGGCGGGGGACACACCGGGGGACACACCGGGGGACGGGCTGGGCGCCCCCTCTGGCCAGAAGCACCCCCGGGCTAGGCTAGAGCATGCACTGACGTATCTTTGATTCCTAATGGCTGTCCAGACCAGCCCATAATTTCAAAGGGGCAGCGGGGGCACTGCAGGTGGCACGAGGGTCTCAGGGTGAACTGCACTCCTGCAGGGCACGGCCTTCCTAGCCAGCCGGCCCCTGCAGCCTAGCCCCACCCTTGGGCAGTAGGCGTGTGTGCAGCAAGGCTGACTCGCGTGTGGCCTGGACGGAGCGTGTCAGCCCCGTGCACGTCACCCCCGCCCCTGAGCTGACACCCTCCCTGCAGGTCCTGAGCAGATGTCTGAGCCTTCAGCTGCCCCGCAGAGACGGGCGCTCACAAGACACAGCCCGTTCCAGACACGCAGCCATTGGAACAGAACCATCTTCCCAAAGTTCACAGAAGCTGCGGTTCAGGGTCCAACGCGGTCTGTTAAGAAAGGCACCGCTGTCGACACTCGGTTAACGCGGAGGTGAACGCCCTGCGCACGTCTGTGCTGGGCACACTGGGAGAGGCTGTGGCGGCAGCGAGGGCGACTCCGCTGACGAGGCGTCTGAGTGCCCCAAGCCTCTCCTAAGACCCAGGTCCTCAGTCCAGCACAGAACGCAGACAAACTGAAGGGGACGTGCCGGGCCTGGCATTTTTCGGAGCTCGACGAGGGTCCCAGAAAGCTCGTGGGAAGGGTCTCGGCCCCGGGCAGCAGGGCACTGGCCACGGGGAGGGGGGGTCTTCTCAGCTGGGGCCTTGTCCACCCGGAAGGACAGCTGGACATCTCCACCCTCATCAGTGAGCTTCCGTCCAGGAAGTGCTGCTGTCCCGTCTTCTCTCTGCCACCAAACACCAGCTCAAAACTCTGGGGCCTGAGTCACACCGGGGAAGCCGGGCAGGTGCACTCGGGGCAGACAGCAGGCGGCTCAGACAACGGCCAACAGGCATGGCACCCTCTCCCCACGAAGGGCCCAGATGCTACTCAGATGCCTCCCATTCCCCAGCCTGTGACCCACGCACACCAGGTGAACAGGGAGACACGTCCCCCAGGGCGGTTACAGCGGCAGCCGCAGCAGCGGGACCTGGACCCGGGCAACCCACCCTCCCCGGCCGCTTCCCACACCCTCCTCCCAGCACTCAGCACAGCTGAGGGAAGAGCGCTTTGCCCAGAGGAAGTTCCCTGGCGGGTTCCCCGGGAGCCCTCGGCCAGCTGGGACTTTGCCCAAGAAGCACAGCCACGGTGACCTCGCCAGAGGGGCGGGCAGCTCCGGGCAGCTGGGACTCTGAGCTCCGTCACCTGGCCCAGGTCCATCATCTGGGCAGCAGACACCTGATCCGTGCTCTTCCCAAAATGCCCACAAGGGCCTGTCCTGGCCACTGCGCTCCAGCGATGCTCCCTCCCTCCCGCCTAAACCACGCCTTGCTCCTGTCCTGACCTGGGAGGCGGCTCCACCCGCCCGGACGCACACATGAGGTCGTTACAAGGATTCAGTGAGATCACGGGCGCGGAGTGAGGACAGTGTCTGGCACTTGGTAAACAGGCGAGAGGCCCGACAGCCGCCCACGTTTGGCTACGGCACCCACCGCGTCACCCAACACCAGGCCAGCCCCGCAGAGGACTCCCCACGGCCCAGAGGGTGGAGGGGCTCGTGACACACCCGCTGCAGGATGGGGGGGCTCGGGGACATCTGTAATACTCTCTGTCCTTGTGGCTGAGGGTCTCACCTTTTCTTCAGAGGTGGCAAACGCTTTCCTCCCACAAAGCTCTTTCAAACGGAAGCTCGTGGGACACGGGCCTCCTGAGCGGCCCAGGGCAGAGGGGTCGCCGGGAGCCTTCAGCACCCACCCCTCTGCGGTCTGTTTAGTGACCAGCAGCAGCTCCGCTGATGGCATCAGCCCAGGGGGTCCCCAAGTATGGTGCGAGGACCAGCAGCCAGGACACTGCCGTGGAACCCTTAGAGATGCAAATTCTTGGGCCACACCCCAAACTTCTGAGTCAGAAAGTCTGGGTGAGGGTCCCAAGCAGTGTTATTGAAACCTTCTAGGCGGTGGCGATGGCCGCTCGGGTCGGTCCACTGCGCCCAGGACACCAGCAGTTCCTACCCAGGTGACCCCTGAGGCGCCTCAAGGCCTCTCCTCAAGGAGGTGCCTGATCTAATTGGTCTGGGGCGGGGCCCAGGCACTGGGGGGTGCTGGAAACCCCCAGGCGGAGGTGCTCAGAGCAGAGGGTGCGAGCAGTGACCTCGTCCTTGCTGCTCAGGGTCTGTGTCTCCCAGACACACTGTGTCAGAATCTGCCCTCAGGAAGGGGGTTGTGTGCCCAGTACTGACACCCTGATCTATGTGGTTCTTAAGACAACCATATGGTCCGGTCCAAACCACTCACCCCAGGGAGGACCTGAGGCCACAAGGCCTGAGACTTCCCAGATGTCCTGGCTACTCCAGCAGCGGAGCAGGGAGGAAAGGAAGACACTGGAAAAGCCTCCTCCTCCCCCAGGGGTGACCCCCTGTCCCCAAAGCACGGCCTCAGGACCCTCCCTTGGAGGCAGAGACCTGATGATATGGGGGATGCCACATTTCTACAAACACTGAAGTCCTGTTCAATCACATGCACGGGGTGGGGGGGGGGGGAGGGCACAGCAGCTTGGTGATAAGTCCAGCTTCTGCCGTTTCCACCATGACGTCTCAAGCAACATGCTGTAAACCAGTGGTCCTCAACCCCTGGGCTGTGGACCGGTATCGGTCCGTGGCCCATTTGGTACCGGTCCGCAGAGAAAGAATAAATAACTTACATTATTTCCGTTGTATTTATATTTAAGTCTGAACGATGTTTTATTTTTTAAAAATGACCAGATTCCCTCTGTTCCATCTGTCTAAGACTCACTCTTGACACTTGTCTTGGTCACGTGATACATTTATCCGTCCCACCCTAAAGGCCGGTCCGTGAAAATATTTTCTGACATTAAACTGGTCCGTGGCCCAAAAAAGGTTGGGGACCACTGCTGTAAAGGATCAAACTCTCTATGTTGGGCGGGCTCATTCATAAGACCATCCCTTTTTTATTGTTTACTATTTTTAGGCATGAACTAATCCACATGCAGGAACGTGAGAAAAACTCGATTACCTCCTTGTACTGCATCAGGGAAAATATGAAAATGGCTTTGGGGGAGAAAAAAGTTCAACGTGCACACTTTTCAGTCACCCCCCCAACACACACACACACACACACACACACACACATACACGCACACACAGACACACCCACACACAGACACACACACACACACGCACACCCACACACACCCACCCACACACACCCGCGCGCGCACACACACACACCCTCTCCAGCCCAAGTGCCCTCCCCTGTGGGCTCCTCGGGTATTGGCAGCTGCACCCCACCCACCAGAGCTGCACACAGGGACCTCGACAAAGGCTTAGCTGCCGGTCCGCAGAGTGACTAACGTAAATGGGGGGGGGGCAGTCAAGGCTACAGGAGGCGGGGCACCCAAGGTCTGATCAGTCTGTGGGCTAAGCTACCACCCCCTGGCAGGCAGAGACCAAAAGACCAGGCTGAGACCCAAACTAATCTTTACACAGAAAAGGACAGTCATGGACGTCCGCGTTTCCCAAACGCATGGGTGTATGCTGTCCTGCATTTCTCCATTATATCCTCTGGCGCAAGAAAATTCCCAGACTGAGTCATTCCCACTGAGCGCCTACGGACAGGACCCTTGGATGAGACATCCCAGGCGCATTTTCACGGCTGGAACTCCAAACCCGAAGTCACGCTGTCTCTCCCGCAATGTGCTCACAGGCCAATCCCATTGTCATCCCATAATTCTGCTGATCATCCTCTCCTTTGTGTGAAGGAATTGAGCCAGAAGACTGTAAGGGCGGGAGCTCGGCCCTGACGGCTTCAACCACAGCCAGGAGTTCACGGAGGAAGAAAATTCCGCGAGATTCACGCTGGGCCCGCTCAAAGGCTGCGGCTGAAACACCGCAGTTACGGGGAGCACACCCCACGTTCCCAAACAACAAAGAGAACCGCATCTCTGCTTGAGACCAGACTCGGGCCGGCCTTCCCGGGGAGCCCACGCCATCCCCTAAACGGTCGGGTGGATGGATGATTGCTACAACGCACACGATACGTAAGACCAACTAAAACCCTTCTCTCCGGTGAGGGAAGAACCAGCGAGCCGTCCACGCGTTGTCCTCTGTGTGGAGGACGACAGCGGGCCCCTGCACCGCTCCGTGCAGCCTGGCCGACCCCGTCGGGGCCGAGGAGGGAGACGAGGCAGGGACAGACAACGGCCCAGCTGAGCCTGAGAGGCAACGAGGTGCCCGAGACGGTCTCTGGAAGATGGGAGGGCGGGTCCCACGTCGGGAGAAAGCACATTTGGGGCCAAAGAGATCTACGCTGGACTCCACCCCAAATTATGTGTGGGCCAGAGAACGACGGGGAGTCATCAACACGTCCTCAGGGACACCCTCGTTTTCCTTCCTCGCGTCACGGAAATAATTCACTTGCTAAACGTGAGAAGAAGTCAGCGACTGGCTCCTCGTTTCTTGCAAAACCTCAAGGGGACGCCAGGGGCGCAGGCAGACGTGTGGGGATCCTGAAACTGTCTCCTTCCTCCGCAGACCCGGGGCTCACCCGCCCTGCCGTGCACCCGGGGTGGGGGGCTCGGGATTTCCACGCAGACCCTGCCCGACATGTGATGGCTCCGCTTGCGACCTCTTGACTTCACCGTGGTGTGAAGTGTTATGCGTATACATGACACGACCTGCTCAACGCTTCATTACAAACTGGCCTGATGTGAGCTGGTTGTGCCCAACGGCGGGCTAAGGAGGACGTTCTGAGCACATGTGCGGTGCGCTGGGCTAGTCCCGAGGTTCTGCTGGTTAGGCACCTTGAATGCGTCTCTCACTTAATGTCGGACTCGTCGGGACCCCAGCAAACATGGAGGAAGCCTCCGTATCCGTATCAGATCTAACGGAGAGCTCAGCTCACCTGGCAGCTCCCACATCTTCATTCTGTCCCTCGATCAGGCGCCTCTCCCAGTGACAACATCACATCTTCATGGAATGACAAGAAGTTTGTTGTCAATTGGGGACCTGCCCTCAGGCTTACGAAAACTCCAGGAAGCCTCCCTGTAGACAGCCATCTCCAAATGACCCCGTTTGGAGCCATGGTGAAGAGGGCGAGGCTCGAGTCACTGGCATCCTGGTTTCGCCACTTTCAGATGCGTGACTTGGCAAGTGAGTTGCCTTTGCTAAGCCTGGGTTTGGTTCTGTGCAAAGTGGGTAGCTGAGGGGGTTAAAGGAGACGAGGGAAGCAGGCTCTGACCACAGGGCGAGGCTGGCCGGTGCCTCTGTAAAGGGCCAGGTGGGAAGAAATGTCCTATCAGTGGTCGGCAAACTCATGAGTCAGCAGAGCCAAATATCACCAGTACAATGATTGAAATTTCTTTTGAGAGACAAATTTCTTAAACTTAAACTATAGAGGTAGGTACAGTCCTTATCGAGGTAGCACCCGCACGTGGTATTTTGTGGAAGAGCCACACTCAAGGGCCCAAGGAGCCACATGGGGCTCGCGAGCCGCAGTTTGCCGACCACTAGAATCTGGACGCCGCGGGCCACACGGTCTCCGTCCTGGCTGCCCTCCTCTGCCGCAGAGCACGCAAGCAGCCACCGTGGACACGTAAACGGGAGTGCCCGTGTGCCCAGAAAGCGTTACATGTGAACACTGAGGTCTGAGTTTCATAGGCGGTCGGCCCTCTGTATCTGTGGGTTCCACACCGGTGGACTCCAACCCAGCACGATGGACACCAGTTACGTCGGTCTGACGGTGGTGTTAGGTCTACGGTCAGTCTGTGCTGAGCAGCCACGGTCAGCATTTCTGTTCTCGGCCTTATTCCCTGCACAACACCGTGTAGCAGCTGTCGACATAGCACTCCCCCGTCTCGGCTGTTACACGTCATCAGGAGAAGATCTAAGGTCGACGGGAGGGTGATGCGGGTGCCGTTTCTCCTAAGAAATGAGCACCTACGATTTGGGCGTCCGTGGGGGTCCCGGAACCAATCCCCAACACGTGCCGGGGACACCTGGGATGTTCACGTCGTGAAACATGATCTTTCTTTTGATTTTTTCTTCAATCATTTAGAAATGCAGAAGCCATTCCTGGCTGGCAGGCTATACAAACCCTGGCAGAAACTACAGTGGAATACGACCTCACACCCATCAGGAAAAAAACATAAGACAATAAGCATTGAGTAAGTGTTGGTGGAGACGCGGGGAAACTGGATCCCCAGCACTGTCGGTGGGAATGCAAACGATGCAGCCACCGCGGAAAGCAGCACGGAGGCTCCTCCAACAGCTAAACGCAGAATTACCACACGTGATCCAGCATCCCACTTTAGGGTCTGTATCCCAAAGCAGGGTCTTGAAGAAACACGTGTACCCCCTCTGTTCACAGCAGCCACCACGTGTCCACTGATGGACGAATGGATAAACAAAGGTGGTACACAGACTACACACACACACACAATCGTATGCAGCCTGAAAAAGGGAGAAATCTCATGCCCGCTACAACATGGACAGACCTTACCCATGTGGCACTAAGCAAAAAAAGCCAGTCACCAAAGGACATGTCCTGCATTTCCCCACCCCTCGAGGTACCTGGAGTCTTTAAATTAATGAAGACAGGGAGTAGCATGGGGGTTCCAGGGCTGGGGGTGGGGGAGAATGGGGAGTTAGTGTCCAATGGGGGCGAAATTTCATCCCGGGACGACGAGAGGGCTCTCGAGATGGACGGTGGTGCTGGTCGTACAACAGTGTGAATACACGTAACACCACTGGACTTTGCACTAAAAATGGTCAAGAGAGTAAATACTATGCAACATGTATTTTACCACAATCTTTAAGTGTTTTTAAACATAGAAGCAGCAGCATCCTGGATGTGACCCACAGGTCTGCGTGTCCCACCCCGGTGTAAGGGCCACCAGCAGCACAGCAAACACAGGCACGTGTGACAGGAGGGCTCACAGGCCGAGGCAGTGAGTCCTGGGTTTAGGCATTCGAGCCTTGACCAAGTCCCTACTCTGGGGCCAGGCGTCATCTGGGCACAGACACAGAAAGAGAGAGAGGCACCCGGGCCACCCACCCACCCTTCCGCCCTCACAACCCTGTCTACGGGAAGTCCGCTCTGCACGTGTGTGGGCACGTCTGGGGGTGCACTGGGCTGCCCTGTGGGCCGGGAGGGGCGACAGGGCCGTGCCAACACTCGCGTGGCACACACACATGGAGGCACACCATCCTTGGAGTGGTCAGCGATCTCGTCACGGACGAGAAAGTTCAGTGACTTCGAGGGTGAGTTTAATTACATGTTATCTCCAACGATCAGTGGTTATGATGGTACAATTACACATGTAATTTATCAGCGAGATATTTGCATACATAATAAAACCAAAAGCAAAACGTTTAAGTTTCAGCGAATGCTATAACTATAAAATTGGGCCGTGAGGTGGAGCAGTCTCCCTTGCGAGGGGGCGGGAGGGAAACTCGAGGGCCTCTCTCCTCCCTTTCACAGGCTGGGTGTCCACACCCACCATCGCCACGTGGCATCCGCCCCAGAAATGCACTCTCCACACGAGTAAATCCCAAACCCCAGTGGTGTGTCAACAGAGCTCCCTCACAAAGGAGGAGGGTGTGGAAGCTGCTTAGGAAACTCACCACCCTCTCTGACGCCTCAGAATTTGCTAACCACAGTCCCCAGGGCACTGGGAAGACCGCCTGCCGGGCAACCTCGTGGGGTTCCAAGCGCCGGGATGAGTCTGAGGGGGAGAAGGCTAATTGTCCAAAAATGGCCTGTGCTTTTCCTTAATCTTGATATAAAGAGGGAGGAAGGGGAAGCTAAACAGAGAACGAACATGCAAACACTAATAACAACAGCCAACACACGTCCAGGGCCTCCTGTGAGCCAGGCGTTGTTTCAGGCGCAGAACGCAGACTGGGCAGCCCAACAGGCCGTCCTCACTGTCGTTCCCAAATACAGATGAGGAAACTGAGGTGCAAGAGCGACCCTGACACGAGGCCGTCCTCACTGTCATTCCCAAATACAGATGAGGAAACTGAGGTGCAAGAGCGACCCTGAGGCCGTCCTCACTGTCATTCCCAAATACAGATGAGGAAACTGAGGTGCAAGAGCGACCCTGGCACGGGGCCGTCCTCACTGTCGTTCCCAAATACAGATGAGGAAACTGAGGTGCAAGAGCGACCCTGACACGAGGCCGTCCTCACTGTCGTTCCCAAATACAGATGAGGAAACTGAGGTGCAAGAGCGACCCTGACACGAGGCCGTCCTCACTGTCGTTCCCAAATACAGATGAGGAAACTGAGGTGCAAGAGCGACCCTGACACGGGGCCGTCCTCACTGTCGTTCCCAAATACAGATGAGGAAACTGAGGTGCAAGAGCGACCCTGACACGAGGCCGTCCTCACTGTCGTTCCCAAATACAGATGAGGAAACTGAGGTGCAAGAGCGACCCTGGCACGGGGCCGTGAGTGGTGGGGCTGGGTCTCCACCCCCAGGGACAGGGCGACCCTGACACGAGGCCGTGAGTGGTGGGGCTGGGTCTCCACCCCCAGGGACAGGGCGACCCTGGCACGGGGCCGTGAGTGGTGGGGCTGGGTCTCCACCCCCAGGGACAGGGCGACCCTGACACGGGGCCGTGAGTGGTGGGGCTGGGTCTCCACCCCCAGGGACAGGGCGACCCTGACACGGGGCCGTGAGTGGTGGGGCTGGGTCTCCACCCCCAGGGACAGGGCAACCCTGGCACGAGGCCGTGAGTGGTGGGGCTGGGTCTCCACCCCCAGGGACAGGGTCGCAGAGCCCACTCCTCTGCCGTGGGCTGCCATGGTTAGGGGTCATCCATCTCTTTATCATTTTCTTACTGGTACTGCTCTAAGGTCCATTGCGACTTCATCCTCATTGCTGGGAACAGGTTTGCCAACAGACAGGCGCCCTCCATGGCTGCCCCGGGAACCCCACCACCCAGAGCTTCAGACATCAAGCATGGAGTTCTGAAGTGGACGTGGAAGAATCTCTAAGAGACCATAAAATACACAGTAAAGTACAGAGTCCTGCCCAGGAGACAGACCCCCAGCCATCTGCACAGGAAGTCTTCGAGCCCTCACACATCCCTCGCCCGTGCCCCACCCGGGAAGAGGTCCCCTCCTCCTGCTGTGCCTCCATGTCCTCCCTCTCGCTCGTCTGTGCATGAGACCGTGTGGACTTTTAAAGACATTTCACAACAAGGCACCCATGTGGTTTCAGCTAAAAGAGATTGCCTGTCACAGTCCTAGACGTATTTTTTCTATCTTAAAAGCTTGATTAAAAATAAGAGGTTAGGCCCTGGCCGGTTGGCTCAGTGGTAGAGTGTCGGCCTGGCATGCGGGAGACCCGGGTTCGATTCCCGGCCAGGGCACATAGGAGAGGCACCCATCTGCTTCTCCACCACCACCCCCCACTTCCTCTCTGTCTCTCTCTTCCCCTCCCGCAGCCAAGGCTCCATTGGAGCAAAGATGGCCCGAGCGCTGGGGATGGCTCCGTGGCCTCTGCCTCAGGCGCTAGAGTGGCTCTGGTCGCAACAGAGTGACGCCCCAGATGGGCAGAGCGTCGCCCCCTGGTGGGCGTGCCGGGTGGATCCCAGTCGGGCGCATGCGGGAGTCTGTCTGACTGAAAAATAAAAAAAAATAAAAAAGAGAGAGAGAGGTTAAAAAGAACATATTTCTAAACTGACCATCTTGATGTAAAAAACAAAATGTTTGGGAGGGCAAGGGGTGAAGAGATGACAAAAAGTGAGATTTCATTTGGACCACTGGGCCTACTACTCTAAGATTCTACTAGGGCTTAAGATAGAGTCCCACCTTTCCATCCACCCATCCATCCATCCATCCACCTATCCATCCATCCATCCACCTATCCATCCTTCCATCCACCCAACCACCCATCCATCCATCCATCCATCCACCTATCCATCCTTCCATCCATCCATCCACCTATCCATCCTTCCATCCACCCAACCACCCATCCATGCATCCATCCATCCATCCACCTATCCATCCTTCCATCCATCCATCCATCCATCCATCCATCCATCCACCTATCCATCCTTCCATCCACCCAACCACCCATCCATCCATCCATCCATCCATCCACCTATCCATCCTTCCATCCATCCATCCATCCATCCACCTATCCATCCTTCCATCCACCCAACCACCCATCCATGCATCCATCCACCTATCTATCCTTCCATCCACCCAACCACCCATCCATCCATTCATTCACCTATCCACCCTTCCATCCACCCAACCACCCATCCATCCATCCATCCACCTATCCATCCTTCCATCCATCCATCCATCCATCCATCCACCTATCCATCCTTCCATCCACCCAACCACCCATCCATGCATCCATCCATCCATCCACCTATCCATCCTTCCATCCATCCATCCATTCACCCAACCACCCATCCATCCATCCATTCACCTATCCATCCTTCCATTCACCCAACCACCCATCCATCCATCCATCCACCTATCCATCCTTCCATCCATCCATCCATGCATCCATCCACCTATCCATCCTTCCATCCATCCATTCACCTATCCATCCTTCCATCCACCTATCCATCCTTCCATCCATCCATCCATCCATCCATCCATTCACCCAACCACCCATCCATCCATCCATTCACCTATCCATCCATCCATCCATCCATCCATCCATTCGCCTATCCATCCTTCCATCCACCCAACCACCCATCCATCCATCCATCCACCTATCCATCCTTCCATCCACCCAACCACCAATTCCTTCCATCCATCCACCTATCCATCCTTCCATCTACCCAACCACCCATCCATCCACCCTTTCAGTCACCAAAGTTTTACTGAGAACCTACTAGGAATCAGGCAACAATTCAGGAACTGGGACAATAACACTGAACAAAACAAGAAGGCCCTTCTCCCTCTGGGTTTCCAGTGCAGCAGTGGGGACAGACCAGACACCAGGAGAGGAGCAAGTCCCCGGACAGCTGCCTGCATCACACACCACAACGCCCTGGGAATCTCCTCCACAGGAAGTAAACCCGAGTCACCTCACTGCTGCTATCATCACGGATCAGCTGTAAAAACAAACGAGGGTGTCTTCTACGGAAACGCTGAGGGTGCCGAGGCACATTCCAACAGGGCCCAGTGATCTGAGGGCAAATACCACAGGCAATGTTTTCATGACAAAAGCTTTATTTTGTCATCGCTTCTCTCCTCGATTTAAATATGTAGACGTGCGTGGGTCCACACGTATCAAGATTCAAGTATTTCTATGTAAATTTTGTATTCAAAATCCTCTTCCTGACTTCAGGTGATTGCATGTTTCGAGCCCATATGTAGCAATAATCTCTGTTCCGAATCAAAGGCAAGGATGTCTCCCCCCCCCCCATGCTCACAGCCCCTCCTTCCTCCCGCCCTCTAGCCCTAAGAACCCACAGTCAACTTGCCTTCAGAGCTGAGTGGTATCGAGGGCAGAGACGATTTCTTCGTGTGCGTGTCCTCCTGTGAAGGTTTCTGGGGCTGGGGGGGGGGGAACTGGGGGGGGGGGGCTGCCACATCACAAAGGCACCGGGAGAGGAGGACAGCCCTCCCCACTTCGACTTGAGTGTGTAATTGTTTGAATACATCTCGCCCACACTACAATAATGTCATCCTTGGTTGACACAGATTGTAAAGCCCTTTGAAAAGGTGGAATGTTATCAATCAGGCGCGTGATTATAATGGGATCTAAGTGTTAGAAGATAAGATTGAGGCCCTCGCCGGGGCCAGGCTGTGTGACAGTGAGGCAGGGGGAGAGAGAGAGGTGAGAGGCTGGATTTCACCAGGAAATGGGGTGCTGGGTGCAGCCACCATCCTCACGCCTTCCCTTCCCAAATCAGGCGTCCCAGGAAGCGCCACGGCGGTGGACCTCCGACTTCAGTTCCCCCACACCCCGAAGTATCAGCTGAGTTCCCGTCACACTAGACCGGCGGTTCTCAAAGGAGGGTGAGCGTGGGCCCCGGGGTGCATGTGGTCGTTTCTGGGGACGGTTTTGGTTGTCACAATAAGGACAGGGGTCCACTGCCAGCACCCAGTGGACAGAGGCCACAGGTGCAGCTAAACAGCCTCCAGTGTCCAGCACGTCCCCACAGCCAACCATCGCCCGGCCGGAACTGTGCGCAGCGCGGAGGCTCGGAAACCCCGCGGGGAGACAGCCTGGGTCAGGAAGGGCCACTTCCAGAAAGGGGTTCGAAGCTGTTTCCACTGGCGTGGCCGTCCCACCTCCCCCACCCCCACAACCACTAAGTGACCAGCGCAGGTGGGCGACGGCAGAGAGGATAAAACAGGCCAGAGAAGAAAGAGAGCTTTGAGCCAAACGACTCAGCCTTGCGCCCTTTCATCTGCAACACACCTTCCCGACCCGCGTCTGCAGGGACCGGAAACCCAGCAAGTTTGTTTTTCTTCGAGGCGCACGACGCGGGCCGCACAGAAACGCCCACGGTCTCTCCCTGGTGGATCCGCTGGACTGCCGGCCGGCTGACCCCCGCCCCGCCCCCGAGGAATCGCTGCGCTGCCTCCGCACATCAGACTCGCCCACGGAGCCCAATCACGGGGCCCGGATTAGCGAGGCGAAGAATTGTGAATTTCATTAAATATGTTAAAGGGTGGGGGGGATCAGCTTTGAAAAATAGTAATCCTGTCTTTCAACAAAAATATTATAGGAAGCTATGAATTTGGTAGATCCGAATAGGAAGTTGGTGCATGTTTGACTAAGGTGATATAATGGCACACTATTATTAGATCACATTAATCATTACTGTGCCAACCGGGCTGACAGCCCACTGAAAAGGATTGAAAGGCCTAGTAATGGATATAAATTACCCATTGTGTGATAAAAGGATTTTTACTAAGAAGGTAAGAATAAAACAGCAAATTTCTAATATAACTGTTGTGTAAAAACCCAAATAGGAGTAATCCGTGGTCAGTAATACCCACAAAACCAGAGTAAGCACTTTCTCAAACAAGATCAAGTCACAATAAAATATATGCATATATAAAATATATATTTTTTATATATATATATTCGGTACTATGTAAAATTAATTTCTGAGTGTATAATTCTGCCCTCAGGTCCCCCTGGTGTACGCTGTGACCTCGGAGGCCCAGGGTCAGGAGGAGAAGGCTCGGCTCACGAGATCTGGGGGTGAGTTTACAGACACAGCCCGGGATTGTCTCAGAGGAGGAGGTGCGGACATCAGACTGCCCCTCCGTTTGTGTTTTAGGTTTTTATCAGTGCCGGTGCCAGGAAGATACTCCATTCCTGAGACTGTGCTCTTGGGTCGGTCTGAGGGGACAAGCACAGAGCCTGGGCCAGGTTTCCCCCAGAACCGGGCCGGGCCACGGAGCCACCGCTGAGTGCCGGGGAAACCAAGCCCAGGCATGTGGAGGGGCGGGCACCTGGCTTTGGGCAACAGCCCCACCAGCTACCAGTTCTCCTTCCAGATGTTGGCCGGTGGTGGACAGCAACTCAAAGGTATCACACAAGAGAGAAAGAAGTCGACCCACTGGTGTTCCCGTTCTGAGACTTTCTTGAGCCTGGGATGACATCACCCAACCCAGAGCCCCGGGCCGGATCCCGGAGAACTGGAGCACAGAAGCTTCCGCACCACAGCACCTCCGTGCGGGAGCCACAGGGGGAGCTGTCACCTAGCGCAGGGCCACCACCCAGGGGGCGCAGCCTGGCAGAGCCACAGGGAGAGCTGTCACCCAGCACAGGGCCACCACCCAGGGGGCGCAGGGCCACCACCCAGGGGGCGCAGCCTGGCAGAGCCACAGGGA
Source organism: Saccopteryx bilineata (assembly GCF_036850765.1). Classification (NCBI taxonomy): domain Eukaryota; kingdom Metazoa; phylum Chordata; class Mammalia; order Chiroptera; family Emballonuridae; genus Saccopteryx; species Saccopteryx bilineata. The sequence continues at coordinate 1,866,981 of NC_089498.1, forward strand.
GAGCTGTCACTCAGCGCAGGGCCACCACCCAGGGGGCACAGCCTGGCAGAGCCACAGGGGGAGCTGTCACCTAGCGCAGGGCCACCACCCAGGGGGCGCAGCCTGGCAGAGCCACAGGGGGAGCTGTCACCTAGCGCAGGGCCACCACCCAGGGGGCGCAGCCTGGCAGAGCCACAGGGGGAGCTGTCACCTAGCGCAGGGCCACCACCCAGGGGGCGCAGCCTGGCAGAGCCACAGGGAGAGCTGTCACTCAGCGCAGGGCCACCACCCAGGGGGCACAGCCTGGCAGAGCCACAGGGAGAGCTGTCACCCAGCACAGGGCCACCACCCAGGGGGCGCAGCCCAGCGGAGCCACAGGGGGAGCTGTCACCCAGCGCAGGGCCACCACTCAGGGGTGCAGCCTGGCAGAGCCACAGGAGGAGCTGTCACCCAGGGGCGCAGGGCCACCACCCAGGGGTGCAGCCTGGTGGAGCCACAGGGGGAGCTGTCACCCAGCGCAGGGCCACCACCCAGGGGCGCAGCCTGGCGGAGCCACAGGGAGAGCTGTCACCCAGCACAGGGCCACCACCCAGGGGGTGCAGCCTGGCGGAGCCACAAGGGGAGCCGTCACCCAGCGCAGGGCCACCACCAAGGGGCGCAGCCTGGCAGAGCCACAGGGGGAGCCGTCACCCAGCGCAGGGCCACCACCCAGGGGGCGCAGGGCCACCACCCAGGGGCGCAGCCTGGCGGAGACACAGGGAGAGCTGTCACCCAGCACAGGGCCACCACCCAGGGGCGCAGCCTGGCGGAGCCACAGGGGGAGCTGTCACCCAGCGCAGGGCCACCACCCCTGGCTCCCCACAGACTCACAGACACCACGCCAACCAGCGACAAAGCGGTGTTCCTTACCGGCCGGTCCTAAAGCAGCGAAGCTCCCTCCCGGCTGGAGGACGCTCTGAAAGCCATGTGGGGCGGGAGCTGCAAAAACAAGACCTGTTAGAGACCCTCAGTGTGGACGCGCCCACTTCCACCAGACAGGCACACGGCCGCCATCCAGGGAGCACGGGGCTGGGCTAGTGAGAGTCCAAAACATTGCACAGCCCCCTGACCCAACTCACTGAGCAGTTAGAATTAAAAACAAAAAAAAAGACCTGTGTGATCTTAGCTGCAATAAAGCAAATTTGCTTGTTTTTTTTTAATGAAAATTGCCACCTGCAGAAAGAGTGGGGGCGGGGCCCCTGGACACGCCTTCTCAGGATGGAGCAGTGGAAATAAGAGCAAAGAAGGCTCTCTCCCTCCCTTGCCCTCTTTTTGGAATTTAAAAGTGAGGAATTGAGGGGAGCCCTCACAGGGTCTGTTTTTCCCCCCAACTCACAGAGCTCCCTAGAGAAAACCACCATTCCACCCAAATTTCAACAGGCCACGCCCACTCGGGGCCCAGGGCGGCTCTCTGCTGGCCCACACCAGGAATCTGCAAGGGGCCCGGGCTCAGGAGTGTCGTGTGCCATCCAAGTCCCCTCTCCTGAGCCAAGACCGGGAGAGCAGCCCTATGAGATGAGGGCCCGCAGGGAGTGCCCACACGCCACTCCCTGTGCTCACCAGTGGCTCAGAGCTGTGGGTGGGGGTCATCCAGGTCCAGCCCTGACCTGTGATCTGCAGCCCACGTGGCCCAGAGCCATTCGGAACCAATGCTGTTTTGACGTGTGACCAAAGGGCTTTGCTAGGACAAGCAGAAGTCCCCTCCTGCTGGGCAGCATCTCACTGGCCCTGACGTTGTACACTGTGACAGTCCAGAGCAGAGTTCTGGGAGGGGTGTCCACAGTGCAGGAGCCTGAAGATATGTTTGGAGAGCCCACAGGGGCAGCCCGGGCCCCAGACACTGAGCAGCGGACCCCTGGGTAGCAACACTCCATCCAGCTCCAAGACGGATTTCTGGCCACCCAGGAGGCGCCTTGCTGAGGGCGACTTCTCTCTGAGTGTAACAGGGACACCGCTGTCGCAGACAACGTGTGACCTGCCTATCTCGAGACGGGATGCAGAAGTTCACCTCTCCGCCCCCGGTAACAAGGGCGGATATCCTGAATCCCCCTTCCCTTCTGTCCTTGTCAGGCCATTATCTTCTGCATTTTGTTTTCTCTGTATCTTTTCACATCAGAACCTAGAGTGGAATCCCCAGTGCTCAAAGCTGTGTGTTCCCAGGTTCCGACCCAGCACGGCGACTCCAGACAAACCTTTCAGTTTCAGGTTCCTTGAATCTTGGGGGCAGAGCGCAGGAGGTGGGGGACAGACCATGGGTTTTATGTCCAAGCTACTTGCCAGGAGCTGTTCACATAGAAGCTTCGCAGATTTCAATGACGAGAGAACATGGGGAGCCTCAGGCGGGGAAGCCCCTCCCCCCACCAGCTGTCCTCAGACCATGAGGAGAACGTCACCGTCCACTGCCACCTGCACGCAGGGCAGTGACAGGAGCTTCCATGGCCTCGGCCAGCCGAGGCTCCGGCACGCTCTGCGACGGTGACGGTGCTGGGACCCTCCCTCTGGTGGGCTTCCCTGACCGACTGGGGCGCATCCCAAGGGGGCTGGCCCCGAGCAAGGTGAGCGCCTCGAGCTTCCTGCGGGACAGCAGAGGCCCCAGAGCAGAGAGCAAACCCGGCTCATGCCACAGGCTAGCTTCCTGGCCAGTCTAAATGGGGGGGGGGTTCCTGGTGACCGCTGCCATCCCGGTCCCGCAGGTCAGCAGAGGGGATGCACCCCGACACAGAGGGAGGTGGGGAAGCAGCAGCCTGGCGGCTCTGTCTTCACCCAATGAGAGCAGCTCTTGGTGCGAACCAGCAGCTTGCATGTGGAGATGGCACCGTGACGTGGCCGGGCACCAGGCCGGGAGGGCACAGGAGCTAGTCCAGGTGTATGAGGGCCCCGGGAACAGGGATAGAGGCCAGGAGAGGGCCAAGGCTCAGAGACCTGATGTAAAAGGGGGGGGTCATCTTGGAAGAAGTCCAGTGGCTGTGATGTCAGAGGAGAGAAGGCAGACAGTGCCCACTGCCGAGACACTTGTAAGGCAGGGAGGGCGGGGCGGGGGCTTTGAGGAGCAGTGGGGAGGACAGGGAATCACAGGACACAGACAGAAAGCGGAAGTGGGACAGGGCCCAAGCAGCTCCAGCCACCCCAGCACACAGTGGGCCCACCCCCAGCATCCCTGTGAATAAAGGGGAGGGGAGCTCATGTGGGCCCCCACCAGGAGACAAGGGCCCCCTCCAGAGCCGTCCCAGGGGAGGGACATTGGAGCTCAGCGCAGAGAGCTTCCCTGGGCGGGGCCCGGTCCCCGTGCTCAAGCCCAAGGGGCCGATGGAGGAGGGGCTGGTGTGTCAGGAGATGAGCAGAGGGGTTGCTCCCGTTGCCGGGGCCTCTGCGATGAGCCCCGAGTTAAATGCAAAGGCCCCTCCTCTAGGTCAGCGTGGTGCTCCCAGGCCACACCGTGACCACCAGAAGGCCACATGAGTAACAAGGGGTGGTACCATTTGCTGAGGGCCTACCAGGCACCATGCCAAGCAAAGCTCCTGGTCACCTCCCAGCAGCTGGAGAGAGGGCCGGGTCCTGCTCACCTCGGAGAGAGGGCCTGGAGCCCAGTGCATGCTGGGTGGGCAGGAGGAAGGGGTGCAGGAAGGAGAGAAGGAAGAAGGGAAAGATGGAAAGATGGGGTAGAAGAAAGGAAGGATGAGAGGGAGGGAGGAAGGGAGGGAGGGAGGGAGGGAGGGAGGGAGGGAGGGAGGAGGAACAGAGGACAGGTTGGTTCAATCGTCCCCCCCACTCCACATTCTGCCCCAGAGGCGCCCCTGCAGGAGGACAGGCAGAGGATTGCTGTCCCCGGGGTCACCCGGAGGCCCAGCAGGGCTGCCTGCTGAGGGTTCTGGGCAGCTGGGAGCCAGATAAGTGCTTTTCTTCCAGGAAACAGTTAGGAAAGAAGGACTCAGAGGGACAGCCAGCCAGTCTCCTCAGCCCCGGGCCCAGGAAAGGTGTGGCCGACAGGTGACACGTCGGGAGAAAGGACCCAGTCGTGTGGCCAGACCTCTGAACCTCGCTCTCCTGAGCAGCGGGCTCTCCTGGGTCCAGGGGGTGTGGGAAGGGGAGGAGTCGAGCCTCTTCTCCAGGGTGTACCCTCCAGGCCACCACACCCCTTTCCTGGTTCTACCTGTCCCAGCCCAGCCCCACCAGGGACAAGGACCCTGCCAAAGCACTAGGACTCCTCACACTGCACCCAGTTCAGTTCCTAAGCAGAGTAATCCTCACTTTCTCTAGGAATGCAGAGGGGTAGACATGGCCCTAAATGACACAGCCAAGGCCCCCCCAAATTCCCAGTGGGAGAGGGTCCCTGAAGGGGAAAGTGACTCGGGAAAGAACAGGGAGCGTCGGGGGGCAGGTCTCCCACTCAGCCCTCAGCTGCCAGGTGCCGCCTGCACGCCAGGCTCCCCCAAGGGTCTGGGGACCTGGCAGCACACGCTGTCTACACCGGGGAGGAGCTTAGGTGTTAGTGAGCAGCTTCAAAGGAGAGATAGTAGATGTAACAGCGTCAGAGAGTAATATACTCTAAGAAGAAACATAAAGCCAGGGAAATGATGGACGGCCACAGAGACTATTTCAGGTAAGGCAGTCAGAGACGGCCTCTCTAGAACCATGACCTCCGACAAGAGACCAGAACAAAGTGATGGAGTGAGCCCCTGTGCAAATCCTGGGAGAGTACTTGACACATTGAGCAGACAGCAAGTGCAAAGGCCCTGGGGTAGAAAGAAGGTGCATTCAACGAGCAACAAGAAGCTCCATGTGGCCAGGACATGGGTGGCAAACGGGGAAATGGGAGAGAATGGTCTGCCTGGGACCCACGTACCTGGTCAGTCATGGCAAGAACCCTGGACTTTATTCTGAGCCGTTGGCCTAGAGATAGCAAATGACACTCCCGTGGGGGCATATCTTTCCTGTGCAAACCAAACTACCCATGGCCCATGCCCAATCACACTCTGTCCAGTGCTTACACTCCAGGCTACTGTCCCCTGCCCTTGTCTCCCCCAGGACAGCCACCTGACTAGAGATAGCCCCTATGCCCAGAGCCAGCTAAAATTACCCAAACAACCAATCCCGAGCCCACTCACCTGCTTGCTCGCTCTTGCCCAGGCCCCTCCCAGCTCCTGTCTACTAACTCCTCCCTGGTGCCCCCCCTTGGGGATTGTAACAACCTGTCTTCTCAATGGTCACTGTCTCCTGATCCGCTGGCCTCACCACACACTTGCTCTCGGGTCACCTGGGAACCACTGCCCGCTTTCTGGAGGGGGAGTTATGCCCACTGAGAAAGGCCCGCCCTCCCACTTCTGACAGCATGGAAGCTTCAGGGGCGGTCACCCCAACAGCCACCAAGTGCCTGAGCAGAGAGGGAGCTCAACGTCAGCCGTTCCCTCCTCAGCCCCATCAGCCCACTCATTGGGGTCCCACCGCGGGGCCGTCACGCTCGGGACTCGTGCTCCCGTGTGTGCATACACACGTGTTGGGGTGGGGGTGCCACCTTGACACTGAACTAGTTAGTGTTTCGCGGAGTGCACAGGGCTGCCCAGACATGCTTCCCAGGGAAAGCTCTCCTTTCACCGTGAAACAAAGGTAACTGTGATGCGGACGCTACCCGAGATCTCGATCTGAGAGCCTTTAGGACGCAGAGGCATCAGTGGCTCGGAACCTGAGCCCCGCGGTACCAGGCCAGGTGCCAGGATGGCAGAAGAGAGCCGGGGGCTTCCCCCGCCAGTGACCGACCCTGTGCATCTATTTTTTACATGCGTTAGCACAGGAAAAAAAAAAAAAAAAGGCCAAGCCGCTCAGAGCCAATCAAATTACGCCCCTGTCTCTTTAATAAACAAATCCATGTGCACATTAACAGTGTTGAAAATTCAATTTAAACTCTTTGTCTGTTGCTGCTTACTCTAAAGATGGTCTTTCTTAAACACCAGAACACCAAGGAGTCGTTAGTGCTCTCTCTTCATTACTTCAAAAAACCAATCATTAGACACCAGAGTATATACGTAATTAGAAAATCACTTCCTTTGCAATCCAAGCTAAGTAGTTTACATACTGTAATTACAGGGACAAAATCAATTTTTAATCATTTCCCTGATTGGGCTCATCAGCTCTGTGGGAACATTGTAACCTGCTTGTTGTGCAAAAGCAACATCTGGGCTAAAACAATTACCCTTTGTTTGCTACAATATTCCTTAAATCTTTTTGCTTGCATGGAAAAAAAATGAAAACATGAAGACAAGATATTTGGATGTCTTTTTGTCCTTGATCAACATATTTCCGAAAGTCCTTCTGACGTGAGTGCCATGTTCCCCGGAATTTACGGTTTAACAGTACACATCCAAGGAGTGTATTTTTTTTTCAGTGAGATAAAAAGTATCTGATTGTTTTAAAGATCCATTCAGCTGCCTAATTGTTCCATAGCTAACACATGGTATTCAAAAACCCACACATTACAAAAGCTCATCTGTGTAATCATGGGCAACTATTATCGCGACGGTTTACACTTTTCTAATACAAATGAATGGATTTTATCAAAATTAAAAAAAAAAAAAAAGAAAAAGCTGAGTATGTGTGAAAAATAGTTGGTATGAATTGGCACGGCCGGGCTAAGCATTTTGTTCTCTTAATAGGAAGTGACCTCATTTACACTGGAGTAATAATTAGTACTGCTTCACTGACAGTTAAGAAAAAAAAACTTTCCCCGTATAATAAGGCAGCATCTCCTTTGTTAGAAGATCCAGATTGACTATTAACCCTTCCCGAGAAAGTCCAAGTTTCACTCCGCGTTCTGCGGGCCCGCACCGCCGCTGCGGCAAGGTAATCCTGGTTGTTTTGGAAACCGTGGTCTCTCCCCCCAGAATGCCAAGTTTCGCATGTGAGCTTTTAAAGTAACAATCGGAAACAGGCGGTGTCCCCTTTGAAGAGGCACGGGAAGCCCCCCCAGCATAAGAGCCCCAGGGGCCCCTGTGCCTCCTTCCCCCTCCCACCCCGGTGGCCCCGTCCTCCTGTCCTTTTGAAGTTTCTTGACTTTGATTTTTGCTTGCAAGTCCCCCAACCTACAATTAATTCATAGTCAAAACAGCCCAGAGAAGAAGAAGAGAGAGGGAAAGTGAAGGGAGAGGGGAGGCCTGGGAGCTGGTGACTCGTGCAGGCTGGCGGCATGGGACAGAGAGAGAACTCCCAGCCGCTGAGGAAGTGTGGACCAGGAGCCAGCCCGATTGGCTCACGGGTGCACACCTGCCTGTAAAGGGAGCTGCTCGCTCACAGAACCCTCTCTGAAAGCAGAAAGTGACAGGTGACAAGCATTGAGCACTTAGCACGGCCCAACCAGAGCTCCAAGTATCGACCGACCCTGCCTCTCCTCACCCTCGTGACAACGTGATGAGGGAGGGACTGTGACCACGTTCATTGATTGATGGAAACTGAGGCACGCGCCAGTAGCTAACCTGTCCAAGAGTAAGAGCTCACGGCTGTGATGGTGAGGTCTGCACCCAAGGGGGCTGGTCCCATGGCCCCTGCTGCGAGCCGCCCCTCGCCCCCCCCACACACAGCACTGGGAAACAGCGCCCCCGCAGCCTCAGAAAGCCTGCACCCGAGGCAGCCAAGCTTGTCATGTTGCTGCTCAGAGGCACCCCAGTCCCCTGGGACTGTGTCCTCAGGAGCACGCCTGGACCTTGACACTCTCCTGCCCTCATCCGAGGAGGGAGGTTCTGACTCAGGACAAGGCAACGGAGGACCCACCCTGGAGGCCAGTGTTCTTAGAGTGAGAAGCTCAGATCAGATGCTCAAGCCCAGTGCCAAGCAGCCAGGCAGCAAGCTACCATGCCAACAGTGCCAGAGCCCTAGTTCATCCAGGATGGGCACCCCAGCTCTGCCCGGAGGCTGTTTCCTGAGGCTCTGCCCCAGGTCTGACCCCTTCACCGAAATGCAGGCCCACACCCACTAGGACTCCACAGGATGGCGGACCTGAGACCAGGCTGGCCTGAGATGGACTGATGCGTGAGGAGAAAAAAAATCCCCAAAATTGTGTCTTCTAATGGGTTGCATCGCCATGGAAAACGTCACCCCTATACAGAAGATACTGTCTATCTTCAAAAAGTCACAAGGGAGTCTCTGATCAAGAGGACATCAGACGTCCCCGGATGGCCCCAGGTGTCTGCCTCCTGTTTCATCTGTACTGACCACAGGGGGTGCTGCAGGTGGTCACACAGAGCGCGCCGTCCAGGCCGGTCATCACTGACCACCACGGCTACTGAGCACTTGACAATGAGATGCACTATAAGTATAAAGTACACATCCCTCTCAGAGAGAGTAAAGTGTCCCCCTAATGTTCTCTGTACTTTTCATGTGTTGAAATCATATTTCGGAGACACTGAATTTAACAAAATATCATCTTAAAATTTATTTCACCTAGATATTTTATTTTTATCCTTTTAATGTGGCTTTAAATTTTTTTTAATTGCCTGTGTGGCTTTGCATGTACAGCTTGTGTTCTATTTTATAGTGTCAACATGCCAGTTTTAAGTTGAGCAGTGTCAGGCCGTTTTGGCAGCTATATTGATTGGGCCATGATAAAAATTCGCTTCTCCAATAAATCGAAAAAAGAAATTCACTTGTTTTTGGAAGCAGGTTACTGGAGAAAATGTGTTATGTCATCAATGCCCCTTGAAATGTGGGTCGCACAGATACCTGCTGAAGCTGAACTGAAAGCCGTGAAGGTGCAACTCTCTGGTGACAGGGTCTCCTTGACCGGGTGGTCTTTTTGCTTTTACAAACCTGGGTGATCAGGTAACAGACGCTCATCTACAGAAAACGCGGAACCTGTAGGATGGTACAAAGGAAGGAGCAACCCAGCATTCTATCAGCTGGTGTGACGGTCGCTGCTGTTTCAATAAATATCTTCCTATGCTTTTCTGCTTGTGTGTGTGTCTGTGTGTCTGTGTGTCTGTATGTCTGTGTGTGTGTCTGCGTGTGTATATATGTGTGTCTGTGTGTGTATGTGTGTGTATGTGTGTGTCTGTGTGTATATATCTGTGTGTGTCTGTGTGTCTGTGTGTATATATCTGTGTGTGTCTGTGTGTCTGTATGTCTGTGTGTGTGTCTGTGTGTGTATGTGTGTGTGTCTGTGTGTGTCTGTGTGTATATATCTGTGTGTGTCTGTGTGTCTGTGTGTGTATGTCTGTGTGTGTGTATGTGTGTATATATCTGTGTGTGTCTGTGTGTCTGTGTGTGTATGTGTGTGTGTCTGTGTGTGTCTGTGTGTATATATCTGTGTGTGTCTGTGTGTCTGTGTGTGTATGTCTGTGTGTGTGTATGTGTGTGTGTCTGTGTGTATATATCTGTGTGTGTCTGTGTGTCTGTGTGTCTGTGTGTATATATCTGTGTGTGTCTGTGTGTCTGTGTGTCTGTGTGTGTATGTCTGTGTGTGTCTGTGTGTATATATCTGTGTGTGTGTATGTCTGTGTGTGTCTGTGTGTCTGTGTGTATGTCTGTGTCTGTGTCTGTGTGTGTCCGTGTGTGTATGTCTGTGTGTGTGTCTGTGTGTATATATCTGCATGTGTCTGTGTGTGTATGTCTGTGTCTTTGTGTGTCTGTGTGTGTGTGTCTGTGTGTATCTCTGTGTCTGTGTGTCTTTGTGTGTGTCTGTGTGTCTGTGTGTCTTTGTGTGTGTCTGTGTGTGTCTCTGTGTCTGTGTGTGTTTGTGTGTGTCTGTATGCGTGTGCAAACAGGGTGCTTGGCCACATGAGGACACAGGCCCCTGGCTAAGCCGGGGATTCCCGCAGGAATTACGAAGGGACAGCACGGAGGAAAGAAAGACCAGCTGCCCACCAGGAGAAACTCGTCTGAAGACATATTCGATAAAGGACTGGTATCCAAAATATACAGAAAGTTCTTAAATCTCAACAAAAAGAAAGAATCAGCCCAATTAAAAATGGGCAAAAAGGCCCTGCCAGTTGACTCAGGGGTAGAGTGTCAGCCTAGCATGTGGATGTCCCGGGTTTGATTCCTGGTCAGGGCACATAGGAGAAGTGTCCATCTGCTTCTCCACCCCTCCCCCCTCACTTCTCTCTCTCCTCCCCTCCTGCAGCCATGGCTCCATGGGAGTGAGTTAGCCCCGGGCGCTGAGGATGGCTCCATGGCCTCTGCCTCAGGTGCTAAAATATGGCTCCAGTTGCAATGGAGCAAGGGCTCCAGATGGGCAGAGCATCACCCCATAGTAGGCTTGCCAGATGGATCCCAGCCAGGGCACATGCAGGAGTCTGTCCCTGCCTCCCCTCCTCTCACTAAATAAAAAATAAATTAATTAAATTAAAAAGAAAAATGGGCAAAATAAAAAAAAGAAAAAGTCCGAACCCTTCACGAGAGTGGATATACAGATAGCAAACAAGCTTGTCATTAAGGAATTGCAAATCAAGACAACAGTGAGACGCCACTACACACCGACCAGAGTGGCTAAAATCCAGACACCGACAACACCAAGTGCTGCTGAGGACACAGAGCGGCAGGAGCTGTCGCTCAGTGCTGGGCTGGCGGGGGCGGTGGAGGGAATGTGAAATAGGGTGGTGACTTTGCAAAGCAGTTTGTCTGTTTCTCACAAAACTAAACACTCTGAGCGTACAATCCAGCCACCATGCTTCCTGATATCTACTCAAAGAACTTGAATACTTCCATCCACACCAGAACCTGCATGGTGATATTTATAGCAGCTTTATTCATGATTTCAAAAATGGGGGAGCGACCAAGATGTCCTTCAATAACACCAAGGGTTTCTGAAAAACAGAGGTACAGCCAGACAGTGGAATATTACTGAACAATAAAAAATAATATTAAGACACCAAATGACATGGCAGAACCATAAACACATATTACTAAGTGACAGAGGAGAACACAGTATGGTTCCAACTGCGTGGCATTCTGGAAAAGGCAAAACGCAGACGGGAAAAGGGTCAGCGGTTGCCAGGGGCTGGGAGACAGACGGGTGGACTTTTAGGGCCGTGCCTCTACCCTGCGTGAAACAACGGGGGACACACGCATCACACACTCTCCCAAACCCACCCAACGTGGCCCTTCACTGTGAGGTATGGCCTTCAGTTCATAATTATGTACGCACGCTGGGCTCGCCGATTATCACACGCGGTCCTGACAGGGCGCACACGGAGCTCAGTACTTTCCACACCGTTTTCCTGCGCATCTGAAACTCGTCTGAAAAACAAAGTCTAGTCATCTGAAGAGGAGGATGGGGAGAGGGAGAGAAGAGCCTGAGGGCAGCCTGGCCCCTGCGGCCCTGGCGGAGCCCCCTGTCTGCTCCCCTGTGCACGGACTCCGGGTCCTCCAGGGCCTCTGCTCCTCTGTGCATGGACTCCGGGTCCTCCAGGGCCTCTGCTCCTCCGTGCATGGACTCCGGGCCCTCCAGAGCCTCTGCTCCTCCGTGCACGGACTCCGGGTCCCCCGGGGCCTCTGCTCCTCCGTGCACGGACTCCGGGTCCCCCGGGGCCTCTGCTCCTCCGTGCACGGACTCCGGGTCCCCCGGGGCCTCTGCTCCTCCGTGCACGGACTCCGGGTCCCCCGGGGCCTCTGCTCCTCCGTGCACGGACTCCGGGTCCCCCGGGGCCTCTGCTCCTCCGTGCACGGACTCCGGGTCCTCCAGGGCCTCTGCTCCTCTGTGCACAGACTCCGGGTCCTCCAGAGCCTCTGGCCACCACGTCTCTGATGCAGCGATGTCCTAGCACTGCCCCGGAGAGGGGCTCAGGCACAGGCACAGACCCCCGGGCCCAGAGACCTCAACCTGCCGGTCCCTTCTTCCCTGCTCGCTCTGTTGGTCCAACTCACAAATGAACTGACTGTGACTCTGGAACCACGTCCAGGTCAGCCAGGCCCAGCCCCCAGCTCAGGGCCGTCCACGTGGGAGCGAGCACTTCTGGCTGGATCCCCCCACAACCCCGTCCAGCCTTGTCTGTCACCAAGACAGAAACTTCATGCGGCGTGCTGAGGGTCCAGGCAGAGGCGCACGGGGGCCCAGAGTGCGTCCCAAGGGGACATGTCCTCTTCACACCTCTGCCTGGGCGGCAGGCACCGTCTCAACGCTGCTGCACCCCCTCTCAGCCCACATGACGTTTAGCTCCAGCGGCTGGTTATTCCAGAGAGAACGCAAGCGCCTACGGACTTGGAGGCCACGCGACATAGTTCACACGGTTTTCCCGTGATTTGATCGTCACAGGGAGAAACAGAAACTGCGGTTCCGCACGCGTCCTCCCGGTACTCACACACACACACACACACACACACAAACACACACACACAAACTGACAGGTTAAAAAATAACAGAGAAAGCCTCCAGGAGTGGACACTCCGAGGACAGAGCCTGGTGCAGGGGACAAGGGGGTGGACACTCCGAGGGCAGAGCCCGGTGCAGGGGATGAAGGGTGGACACTCCGAGGGCAGAGCCTGGTGCAGGGGACAAGGGGTGGACACTCCGGGGTCAGAGCCTGGTGCAGGGGACAAGGGGGTGGACACTCCGAGGACAGAGCCTGGTGCAGGGGACAAGGGGGTGGACACTCCGAGGACAGAGCCTGGTGCAGGGGACAAGGGGGTGGACACTCTGAGGGCAGAGCCTGGTGCAGGGGACAAAGGGTGGACAGGAGCGGACACTCCGAGGGCAGAGCCTGGTGCAGGGGACAAGGGGGTGGACACTCCGGGGTCAGAGCCCGGTGCAGGGGACAAGGGGGTGGACACTCCGAGGACAGAGCCTGGTGCAGGGGACAAGGGGGTGGACACTCCGAGGACAGAGCCTGGTGCAGGGGACAAGGGGGTGGACACTCCGAGGGCAGAGCCCGGTGCAGGGGATGAAGGGTGGACACTCCGAGGGCAGAGCCTGGTGCAGGGGACAAGGGGGTGGACACTCCGGGGTCAGAGCCTGGTGCAGGGGACAAAGGGTGGACACTCCGAGGGCAGAGCCCGGTGCAGGGGACGAAGGGTAGACAGGAGCGGACACTCCGAGGGCAGAGCCTGGTGCAGGGGACGAAGGGTGGACACTCCGAGGGCAGAGCCTGGTGCAGGGGACGAAGGGTAGACAGGAGCGGACACTCCGAGGGCAGAGCCTGGTGCAGGGGATGAAGGGTGGACACTCCGAGGGCAGAGCCTGGTGCAGGGGACGAAGGGTGGACACTCCGAGGGCAGAGCCCGGTGCAGGGGACGAAGGGTGGACACTCCGAGGGCAGAGCCTGGTGCAGGGGACGAAGGGTGGACAGAGGCCCCGAGAAAGCCTGGCCCTTTCCGCACCATCTCCAGCGGCAGGTGGAGAGGACCCCTCACTCTCTCGTGGTGGAGTCCCTATTCCAGAAACCTCAAACTAGCAATTCACAGAAAAGAAAAGAAACATGTCCTTTTCCTCTCCTCTTCCAAGCCTTTCCGTTTGGGGAAAGATTTTTACAAACATTCCTTAGAAAGAGGATCTTCTTCCTGCCCAGCCCACAGGTAACAGGGACGCCAGGTGTTCCAGAAAACAGCACATTACCAAAACGCAAACAAACAAACAACCCGGTGTCACCGAAACCAGAATGGAAAACGTTTTATACATTAACGCACATTGTAATGAATTTGCACAACCCTGACCGACTGTATACCCAGCGCAATGAAACAGTCTCCCTCCTCTCAGAGAAACAAATTACGGATGGTAGTGCATCGCTTCAGAAAAGCATTGTTCTTTTAAAAAGAAAAAAAAAGAACCTGCATTTTTTTTTTTTTTTGTCCCAGCTACCATGTAATTTGTGAGATGCATTTTTAAATGATCTGCAGCGTCGGCTTCATCAGTCAGATGATCCCGATAGATAATTCACCACACTGTCACGTGACCCGCCATCACTCTAAGAGACGCGAATATATTGCCACAAGCTTTGGGAATAATGGGTGCACCTGTTTACGGTGTCACCTCTGTTTGCTAATTGTCTCCTTGAGCTACATTTTACTTCTAACGCGTTTATTTTTGACAGGCAGTGTCTATTTAGAAATCACATTACTTCAAGTACAATTGTTCTTTTGTCTATCAAGTAAATGAAGTGTTGTTATACAGATTTCAGGCTCTGATTAGTGAAGTAGCAGAGCTCCCCAAAAAGGGTCAATCCGTTATTTACTGGAGGTAACGGGAGGGCGACAGACACCGTGACTGCGCTCCACTCTCCCGTGGGCCATCCTGCTCTAATTACTCCACTTGGTCTCAGGTGAGAACCCCTCCCTGGGTGGGCAGGCTGAGGAGGAGCAGCCAGGAGACCCTGTCCGGAGAGGGCCGGCAGGTGTGTCCCGTGTTGACACAGACGTATGGTGTGTCCCCAGGCCCACGAGATAGGCAGCCCCTGGAAAGGCAACACTGAGTGTGTTGGTGGGTGGGTGGGTGTACCCATCTGTTGATGAAGTCCCCCATCAAAACAGTATTGCAAAACAATCTTCCAAGGTATTTCACTCTTCAGGTCTGGCTTGAGTTAGTTCAGATCAATATGAAAATAATTAAACCCGCGACCGAGGCTGACGATGGCCGTGGAAAACGTACACACGTGCCCGTGAAACCCCATGCTGGGGAGGAGCCGGCCTGCCTCCCTCTCCGCGCGAGAGCCACCCGGAGCCGGTGTGAGGCATCTGAGGATGTCTGAGCAGAGGCTGAGGACCCGCCTACCACGAGCGGGGGCCAGACACCAGAGTCCCCCAGACATGCGCGAGCTCAGGTTAGATCACCAGGGGGCTGCGTCGGAAGGAGGGACAGAGCTGGGACACCCCCTTATTTCCTGGGGTGGGTAAGGTTCAGATACAAGTGTCTGACCTTCAAGTACCTCCGATCATTCCTATGGACCATCCACCCACCTGACTTCCTGCCGCCCACCACGTGGCGGGATATGGGCCATCCGCCCACCTGACTTCCTGCCGCCCACCACGTGGCGGGAGCAGCCTGCGTTGGGGCGTCCCTCGTCTCTGATGGGGTCTCCAACAACCCCGTCCTCGTTCTCCCCGACCTCTCAGTCTATGACTTGTGGGAGGCTCTCCCCTGCCCGAGCTCTCCCCCTTCCATGTCTCGCACCTTCCAGTGGTCCCAGGCCGGTGACCACTGTCCCCACAGCACACAGGGAGCCTCTCACTGCATCACAGCGCCCCACGGGCCCCTCTCCTGACAAACACCTGGGAAAGGCCTGTGCAGGGGAGGGGCACCCAGGAAGCCACCGGGGCGGATGGAGGGTTCCTGAAACACCCTCGCCAAAAGAGAGGCACGCAAAGCCACACTCGCCCCAGGCATGTGCCAAACCGGCTCCCGGGGCGCTCCCTGCCTTGCTCACTGACGCGGCGTGCGTGTCCGGGTGTTTCGCGCACACCGTGTAACCTGAGCAGGGACCCCACTGGACCACCCTGGTTCCTCCAAAGCGCTTTCCCCACAGGACCGTCACGGCGTGCAAACCGCTCAGCCGGGAACCATTCACAGACCCGTCTCCATGTCACTGGGGCGGCTCCACCATCGGGAAGCAAGGGCCGGGGAGGCACGCGGACACTTTCTCGAGGGACCCGAAGGCCAGTGGGACGGGGGCGCCCAGACACGCAGCACCACGGCCGGGCCTCAGGACGCCACGCCCCACCACGCTTTCCACGGGAGCGACGGGGAATGTCCTCTTCATGCGGCAATTTATCTCAACGCCAAGCACTCCAATCACGGGAAGTACTTTTTGCTTTTTAAACAGCTTGCTTGTTTTTACAGGTCAAGAGCATAAATAAAAGTCAAGTTGGAAACTTGGAAAGCTCGTTTGCAGGAAAAGGAAGTCCTCAGAGATTGTCCATTTGAGCAGACCAGACACCGGGCCGCTCTCGGGGGACAGCGTGGGCTCGTGGGACAGCCGGGCCCTTGGCGGCCACACTCATGGGGGAGGGCTGGGGTCAGACCGGAAGCTGTTGGACCAGGAGGAGCTGTTCTGTAAGGTTCTGATGCAAAGTAACTGCCAAGCCCCGGCTACAGAGGGGGTGGGCTGACAGGTGAGCTGACAGGTGGACAAACAGGTGAATGACAGGTGGGCTGAAAGGTGGGCTGACAGGTGAGCTGACAGGTGAATGACAGGTGGGCAAACAGGTGAATGACAGGTGGGCTGAAAGGTGGGCTGACAGGTGAGCTGACAGGTGAATGACAGGTGGGCAAACAGGTGAATGACAGGTGGGCTGAAAGGTGGGCTGACAGGTGAGCTGACAGGTGAATGACAGGTGGGCAAACAGGTGAATGACAGGTGGGCTGACAGGTGAGCTGACAGGTGAATGACAAGGTGGGCTGAAAGGTGGACAAACAGGTGAATGACAGGTGGGCTGACAGGTGGGCTGACAGGTGAATGACAGGTGGGCTGACAGGTGGGCTGACAGGTGGACAAACAGGTGAATGACAGGTGGGCTAAATCCACAGGTTGTAGGTACATGGTTGAGCTGTGCCTGGGTCGTCCTGCAATGGCAAGTATCCCAAAGGGCTATGGCGCTGACTCATGTCACCACTCCAGTGACTCCCGACAGATGAATTCAGGTGCCTGCCGACGACGATACAGGGTCCAGAAGCAAGGATATTATTTCTCAATCAGAGGATCTCAGGAAAAATGAGATGCCTTAAGATCAACATATTTGATTGAGATAGTTAATATCCTAACACCCTCCCCTCAAAAATGAAAGGAAGAATGGGAGAGAGGGAGGGAGGGTAGGAAAGGGAAGGAGGGAGGGAAGGAGAGGTAGAGAGGGAAGGGAGGGAGGAGGGAGGGAGGAGACAGTCCTCACTATCCATTTCTCCACATGAGCAATCACAGGTGTGCCTCCCTCCCAGAGCAGGGGCGTAACCAAACACGCCCTATTTTATTCCTCTCCAGACCCACGGGTGCACACGCACGCACACGCACACACGTGGAGGGAGCGAGACTCAGGAGCACCTGAGAACGCACCGCCGAGGCCAGGCCGGGGAGCAGACCTCTAGGACTAGAGTGAGGGTCTAGTGGACGAGCAGTTTCTGCAACAGGGAGGCATCAGCTCCTGTGCCTGAGGGGAGACAGGGTGTCCCCAACGTCTGGGGGCCACACTAGCAGAGGACAGGACAGGGTGGACCACGGCCCCCCCAGAGGCTGATGCCACAGAGGAGCAGGTCCTCGCCACCCGCGCGCATGGCAGAGAACACAAAGAATGACAGGGCAGCTGGCAGCCAAAGGGCCACACGAGCCACCAGGCCACATTTCCTGCTGACATTTTCTTCTTTATTCTGCAGGGGGACTGGGAGAGCCCCACCCACCCCCCGTTCTTTTTATCAAATATTCCTAATGTAGTGATAAAATGAGGAAGAATGAAAGATGATTATAAAACAGGACTTTTATGGCTGGCGTCTACGGAACAGTCACACTGTTACATATATTTTTCTCTAAGTAATCAGAAATGTATTGGTATTTTGAAATTATGTATCTCTAATAACACAAAAGTACTTAAGAACAGAAATAGACAGTAATGGAAAATGCAGTCAACTGTTGACAACATATAGAATCTCTGAAAGTAATTTGCGGAGAACAGCAGAGCAGATGAGTCAAAATTTTCACCAAAAATATTTCTTGCCTCCGATAGCCCAATGTAATTCATTTTCTATCTCTGTTCATTAATCATTGTTAAAATTAGTGATCCATTTCTTCCACTCTGCCATCTGCACTCAGCTTCGTAACAAACATGACACCTTCCTGCATAATAAAACCTGACAACGACTAGGATGCATTTCCAAATAGCTTTCTGCATATTTGCACCTCTATAACGGATTCCGTTGTCAGACAAAAGTGGATTATTTAACCAGAGTTCTTTCTTTATCAATTCTGAGCACAGATGTGTGTGTGCGTGCATGCGTCTGTGTGTGTGTGTGTGTTAAAATATGATCAAGAAAATGCGTTAATTTTAATTAAAATGAATTTTTTTCCCCCTGCCTTAAGTAGACGGTGTTTTAAATCCAGGGTCGTGCCAGCCAAGCTCACTCACCAGAAGCACAGCTGGGAGTCACACGCTTGATATAGGACGTTTACGTAAATAATTTGTGGCTTCGTCTCGTAAACTTTTCTAATAAAAATGATCTTGACATTCCAACCTCCTCCCAAAAAAATGTGGTTTGTTGTGTTTTTTTTTTTTTTTCATTTTAATATCCTGCTTTATTTTGGGTGGGTTGTTTTTTGGGGTTTTTTTTTTTTTTTTTGCCCTCTTTGATCACAGAATTTCAAATAAATATTTTTAGGGGAAGACAAAACAATCAAGACGCAAGTAGATACAGAGAGAACACCGATGAATAATTAATCACACGCCGAGCCTTCCCATGGGGAAGCCACCACTAGGCCAAACCACAGGGACGCATCCCTGGTTCTCCGGATGCCATGCCATGTGGTGCCAATCAGTCTGACGGTGACGAGGGTGGGGGCGAGGCCCCAAGAACCCGGGCTCTGTCCTCGCCCCCTGACAGCACCGCCTCCGAGGAAGGGAACCTGTGAGCCTCCACGAAAGAGCGCCCACCCGAACGGCAGAACAGCCCTGCGTCCTGTGCCAGCCTGGACCGAGGGGGGCAGGGTAGTGAGGGGACACTGGGCAAAGGGGCAAAGGCGCAGCTTGTCTTTCTTCACTCCCAGCCAGTCCCCTGACGTCATCCTAACGAGGGACCTCACCAGTCCTCGAGAAAGACCTAAGCGATGCGACCTCCTCCCGCCTGGGCCCCCGTGCTCCGACCCAGCTCCACGCCCCCAGGAGCTCACTGTGCAGCAGGAGAGACCGAGATGGGCACAGAGGTGTCTCAACCAGGACAGAGTGGCAGACGGCACACCAAAGAGAGGGCTGCATGGGGTGCAGGTCGCCCTCACCTGCCACTGGTAGGACTGGAGGGGACAAGAAGACCTCTGAGCTGGTCAAGACACCCCCACGTATAGACTCAGAAAGGAAGTGGACCCCGCAGTAAAGGCCAGCGGCCGACTGTGGCTGGGGCTTCGGGGTAGGTGTGGGTTGGGCTGAAGGTGGCCAGTCCCCTGGCTCCAGGGACCCACAGTCACAGGCACAGGGGGGGTGAGGAGTAGCAGCCTGAGGGCAGGGCCAACTGGTCACATCTGGAGTCCAACACAGCAGCACCTAGAACCCAGCACCCCTCAGTGAGCTGAGCTGGCTTCGAAAGGAAGGGGACGAGTGTGCAATGACCAGCCTGTGAGCGTGCCTCTCTCTGTCCCTCTGTGTGTATGTGTGTATGTCTCTCTCTCTCTCTTTCTCTCTCTCTCTCTCTCTCACACACACACATACACGCCCGATGAGAGGGCAGAACTTTTTCTCTAATCCTACTGCCTCTGTCCCCACAGCCTCGTATAGAGCTGAGAGCGGATCCCCCAACTAAGCCTCATTAGAATGAGAACAGTCAAAAGACAAACTTTGCAAAAATCAAGGTTTAAAATAGAAATAGCAACTGACCCTCAGCTGCACTGCTGGCTGGCTGGGACAGTGACAATAGCGACTCCTTTGTGGAACTTTCCTGGGAGACGTGCTCACCAGATGGGGGTGAGGGGAGGTGTCTGTCTGTCTCATGTATGAGAGAGAGAGTGCGGGGGGGGGGGGGGAAAGGTTTTTAAAATAGCCCCAGCTTTTTTTTTAATGTAATCACACATTACCATTCACCCTCTTAACAGCCAAAATGTCTATTGACTCCTTTAACATATATACAAAACCCAAAGCTCCCTTATAAATATTTCAGAACTTGAAACCTTCCATTTTGTCCCTGGCCCTGAACAATAACACACAGGACAACAGGGCCGAGCACACACACGCATGGGGGTGCATGTGCGTGCGCACACACACACACACACACACACACTCAGGGGGAGGGGCTGGGGAGGACACGAGGCCGTGGAATCCCACTCCCAGGCTAGTCACCCAACCCCCCGCACCCCGCAGCCAGGAGTCCCCTCTCCCCTTCTTGTCTGCGTCCTGACACACTCAATTTCAGGTTACCAGCACGTCTGAATTACGGAACGCTGATGGGGATGCAGGGCAGGCCTCTCTGGGCTGATTAGCACCATTTAAGAAAGCTCTCGTCAGCCGGCTCCAGCGGCCGGGAGCGCCACCATGGTGGGTGGCCCTTCTGTATGAGAAGTCAACACAGAGCTGTCTCGTTTGAATTCAAAACGGACCAGAAAGAAGATCTGATTATGCTCATATGTAGCGAAACCTTTCAAGTTCACCGAGCTGCCAGACTTGGAAGCCGGGAAAGTTTCTATCCTGTGTTTCTGGATTGCAGGGTAGTCTTATGTTCTCTTGTAGTTTTCCAGAAGTGAGTGTGTGTGTGTGTGTGTGTGTGAGAGAGAGAGAGAGAGAGAGAGAGAGAGACAGAGGGGGGGGGATCAGCCTAGCCCAGGCATGGCCAACATACAGCCCGCGTAATGAGTTTATACGGCCCGCGATTAAATTTTTAATATTCTCCGCTACTTTAAAACTCAGTTACTCAGAAGCAGAAGCATCTTTGATTATTGGAAATTGAGATATTTAAGAAGATAGTGATACGCAGAAAAGAATTCTCCGTGTGACTAATCTGGGGTTAACTTCCAATAATTGGTGGATTGGATTTGCAATACTTATTTTTTTAAAAATTCCATTATAAAGATTCACAACTTTTGTACTCGTCTGAACTCGATATGAACTGTTTGACGTTTAGCGACGATGTGAAACCCACATTCTTTTAGGTGGAGTTTGCCAGTGCACATGCAAGGTCAAACAATTCATTATTTTTGTGATCAAGTGTGCTGAATCAAGCGGCATTGTAGCATAGACAATAGCTGCAGTAGATAACTGAAAACGTGTCCAGGCTGTTTGTAAAACAAAATAATTGTTTTATTTGCGATATAACCCCTTCAAGCTCATTTTATTAATTAAATAATGTTTCAATTGATTGCAATACAGTTTGGATATTTATACAGTATATAATTATATTTTTATTAAAATAATATTGTATATTAACATTTTTTGACTCACATTTATTCATAAACAAATTATATAATAAAATTTTGTTTACTTAAATGAATCATTTTTGTATTTAACATTTTTTAATTTTAATATTTCATCTGGCTCGTAAAAAAAGTTTTCTTTCTAATCTGGCCCGGGGGCAAAAATTGTTGGCCAAGCCTGGCCTAGCCCCACATGGGAGTGTCTTTCTAGCAAGATGCCCCAGTAAGGCTTCAGGGAAAAGCTTTTAATTTAAAGACCCAGAACAGTGGGAACACAGGGTCTGAATTTTTAATCCACATTTATGTGAACACGTGCACGCACGTACACACATGCACACACACGCGTGTGCACACACATGCACACGCACACGCGCGCGCACTCACTCACGCACACACATACACACACTCTCAGACACTCTCAGATTTGGCCACAGGAGGCTTCTTGCAACACAAGGAGCAACTGGAAATCTGAAGGGCAGGGACAAAGCTCTGAGGGGAGCAGTGACTCAGAGGGGACCTGAAGGGACATGAGCTGGGCTCAGTGGGGCCGAGGACGCCATCCGTGTCCCTGGCCGCGTTCACCTTCCCGTCTCGGCTCGCACAGACGGGCTTCCGCCCTGTCTTGTCTGATTCCCTCCTTCCTCGGCGTGGGCAACGGCTCCCACCCCGACTTCACGAAACGAAGGGGCGTCTCTGCGAGTTCTCATGGGTCCCCCCATCCACGGGTGACAGCCCCAGAGTGAGGGTGACGGCCGGCAGGCCCTGGCCGTGGCTCTGAGACGGGGCAGGGACCCCAAACGTGCTCTGGGAAGTAACTGTGCTGCAGACCGGCGCTGGCACCGCACAACCAGCCAGGCCCTCCTGCCCGTCAGCTCGCCTGACAAATGGCCGTGGAGCCCTGCTCTGTGTCATGCTGGTCGTCGCTCCCGGACCACGCCTCTCCCCGCCCGCCTCCCCCTTCCGTCCTCCTGCTCTGCCCATCCAAGCGCCATCGGGGACACTGTCCCGTGTGCCCGTCCACAGGCGGGGTCCTCAGCCTTCTCCACACTCGCCTCTCCCTCTGAGCACCCACAGCTGACAGGGCGAACTGGCACCCTTGCCTTGGACAGGTCATTCTTGTGGGGCCGGCGAGCTCGTGGGCAGCAGCCACCTCTCTCTCCTTGGCACCCTTCCCATAACGTCTCAGCTACTGAGTCACCCAACCGCAGCCTGCCACCTGGACGTGGAGGAGGAGGCTGCGTGTCAGCAGGGTCCCGGAGGGTCCCCGGTCCCCACCACACCCTGCCATAGCAGGGGGTGACACCATCACACCCCCACTCTTCACCAGCCACCAGGCCTCTCCGGCAACCAAGACCCCCGAGGGAACCTAGTCCCTGGTCATCTGTTTCTCCAAATGTGTAACCCGGGGAACCCTCCAGCTCCAGGGACAGGGGCAAGAAGCACAGGGTGTCTTGCTGGCCATTCTCAGTCCCCAATCCACAGCCTTGAGTCACTAAGAGCAAAGCAGCCTGCAGCCAGGGGTCCCTGGTGACGTCGGAGTCAACACAGGCCACGCGGGGACTGCACGTCACCCAGAGTGACTCCCACAGGGGGTTCTCATTTCGGTTCCCGGAGGAAACTCAGTAGGACAGTTAAAGGGCCGTCTCTCTCCCACCAGACCTCAAGGACCGATGTCCTACGAGGCCCTGGTGGAAAGGAAGGAAGGGCCTGGCTTGGTGGTCTCCCCCGGGGTCTCTGCGGATGGATGGGCTCTGGGCTCCGTGTTCTATCTGTCTTTCATGGGTTGGCAGAGTTTTCTTTTATGAAACACCCTTGCCACCACCTGAACAGACCCGCATTTCTGACGGGGTGACGCAGACTTCCCCTCATCTGCTTTGAACCTGCGGGCCTCCCGCAGAGCCAGTAACTGCAGCGCCCACGAGACGCAGATGCACACCCAGCAGCAGCACAGGGAGCCCCAGGGGCCGGCAGGGCCGTCAATAAACCTGCGCCCAGGACGGGCCTGGCGCCCCTGCCAGGAGCCCAAGCCCCCCCGGGGGGGGGCACAGAGCTTGGAGAGTTCTTGCCACCTCTGCCCCGCCCCCCCGTGTCAGCTTGGGGAGTTCTCACCACCTCTGCCCTGCCCCCCCCCATGTCCACACACCTTGGGCACCCACCAGGCACCTGTTCAGCTTCCCCCACAGCTGGTGTCTGCTGGGCCACTGCTTCCTCAGTGTTGTTCTTTACCTTTAAACCAACTCGCTATTTCTAAACTTAGGCTCACCTTAAGCAGCCCCATCTGTGACGCCACAGCTAGGCTGTGCTGTCCCCATCTCCCTAACAGATCTTAAAATACCTAACGGTTAAAATTTAAAATCCATGTGTCATCTAAAGTAGCCCAGGGGTGAGCGAGCCCCGTTGGAGAGGCCCCCAGGAGCCCAGCTGGCTGCCCGGCGGTGAGCAGGACGGGCCTGGACACGTGTGAGGGCGCGGGTGCGGGCTGGGTCTCTGCCCGTCTCAAGCAACAGGGCCAGTCTGCAGGACGGAGGACGTGTCCCACTCAAGCAACAGGGCCAGTCTGCAGGACGGAGGACGTGTCCCACTCAAGCAACAGGGCCAGTCTGCAGGACGGGAGACGTGTCCCACTCAAGCAACAGGGCCAGACTGCAGGACGGAGGACGTGTCCCACTCAAGCAACAGGGCCAGTCTGCAGGACGGAGGACGTGTCCCACTCAAGCAACAGGGCCAGACTGCAGGACGGAGGACGTGTCCCACTCAAGCAACAGGGCCAGTCTGCAGGACGGAGGACGTGTCCCACTCAAGCAACAGGGCCAGACTGCAGGACGGAGGACGTGTCCCACTCAAGCAACAGGGCCAGTCTGCAGGACGGGGGACGTGTCCCACTCAAGCAACAGGGCCAGACTGCAGGACGGAGGACATGTCCCACTCAAGCAACAGGGCCAGTCTGCAGGACGGAGGACGTGTCCCACTCAAGCAACAGGGCCAGACTGCAGGACGGAGGACATGTCCCACTCAAGCAACAGGGCCAGTCTGCAGGACGGGGGACGTGTCCCACTCAAGCAACAGGGCCAGTCTGCAGGACGGGGGACGTGTCCCACTCAAGCAACAGGGCCAGTCTGCAGGACGGAGGACGTGTCCCACTCAAGCAACAGGGCCAGTCTGCAGGACGGAGGACGTGTCCCACTCAAGCAACAGGGCCAGTCTGCAGGACGGGGGACGTGTCCCACTTCCTCTGGGGACCCGCAGCTTCGACAGTCACGGGAGACGCCGCCTGGGTGTCGTCTGCTAACAGAAGCTCCTCACCCCGTCAGGTTCCGACCGAGAGGACGCCTCTCAGGAGCCACAGTGAGTGGCCGACCAACTGCACTCTGCTTCCACTGTAACCCTCACCTCCACCTGCACCTCAAGCCAGAAAGCTCAACCTGGGAAAAGTCAACACCCACTGGACGACGGAGTCCGGCCCTGGGCTCCGGCCACGAAGTGGTCCCACCACGGACAGCCGAGTCTACACAGACCACAGTGATCCAGGAAACGGGGCGTCTCCCGTACGTGACCAAGTGCCTGACGCTCCCTGACCCGGACTGGGAAGGGCCAGGGCTCCACACCAGCAGGACGAGGACACAGTCCCCACTGGCCTGCAGAGTGGACGGACGGGTGGGACTCCCAGACTCACACTTAGGTCAGGGCACGTGCGACGCCCGTGTCACCCTGTGTGTCAGCATCCCGATGGCCGAGTGTCACTCAGAGAGCGGCCCCGCTAGGGGACCTCAGAAACGGGAGAAGGAGGGCTGTATGACGACCATACGCCTGATCCTTCTGCACCGCAGCCAGTGACCCGGCTCGGGGGCCAGAGGCGGGGGGTGCGACCTCTGAGGGAACCTCAAGGCCCAGGACACAGAGAGTCCAGCGTGTTCACAGAGCAAGTGTGAGGGTGGGGGCATGTCCAGTCTCGGAAGAGTCACTGACACGTGACATGCCTAGGACAGTGGCTCTCAGACACTACTGCGTAAGTCCCCTGGAGGGTTCATGGGAACCCGAGCTGCAGGACCTGGGGCAAGGCCTGGGGACCTGCATTTCTGACAGGCTCCCAGGACCACCCCTGGACAGTCCCTGCCCCGGGTCCTCCAGACCTGCATTTCTGACAGGCTCCCAGCACCACACCTGGACAGTCCCTGCCCCGGGTCCTCCGGACCTGCATTTCTGACAGGCTCCCAGCACCACACCTGGACAGTCCCTGCCCCGGGTCCTCCGGACCTGCATTTCTGACAGGCTCCCAGCACCACCCTGGACAGTCCCTGCCCCGGGTCCTCCGGACCTGCATTTCTGACAGGCTCCCAGCACCACACCTGGACAGTCCCTGCCCCGGGTCCTCCGGATCTGCATTTCTGACAGGCTCCCAGCACCACACCTGGACAGTCCCTGCCCCGGGTCCTCCAGACCTGCATTTCTGACAGGCTCCCAGGACCACCCCTGGACAGTCCCTGCCCCGGGTCCTCCAGACCTGCATTTCTGACAGGCTCCCAGCACCACACCTGGACAGTCCCTGCCCCGGGTCCTCCAGACCTGCATTTCTGACAGGCTCCCAGCACCACACCTGGACAGTCCCTGCCCCGGGTCCTCCGGACCTGCATTTCTGACAGGCTCCCAGCACCACACCTGGACAGTCCCTGCCCCGGGTCCTCCGGACCTGCATTTCTGACAGGCTCCCAGGACCACACCGGGACAGTCCCTGCCCCGGGTCCTCCCAGGCCCAGCCTCCACCTTGGTGCTGAAAGAGAAGGCCTGGATGCAACCCCCCTCCCCGTGTCCCTTCATTAATTTGAATTTTTTGATCATCAGAAGCGTATGAGGGCCCTGGCCAACGACTCAGTGGATAGAGAATCGGCCCGGCATGTGGAAGTCCTAGGCTCCATCCCTGATCCGGGCACACAGGAGAAGTGGCCGTCTGTTTCTCTTCCCCTCCCTCTCCCCCTTCTCTCTCTCTTGCTCTCCCACAGCCATGGCTCAGTTGGAGCGTCGGCCCCAGGGAACTGAGGATAGCTCTGCTGACTCGAGCATTAACCCCTGACAAGGGGTTGCAAGGTGGATCCCAGTTGGGGCGCATGTGGGAGTTTGTCTCTCTATCTCCCCTCCTCTCACTTAAAAAAAAAAAGACAAGAAGAAAAAGAAGTGTATGAGGTCTTTCTTGCTGGATGTGTAACCGCCCAGATGCAACAGCATTGGAATAGAAATGATGCAAAGAAGGCAAAGTCATTGAGGCCTGTTCTGGCTTCACGCGAGCTCCTCCCACCCACTCCCACCCCAAAACTCTAACATAAAGGCAGAGAGCCTGAGTCACTACAAGGTTCTCCCAGATTTACCCTCAGAAATATCGTTAAGTTTGGTGGATGTGTTTGCTTGTCGCCAGGCAAACAATCAGAAACCTACACAATAATAGTGTACTTGTTCCAATGTCATAATAAACGAAGAAGGTATTTTAAGTTACTATAAATAACTTACACCAAAGGACGGGTGACATACAAGCACACGTGTGTAAGCCATGTGTCCGTCGAGCTGAGCAAGGCCCCGGCTGAGGACGCGACCCACAAGTTATTTTCAACTTGAAAGAACCAGGTTGGGCTGTAAAGCCCTTCTGACACCAGAGTCTCTGGAAGTGGCCTGGGAGTGAGTCGGGTTTGTGGACGGTGAGGGTGCCACCTATCTGCAGCCACAGGGGACAGTTCCGCGGCCGACGACTTCTCTTCTAACCCCACACGTGGCTGAGGTGCTCGCCCACTGAGCTGATCTGCGTGTGGCCAAAATGACCACCGAGGACCGGCGAGCCCCTTGAGTCACTGCCACCTGCACCCCTCCGGAAGTAAGGACCAGAGAGAAGGCAGGGAGGGTGCCTGGGGGTGGGAGGGGATGCAAAACAGCCTGTGGCCATTCTGCCACTTCCGAGAGGGTCTGACCCCGAGTGACAAGACCACCCACTCAGTGCTGACCGGTCCCAGCACAGCATTCTTTACCCCGCCTTCCGTTTTCTGGGCTCCGGCGTTCAAAGAAGAAACAAGCCCTGACCCTGACCCTTCAAGGGAGCTCCTGCCCCATGCAGGTGGCAGATGGTGGCCATGCTGGCCCATGGTGACCACACCCTGGCTGCCGATGACGACCTTCCTCCCAAGACTCCCAGCCCCACCCGGGAGGCTGGCCAGGGGTGACGGCATCGGGACCCGCACCCCAGCCAGCACCACAATGTGTAGTCCTTCATTATAAACCATCGACCTACAGCCGGTCAGCTGCTAGCCACATGCTGGTAATGAGCCTGCGCGCCCCGAGTTCACAATTATTTCACATCGACTCCCTTCCTGATCTTTTATTTTTATCGGCGAAAACATCCTCTTGGCAATGGGTATTCAGTTAAAACTCGGGCGAGAAGAAGCAACAGAGAAGGGTCCGCAGGAGGCCCAGCCGTTAGGAGAAGGGGAGAGAAAAAAAGAAACAGTCAGACCTCAGCCTTGGCCTTGACCTTTCGCTGTCTTTTAACATTAAACATTTGCCCCACCTTCGGAAAGATAAATGTGGCTTTTGATGACAGCCAATGTTATCTGAGGATTAAAATAGCCCTCATGCAGTGCTCAACATTAAAGTCTTCCGCATTTGCAAAATTACAAACAGATGCGACTCAAGTACCTGCAAATAATCTGCCAAGACCAATTTCAAAAGGGAGATTTCAAAATATGTGGAAGTCATTAGGACATGTATTATTTTTGCAATGAATAGGCGCCAGGAGTGTCTCAAGGAGCAGATGGGTGCTACTTTGTTTATAAAAGATCAACAGAATATTCGGGCTGTAAATGAAGACATATAAGCTATATGAAACAATTACGGTAAAATGGCGAATGTTTCGAAGCTAATTGTAATGGTCTTTTAAGATCTGAATTCCTCATTTTCTGACTGCCTGCTAAAATATCATTTTAGTGGTTTTTTTGGGTCTTGATTGATATAATTACCAGAATGACAGAAAATTAAAGCAAATGCTGTCAGTTTTTACTGTTGTAGATGTTGTCGCTTTATCGCTTGTTTACAGTGGCGCCGGTCCTGGCGAAGGACTATTTTTCAACACAGATAAAATAAATAAATAAATAAATCTGTGACCTCCACCGTCTCCCCCGAAATCCCGTGGAAAGGACAGCCCCACACGCTGGGAGAGCCTGAGCCCACGGCGATGACCCTCCCGCCGTGCCAGGGACAGAGTCCACGGCGGCCTCTCCCTCGCTGCTGAGAGCTCCTGGTGCTCGTGCAAGTCTCCAGGACACTGCAGAGGGGCAGCCAGAGCCAGACCCGGCTCTCCCGGGCTCGGCCGGCCTGTGCCACCGCCCAAGCAGCACCGAGCTAGGGCCCGATTCCACGTCCCCGTTTTATACGGGTAATCATGGGAATTAGATAATTACTCACGGCAATGTGATTAAACGTACATCGCGATTGCCAATACCGCATCACGGAGAAAGGGCATTTCTGCGAATTGCTTTTAACGTAAATAGCAAACCAGGCTCATAAAAAAAAAAAAAAAAGGTCCAATTAAGCCAATACCTAATGATCGATGGGCGGACCTCAGGACTTGCAAAGACGCAGGGGTGTGGGTGCAGGGCAATGCTGCGTGGGCAGCAGACACCCTCAGGGCATCCCACCCACCCCCACCCCGGGGCCTCCGTGTCCACACACCGGACTTCTCTGCCCAGCAAGCTTTCAAAATGGCCCCAACGCCTAGGAAGCTGGGGCTCCTCTCTCCTCTTCCCTACAGTGAACTTTCCGTGGTGCTGTCAAGGCTGTGGGCGGCGGGCACGGGAGAGCAGGAAGAGGAAGAGAGGGAAGCTGGGGCTGCAGGCCCGGGGCAGGACAGGCACGGGGAGCAGCAGCCCCAGAAGGACAAGAGCGGAGGCCACACCAGCTGGCCATCAAGGACCAGAGGCCTCTGCCCGCTGCCCCGCCCCCCCCAGCACCACCCTCTCCTCTGGACCCCAATCACCCAGCAAGGCGGACCCCCCGCGGGGGCTACTGGCTACAACACCTCCTTCCTCCCGCCCCTGGCCCACCAGCCCCGCCTGTCGGCCCCTCCCTGAGCCGCTGCACGCAGTCGCCTGTGTCGGCCCTGCAGACAGGCCTCCACACCCTACAATCACTGATGAAATTTGTATTGACTCCAAAAATCAAAAGTAATGAGAGGAAAATTGGTTCACAGCCTGCCTGACCCGACGGTTGCAGACTGCTGTATCGAAGTTGCAGAAAGACGTTTTCTTATCGTGTCCAGACTTCAATTAAAGGACATGGAGCCACCACCCTCCCAGGACGAGTTCGAACAGAAGATCGGGTTTGAGAAGTTTCACTAAGTAATTACCGCACAAGTATCTTGCATTTC
This sequence comes from Saccopteryx bilineata, assembly GCF_036850765.1. Classification (NCBI taxonomy): domain Eukaryota; kingdom Metazoa; phylum Chordata; class Mammalia; order Chiroptera; family Emballonuridae; genus Saccopteryx; species Saccopteryx bilineata. The sequence goes on from NC_089498.1 coordinate 1,896,396, forward strand.
TGGAAAAACCTTCCTGTTTCATAAAAAGACAAGGGTCCGTGTACGGCCTGCGGGACGCGGCAGCCCTCCACACGGCATGTGCCCCTAACACGTGCTCTCCGGGCCCACATGTGTGAGGGCGTGTGCGGGGCAGGGAAGCCTAGGCCGCCCCCGCTGGAATCCCACCCCCGTAAGTATTCCTTGTTAGGTTTTAATGCCAAGCTAGAATGTCTTATTCTCAGCGCCCCCCAGCCCCTAAAGCCACAGGCTCCCAACAGAGTCCTAAGAGTACACCCCACAAACAATCTCCCTGACCTCAACAAAGGAGAGCCACCCTCTTTTGAATGAAAAAAAAAATTAAAAATTAAAAAAAAAAAGATATATATCCACAGACACTATAACCTTGCCCCCACTCTTGAGTAAAAATGCAAATGATGCCACACAGTGCTAAATTATGCTGGGATATTTCATAATGTGAATTAATACCCACTAGAGGCTAAGCCGAGATCATCAAACTCATTTCACATAAGACAACGAATTTAACCACCCGTGACTCGATGAGTGAGAAGTTAGCAGCGATGCCGGCAGCGCGGCCTGCTCCTCGGTGGGCTCCGCCTCTGCGGGAAACGCCGCCCCGTTCAGAGACGCCCGTCCTGGGCTGACTGCCTCAGATCTCAGCAGATGGCAGGACGGCTCGGGCTCCGGCGCAGGCTCTGTGTTCCGACGGCGATGAAATCACTTCTGGGGAGAGCGGAAGCGGGCTGCGCCTGCCCCCCCCCCCCACCTTCCGCAAAGCCAGCCCACATGGAGCCCTCGGCCACTAAAAGTGAAACAAAAGGCTTCTGCCACTTGGCGTCTGTGCCCCGGTGCCCGGCTCCTGGTGGGCGGGACACGTGCACGCTGGCCACCCACATTCCAGAGGAGGCCAGAGTGATCTTTTCCTTTTTTTTTTTAATTTTTCAAACAAGAACAATCAAATTTAAGACAACGCTCCAGGAGAGAAAGAGAGAGAGAGGGAGAGAGAAATCAAAGGCTCTCTACCCCAACGCCAAGTACATCCCTGAGGCACTTGAACAAAAGGCCGCTGTGCCCCGGCCCTGGAATCGGGCGTCCACACGAGTCCGAGGACTTGAGTGCCTGCGACAGCTCTCCCCACCGCCCGAACATTCCTTCCTGTCTCATTGGCGCGGGCACAGAAGGGCCCGGTAATTGAGTGGTACGGAGCATGTGCCCTCCTTGCTGGGAGATGACAGATGGATTATAAAAACTTCAAAGCGCTGCGTGAGGAGGCACCGGGGGAGAGATAGTGGGTATTTGAACTCTCCGTCTTTCCCCGGGGGACAATGGCACTCTGACACGGAGCATATATCAAGGAATGGTGTAACTAGATAGACATAATCTCTCCTTTCACTGAGTATTTAACATTCTGTTAGGAACAAGTTTCAGCCTGGCTAAAGTGAGCTCATCTTCATGCTAATCGTCACAGTGTGGTGGTGACACGCCTCCCCCACCCGTCATTTCTCTTTTCAGTGCGGTTCAATCAGTCTTTTTTGCAAACTGATTTTTTTTTTTAGGACAGGAACAGCGTCCCTGCTGTAGGGAGAAAAAAGTAGAAATTGAACATCGGGTTGGGATTAGCGTCTCCTTCTGACTCACTGATCTGATAGGCTTTCACTGGCAAGGCGTGACCCCTCCCTATGACTAAGGACAGGCTCTCGCACATGGCTCACAGGGCCACATGCTGTCAATTACCGGTCTCAAAGCGCAGCCGTGACTCACCTGAGCCCACATGGCCCCGTAAGCCAGGTGCCCCCACTCCTCCCTGCCACCCCCGCCCAGCCAGGACTGTGCACAGCACAGCCAATAGGTGGGAAGTCACAGGTTCTGAATGAATGAATGACATGTTCACCTCCTAAGTGGCCACCCAGCCCCCATCTCGGCTGCAAAGAACAAATAAACACTAAGCAGAGAGACCATTCGGAGGCAATCTTTGAAATCCGAGCTCTGCAGCACAGCGTGAGGGCCGGGGGCTGGCAGCTGTCCCTGGAGCCCCTATGACAGATCACGTCCTTCTCCCCAAAATATCGCTGCATGCTGGAGCCCAAATGGCTGAGGGACACACGTCGATATGATGAATCGTAAGCCCAAAAAAACCTTAAATTTTCTATGTCTCTTAAAATTTTGATAGAGACATAAAATGGCTTATAGAATTCTAATTATAGCAACAGACGACCAAAAAAAAGCCTCAATGTCAGAGATTAGTGAATCAAAGGCACATTTTTTAAATCAATTCTTCCTTCTGAACATTAACAGTATTTATCATTGTTACTGCCCCTGGAACACCAGCGAGGGTCCCTGTCCATGCTGGCAGAGGAGGCTGACGGAATGAGAGCTCCCAAGGGGTGGGGATGTGCCCACTGAGCAGAAGTCCAGTGGGGATGAGCACCGTGGGCATGCGTGTCTGTAGTTACCTGCTCCAGGTATTTCCAACTGTCTGTGCTCACCATCTGCATCACCATCACCATCACCAACACCATCTCCATCACCTTCACCATCACCATCACCATCTCCATCACCTTCACCTTCACCATCACCAACACCATCTCCATCACCTTCACCAACACCATCACCATCACCTTCACCATTACCATCACCATCTCCACCACCATTACCATCACCATCTCCACCACCATTACCATCACCATCACCATCACCATCTCCATCACCTTGACCATCACCATCACCTTCACCATCACCATCAACAACACCATCTCCATCACCTTCACCATCACCATCACCATCTCCATCACCTTCACCATCACCATCACCATCTCCATCACCTTCACCATCACCATCACCATCACCATCACCTTCACCATCACCATCACCATCACCATCACCATCTCCATCACCTTCACCATCACCAACACCATCTCCATCACCTTCACCATCACCATCACCATCTCCATCACCTTCACCATCACCATCACCATCTCCATCACCTTCACCATCACCATCACCATCTCCATCACCTTCACCATCACCATCACCATCACCATCACCATCACCATCTCCATCACCTTCACCATCACCAACACCATCTCCATCACCTTCACCATCACCATCACCATCTCCATCACCTTCACCATCACCAACACTATCTCCATCACCTTCACCATCACCATCACCTTCACCATCACCATCACCTTCACCATCTCCATCACCTTCACCATCACCATCTCCATCACCTTTACCATCACCAACACCATCTCCATCACCTTCACCATCACCATCACCATCACCATCTCCATCACCATCTCCATCACCTTCACCATCACCATCACCATCACCATCTCCATCACCATCTCCATCACCTTCACCATCACCATCACCATCTCCATCACCTTCACCATCACCATCACCATCTCCATCACCTTGACCATCACCATCACCTTCACCATCACCATCAACAACACCATCTCCATCACCTTCACCATCACCATCACCATCTCCATCACCTTCACCATCACCAACACCATCTCCATCACCTTCACCATCACCATCACCATCTCCATCACCTTCACCATCACCAACACTATCTCCATCACCTTCACCATCACCATCACCTTCACCATCTCCATCACCTTCACCATCACCAACACCATCTCCATCACCTTCACCATCACCATCACCATCACCATCTCCATCACCATCTCCATCACCTTCACCATCACCATCTCCATCACCTTCACCATCACCATCTCCATCACCTTTACCATCACCAACACCATCTCCATCACCTTCACCAGCACCATCACCATCTCCATCACCATCACCATCTCCATCACCTTCACCAACACCATCTCCATCACCTTCACCAGCACCATCACCATCTCCATCACCTTCACCATCACCATCACCATCACCAACACCATCACCATCACCATCTCCATCTCCAACACCTTCACCATCTCTATCACCATCTCCATCACCTTCACCATCTCTATCACTATCACCATCTCCATCACCTTCACCATCACCAACACCATCTCCATCACCATCTCCACCTCCATCACCTTCACCATCTCTATCACCATCACCATCTCCATCACCTTCACCATCACCAATACCATCTCCATCACCTTCACCATCACCACCTCCATCACCATCACCATCACCATCACCATCTCCATCTCCAACACCTTCACCATCTCTATCACCATCTCCATCACCTTCACCATCTCTATCACTATCACCATCTCCATCACCTTCACCATCACCATCACCAACACCATCTCCATCGCCATCTCCATCTCCATCACCTTCACCATCTCTATCACCATCACCATCACCATCACCTTCACCATCTCTATCACCATCTCCATCTCCAACACCATCTCCATCACTTTCACCATCATATTCACTATATCCATCACCAACACCATCACCATCATCACCATCTCCAACATCCTCTCTATCTCCTTCACCAACCCCCTCTCCCTCACCATCACCATCATCACCATCTCTATCACCATCTCCATCTCCATCACAATCTCAAAATACTCTGCCTTCTTCCAAGTCCCATAAAATACACGGAGTGAAAATTCAACGACTTTTACAGGAATCATAGCAACTTTTTACAATAACTAGATACTCTAAAGGCCGCCACAGTGGAGAACCTTCCTCTTCTCCTCTCCCTAGGGAGAAACAATGAACTACCTTGGAAAATATCAAGCTGATTTACCTGGGATCTGACCCAAAACCTACCTGTTTTGGTCTCCATCTCACCTCAACACCACCTTAGCCCCACTGCCAGGCCAGCCAAGGTTCCCCTCTTTCTGGGCACACTGTTAAGATTGACAGTTAACCCTGGGAGTTACAGGTGCCATCGGCTCCTGTATTAACTCACAGAAAAGTGAGGCACATGGCTCTCAAGGTTATTAAAGACAGGTAGGCAGAAAACACATTCAAGTCCCCAAGTCTTCATGAGCCTTCGGCACTCTGCTGACCTGGAGGAGCTGTGACCCAGGACACCCGACAGTGTCTCCCACACCCTGGACACTTCTTCCGCTTCCCCCAAGGGGCTCCAGGCCCCTGGGAGATGGTGGTACTGTGTGTGGCCAAAACCACCAGAGCCACCAAAACAACATCAGGGAGGGCTCCCTCCAGGGAACATAAACGTATTTTTGAAAGGTAGGAATTTTTAATGTTTTTACTATTTAAAGGCCAACTATCCTTTGAATAGTCAAATGTTGAAGAGGCCATTTTTTAAGGGGCTGCGACTATGACAGACACCTGTGTCCCTGCTCACACCTGGCTTTCTCAACACATTATAGAAAAAGTCAGTGCCTGGCCCAGCTGGGTGGCTCAGCTGGGTGGCTCAGCTGGTTAGAGTGCTGTCTCAACACACCAAGTTTGCAGGCTTGATCCCTTGTCAGGGCATAGAAGAAGAATAGACCAGTGAATGCAAAAATGAATGGGACAACAAATCAATCTCTCTCTCTCTGTCTCTCTCTCTATCCTTTCCTCTCTCTCTAAAGTCAATTTTTTAAAAAATCAGTGCCTTGACGATCGTGACGCTTGACCTTGACCGTGGCACCCTACATGGACAGATGGGACTTGAGAGTCCGTCCTGCACTGCACTGTGAACATCGTTTCACAGCTGTCCAGGTGACAAGGGGGACAATGTCCCGGGGGAGGCCAGCAGCACCACAGGTGGTTTCTGCTTGTTCTCAGTGATGGAGACCCGGGGCCCAGACAGAACTCTGCCTTCCGAGCCCCCGACACCCAAGGTGACCTGAGGGGACTCCTCACCGACCACAGAGAACCTGAGTATCGAGGTGTGGCTGAGTTATGGGATGGTGGGGAGCAGGCCAGCCCCACAGGTTCACCAGAGAGGTCACTACCCCTATGCCCTGCGGCCTAGATGGACAGACCGCCTGTGCCTTGAACACTCTCCCAGAATGTGAAGACAACAGCAGCAAAATGAAGTCGCAGTTTTAAGTATTTGACACTTCATATCACCCCCCCCCAAAAAAAAAATCATAAAATCATCATGGCTGGAAAAATCAAAGGTAACTGTCCTATCTATTACGCACCTCGTGGGGCGGGCACAGAGCGGAACGGTCATCTTAGTGGCCAGGAAGAGGCCGTAGCGCCCACATGTTGCTTGAGCTCTTGGGCTGCAAAGCTCAGATACCCCTGGGTGGGAGGACCTATCCTCTCTAGGTGCCCAGCCCCTGTAAAGCCGGCACTGCGTGCCAGCCACTCAATCGGCCCCACCAGCCGTGTCCCCAGGACCCTCTCAGAACCGACCCCCGCCACAGGCAGAAAGCACCCCCGAGACTGATGCCCGAGAGAGGCGCGAACACCCCCAAATCACCCCGGCACCTCGCTGCTCGAGGCCCCGCACCCAGCCCGGGCGCGTCACCACCACATGACACACCCTCGCATCACCCACTGGTGTCTGTGTCCCCTGTCGAGGAGACACAGACCCCCGCACCAGCCAGGGATGCCAGGCCGGGCCTTTGAAGGAGGCCCACATGAGAAGGCCCTTGTCGAAAGTGCGTTTTCATCCTCCTCTCTCACCGTCATCTTCTGCCGCGGTGGAGTGTCAACACCGCAGGAAGAGACAGAATCGTGAATTAAGAATTTGGACGCCTCGCGTTAGAAGTAATCTTCAAAGAACGCGTGTCCCGAACATCAGAGCCACACGCCGAGGCTCCGAGGTGCCGTGACTGCTGGGGAAGCCGCGCAGGTCACACCTGTTATCACCGGCTGGGTCCTGAATTGCTTTTAAAAATCAATAGAAAACATGTTCTTACATCTCAGCTCCTTGGCAAGAGGGCAGACTCAGGAAGCGCCTGTCTTTGTCCAGAGATGACACCGCTGAAGGGACGGCCCCTGACCCCAAAGCAGTCCCAGCAGTGGGCGGGAGCAGGAACCAAGTTTTCTGTGTCACTGGGCTAGACGCCGCCCCCTCCCCCAGCAAAAGGACCCAGAGTCTGGCGACGTTGTGAGCTGTGACCTGGCCTCCACCTCCGCTCCCTGAAAAGGCACAGGGCAGCCAGCAGCCCGTTCCTGTTCCCTCCTTGACCAACTCTGAGTGACCACAGCCACAAAATACACAGGACGGTGATGCAGAGGTCCTGGGGGCAGGGGTGGGGGTTTCCACCCTGATGCCGCCATGCAGGGTGACCATGGGTTTCGGTATTAAGTCACCTGGTGGTCCTCTGAGCTCCAGGCTCCTTGTGGGGGATCAGACCCCGCGGAGCAGCGTGGCGTTAGGTCGGTATTTGAGACTGTTCTAGAGCATCTGTCCCCAGCCGTTTGGAAGCTCAGTGCTTGGCGCTGGAGTGACGTCGGCTAGGGGCGTTGTGGAGAGATCTATGTGACCCTTGTCGTTCCTCTTCCTCAGGAGAACTCAGGGGAGGGCGTCCCCCAAACCCAAAGGCAGGACCCACGTGATGAGCCGGCCGCACTGTGGCGCGCCCGGGGCCCAGAGCGTCCTTTCAGGCTCAATCCATGTGAGAGCTGCAAGAGTCAGATGCTGAGTGGCCCATTAATTATGCAAGACCGAAGGCCAGGGAGCGGCTCAGCCCACGTTTGGCAGAAAATTGAGTTCTTTTATTTGATATGAAATCTGTGCATGGCGGCAGTCCATTCGTCCTGCTTAATGTCACCACACGTCTGGGGAGGGAGGCCAGAGAGACAAAAGGACCAGTCGTCCATCCACCCGAGGACCTTCCGTGTGACAGGCTGAGATCTAACAGGCGTCAGAAACAGCGTCTCCTCAGAGCCTCTGCTGGCCACCGCCGAAAGTCACACGCACCTGAGCTGCATGAATGGCATGTGTGCCCCCTCACCCACCCTGTCAGGGACTTTTGAAGTCCCTTCCTAATGCAGGCAGGTGCGTGGTGAGTAAGACAAAAAGTCAGGAGTCCCTGGGGTCACACATGCTCACTGCAGCGCGGCCCTTCCGGAACACATCCTCAACGACACAGAAAAAGACGGGGTAGCCATCCAAGCTTTGTAAGTTTTGTGTTTTGTTGTTACCTTTCATTTGAAGTTACGCCGTCTTCGAATCACCGACAAAGCTGTGGACAGACTCAGGTACGTCCCCGTCACCTTCTCCTGTCCTCTGTTGGGTCTGAAGTCAGATGGGAAGAGCCAGCCACCAACTCCCTGTGGCTTCCGCCGGGTCCGGCCAGGGTGGTTCTGCCAGTTTTCATAAACGGGCACCAGAAAAAAAAAAATCTCAGTGGCTCAAGGTCAAAAAAAGAATTTGTGGGACTTCCTACTGCCCAGAGTGAAGCTTTCTGATACTGTCACCAGCCTTGGAAAGGGACAGGTTCTCAGAAAGCTAAGAAGCTGAAATGACCTCTGTGGTTGTGGCCAGGAAGACCCTGCAATTTTGCTTGCAAAATGTCACCAAGTTAGGACAACCTGGAGGAAACTGAGCGGGCAGTAACCAAGTGTGTACTGACCTTCAACGGCTTCTCTGGGCTCATTTCACAACGGTCGCAGCAGAACTGGAAAGGCCCACCTGGACCGGCCTGGGCCCACAGACATCAGCACCAGCTATGAAACTGGGCTGTCAGGCGGGGCCCAGGCGGGAACGTGTAACCAGCTCCCTGCCTGCTCTTTCTCTGCCAAAGTCTGGAGAGCGATGGCTCGGTCACGCCTTCCATGTGTCACAGACAAAACGGGGGACCAGCTGGGGCAGTCAGTCACCCAAGGTGACAAGTCACAGGAGGCCGGGACCTGAACCCACACCGCTACCCTGCACTTGATTCTGACTGGACGCCACCTGCCTGGAGGTCACACAGCGGGAACCCCTGAACATGCATTTCATCCGCACGCACACACACCTCCAGCTGAGACAGCGGTGGCACCAGAAGCTGGGGACAGGGGGAACGGAGTGGCCCTGGAGGAGAGGCTGTGTCACAGCAGATGCCATAATCCCAATGGGAAGTGGGGAGACCCAGGTCTCCCCAGCCCTCTGCTGGGAAGTGGGATTCCCTCCTTAATTAGTGGCAAAAAAAAAAAAAAATTCCCAAGAATCACAACACCGAAGGATTTCTCATTCTGCCTGATCAAGGCAGCCACTGGTGATGACAGCATGAGTCCCCACGTCCTGGCGTGGAGGGAGAGTGGTGTCCAGCGTCCTGGCGTGGAGGGAGAGTGGTGTCCAGCGTCCTGGCGTGGAGGGAGAGTGGTGTCCAGCGTCCTGGCGTGGAGGGAGAGTGGTGTCCAGCGTCCTGGCGTGGAGGGAGAGTGGTGTCCAGCGTCCTGGTGTGGAGGGAGAGTGGTCCCCAACGTCCTGGCGTGAAGGGAGAGTGGTGTCCAGCGTCCTGGCGTGGAGGGAGAGTGGTGTCCAGCGTCCTGGCGTGGAGGGAGAGTGGTGTCCAGCGTCCTGGCGTGGAGGGAGAGTGGTGTCCAGCGTCCTGGCGTGGAGGGAGAGTGGTGTCCAGCGTCCTGGCGTGGAGGGAGAGTGGTGTCCAGCGTCCTGGCGTGGAGAGTGGTGTCCAGCGTCCTGGCATGGAGGGAGAGTGGTCCCCAGCGTCCTGGCGTGGAGGGAGAGTGGTGTCCAGCGTCCTGGCGTGGAGGGAGAGTGGTGTCCAGCGTCCTGGCGTGGAGGGAGAGTGGTCCCCAGCGTCCTGGCGTGGAGGGAGAGTGGTGTCCAGCGTCCTGGCGTGGAGGGAGAGTGGTGTCCAGCGTCCTGGCGTGGAGGGAGAGTGGTCCCCAAGGTCCTGCCGTGGAGGGAGAGTGGTTCCCAGCCCCCCAGGTAGAGGCGGGTGGTCTTTATTGTTTTTAAAACAATTAGCGGGCTTTTTTTTTTTTTTTACTTATTGAATTGGAAGAGAAAAAAAAAAGCCAAGTAGGTAGCAAATAGTTTTTTAGCCCAAGGGGGTCTATAAATCATGAACATATTACTGGGAAATTATTCTAAATCTTTTCAAAAGACCCATTTTCCTAATTCTCTTCCGTCACACTTTTTTAAAGGTGTATGTCATCCCTCTCCCATCACGACGGGGCCACCACGCAGTGAGGTGGGGTCAGGGGACGGGGCCAGACCCTGATACGCTGAGGCCAAGGACAGGAAAGTCCCGTCTTCAGGGGTCTACTTTCCAGCCGGGGAGGGGAGCTGCTCACGGACACTCACTTCCGCCTGCCCACCCAGCAAACGCGCCGTGGGAGGTGGGCACAGCACGCGCCTTGACTCGTCAAGCACCCCAAGATGGCAGGCGCCGGGGCAACAGGATGGGACCCAGGTTGGAAGTTCCTCTCCCACTGTAATCATCCTCCATGATTCAAGTGTCTCGTTGAAGCCAGTGGGGACACTCCACCTCGCTCATCAGTCAGACGAGCGCCTCACCAATCAGGACGTCGAGGAGGCAGCTTCTTGGGCTCCACGACTCCTCTGCCTGGGACCCCCGTCAAGCGCTGCCACCCAGGAGGACGCAGAGCCACTAACGAGGCAGTCGGCGCTAATCAGGGCCCCACACAGCTGGCTCTCAGTGACAAAGAACCGACGGGAACACTCCGTGCCCGACCTACTGATGTTGGAGAGAGGCCCGCGGCGGTGGGGACAGCGGGGCCCACCGGGGACAAGGTGGCCCGGGCAGGGACATGGCTTCAGAGGAGGCACCACCGTGGCCATAACACCACAGACGTCCTTGGCTGAGCCACGCCCCCCAGGGGACACAGCCAGGCAGGGACACCCGCGTACTTTCTGCAGAGACGACTCCCCTTCCGAATGTCTGTCGTCACAACCTCTGGGGAGCAACAGCCCCCACCCCTGCCCCCACCTCTAACAAGGGCAACGGATGCGTCCTGGGACACTCCGTCACATGATACTTCCAGGGTCAAGGACAACCTCCCCGATCTATATTTTTTTCCTCTGGAAAAGTACCTGTCTTTCAAAACACATTTATGAATAGGCTGCCGTTTGCAAGTTCTAGGTGTGGCGGTCACACCCCAGGATATTGAAGGGCCCGACCTTGGGGTCTAGCTCTCGGGGAGGAAGGCCAAATGTCTGTTAACAGTCAATGGAATCAATAAAGGTAGGTCCTCTGAAGACAGTCCGCAGGATCGTGAGACAGGAGGGGACACGGTGGGGGGAGGAAGGCCAGGTGGAGAGAGAGAGAGAGGTCGTGTTGGCGTGAGGCGTGGGGGTGAACCGGAGCAGCCAGGTGATGGGTCCAAATGAGAGGGTCCCAGGCAGAGGACACGGCTGTGCCGAAGGCCCTGCAGGTCCCAGGCACTGAGACAAGGCTGGTGGGACAGGGGCCTAGCAGACAAGGGGCAGCAGAGTGGGAGGTGGGGACAGCAGAGTAGACACATTAGAGCATGATGGCTCCATCCATCAACCTGGGTATATAAAACCCTCCTCAAGTAGGTTTCTGCCTTCGACCAGCAGTGGCCTCAATTCCAGCTTCCGCCTGTTCTAACTCTTTCTAATGTGTTCTGCTGGCGTTTACCAAAAGGAGAGAGACAGCTGTCTCTTCAAAAAGAGAAAAGACTTCTGGTCAACCCCCAAGACCAGACGGCATCACCCTCTTTGCAACCACTCAGGTGGGTCAGCCCTCTGCCCCTTTCCTGGCCAGGTGCTGACCAAGGCGTTAACGAGCCAGGTCGCTCCCTTAGGGAGACGCATCCTGAGGAGCGGAGCGTTGACGGGGCCACAAGCAGAGAGCCAGCTAGGGCTTCCTGGGCGCCGCAGTCCACAAGCCTTTGTCCCAGCCAACGAAAGGTGAGGTCGCAGGGGGCACGCGTCTAAGTCCTGACATTCTTCTGTGATTACGGCTTCCATCAGGAAAAGGCACATGAGTTCACAGGATGATGAATATTAGCATGCTTCTCCAAGTTCAAGTGAGTTGTCAATAAGACAATTAAAGCAGCATCAATAATACACACTCTGTGTTATTATCTGCTGTTCCAAGTCCCGGGCTTTTGTGATCTCCAGAGAACAAAGGAGGGACGCACGGTGGTGAGACAAACACTTCTTGCCCGAGTGAGAGATGCCATTCTGCAGGAAGGACACGGCACCGGGGGACAGGGAGGCGGGGTGGCGCTCTCGGAAATGTGGGGGGAAGAACGCGAACGCCGGCAACAACAGAGGGCCAGCGAGGTGGACGGGACCGCACGCCGGGAAGCTGGCCTTCCTGGGCAGACTCATCAATCCCGTCACGTGGCCGGTCAGTAGGAGCCCGAGCCAGTGCCGGCACTGACCTTCATCACCCAACAAGCGGTGCTCAGAGATCAGAAGCTCCAGATGCTTCTAGAAGAAGAGGAAGCTGGAGAAAACTTTGGGTGAAATTAATAAACCTCAATTAAAGATGGCCTTTCAGGGTGAGTGTGTTTGTGCGTGTGTGAAGGAAATGACACAGAACAATGACACATACGCACACACACACACACACACACAGTCATTGATATGAAACACACTAACAGGGTGCCTCACTGGAGTTCGACATGAACCCAGCTCTTGCATACAAATTGCAGGGCGAAACTTTTTCATTGTTCCCTAAGACAAAATCCTACACAATGCCGTGGCTATACATCTGCAGAATCAAACATCATTTCCATCCAAAAATAACTCACGAAGTGTTCTGTGTGTAGGGACAGGGACGGGGAGGGGGGGCAGTCAGCTACTATTTGTTGACACTCTGTGATGCAGGATTGAAGAGAGAAGTCTTCTCCCAAATTAATGAGCCAGACATAATGGAGCCCTGTCAAAATATTGATTTTATTCAATCCCACCTATTGTTGGCACTCTTCTCCAAGCTGGGGGAAAATACAATTTCTTCATTAGTTATCGTTTGTGATTATTTCATTATTTGCCATTTATTATGGAAAGGAAAGGACCCTGTGTCACTCTGCGAGATGAACGCCACAGAACAGTCGCACGGAAAGTCGTGACAGAGTGCAAAACAAAATACACCGCTTCCCCGGTGACTGTTACTGAGCCTGGAGTATTTCATAAGAGGAGAAGGAGGTATTGTTGGTTCAAATTTCATTATATTGTGTGTGTGTATATATATATATACACTTGGGCACAATATTATTCCAAGTGAAACCAGAAATGAACACGGTGATCTCCACGTCGATACAGAATACTTTAAAATAAGCCAAATGATGAGTGGACGGCAGCCAACATATAGTCACGGAGCTGAACAGAAAAAAATACAGGGGACGGCTGTTTACCAAGGTCTGGTGCCTTTATTCTAAAGAATTATCTTTTTCCTAGTGCCCTTAAACAATGTTTCTCCTCTTCGTTTATCACAGGTTTTTGCTAAGGAAGGGGAAATGTTTAAGCAACTTTTCCGAAAGTGTATCATAAAAGTCATGCATTTGTTCCCATAATTTTTCTATTGAGTCATTTACATTTTAATATTTTACATGGAAGTTCCAATGATGTGAAATACGATATGTATGCTGGGCCATTTGGAATGTTTACAGTTATTTAATGAAATCTACTTAATCATTTAAAACCAAATGAGGAGGAGAAAAGTTCAGTATCTCAAGCGCCAGGACATCCTTCATTTCCCACTAAAGAACTGAGATCGAAGGTAAAAGCTGCCATTGTAAGCTTGGAAGGGATGAATCCAGAGGTCCAGACAGGAGATGAAACTGTGAACTCTCAAGTCCCCACCAAAAGGTCCTCTTTGGACCTACAGGTGACATAAAAAGCCATCCCTCTCCTGGAAGAGGAAGGAGTTTGTGAGCCCGGGAATGAGTTGGGTGATGGGGACCTCCTCAGAAAGCCAAGGGACCTGAGTCACATTCAAACTTGAGGTGGCCCCAGTCAGGGGCTCCATTTGTGTAGCTTCCCAGGTCACCCAGCCCTCAGTACACTGCTGACAAGGGGCCATGCTCGCAACAACAGGATAGCAAGGACTGGAAGGACATAGGTAAGACTACTGTGGTCAAGACAGGAAAGAACAAGGAACTTTGAGCCTGACCAGGCAGTGCCACAGTGGATAGAGCATTAGCCTGGGATGCTGAGGTCCCAGGTTCAAAACCCCAAGGTTATCTTGAGCGCAGGCTCACCAGCTTGAGCCCAAGGTCGCTGGCTTGAGCATGGGAACATAGACATGACCCCAAGGTCACTGGCTTGGGCCCAAAGGTCACTGACTTGAAGCCCAAGGTCACTGGCTTGAGCAAGGGGTCATTGGTTGGCCCACAGTCAAGGCACATATGAGAAAGCAATCAATGAACAACTAAGGTGCCACAACTACGAGTTGATGCTTCTCATCTCTCTCTCCTTCTCTCTCTCTCTCTCTCTCTCTCTCTCTCTCTTGCTCAAAAAACATAAGAGGAACTTTGAGATGCTCAGGGAAGACTCGAGGTTTAGCCTCCTCCTCTGAGACCTGAAATCTGAACAAGTGTAGCCACAGCAGGTATGACAGGACTGTCGCCCAGGGACACCCCGCCATGGGGACACCCCGCCATGGGGCACAGCCTGGAGGCTGCGCAGGTATGACAGGACTGTCGCCCAGGGACACCCCGCCAGGGGGCACAGCCTGGAGGCTGCGGGGAGCCAGGCATCTCACAACCACTTGTGAAGCTCAACAGAAACAAGACTGCAAGAAAGCTCATCATCTTCACCTTCACCGCTCCTGCGTTTTCTCTCTCGTCTACACGTCCAGTGGACATTTGCAGAAGGATGTGTCTAGGAGGAAGAGTGGTAAGTGGGGGAGGCCCCGAAGGAAGATGTTGACTCTGGAAGGCAGCTGACCGTGGCAACCAGGGCACCCTCTCCAGTGGGGGCAGGCTGACTGCACTCCCAGCAGACGAGGGGGCAGCCACCCAGAAGTCTCCCCTCCACTGTCAGGATAAAGACAGATGGCACTGCTTCTGGGAGAGGTGCCCGCCCAGCCCTGGTCTCCTGGCCTTCCTTCTTCTGCTTGAACCATGAAGCTCCTTCCAGCCTCAGGGCCTCTGCACAGGTTGCTCCTCCACCTGGAAGCTCTCCCGCTCCTTTGCCCCACTGGCCTGTCTCACCCTGAGGCCCCCCAGAACTCCACGGACACCTGGCTGGGAAGAGGGCTCCCCACCCCGCCTCCACTACCTTCCTTCAGAGTCTTCCTCATCACGCCAAACAGATAAATACTGTGACTTTCTCTAAAGTGGCAAGAGCCACGGGGCCAGGCCTTGCGCTGTGTCTGCAGTGCCCAGCACGGTGACTGTCCTCAGGAGGAACCAGTCTGAGGGCACACTGTCAGGGCCAAGACAGATGTGGAGGGAGGATGGCAGGACCCCAGCTCCCCCACGGGTCTCCTGCCATCGCGGACTGCTCCACCTCAGGGGAGGGACAGTGAGTGAGGCCCAAGGATGCCTGTGCCATGAGCCTCCATTCTCCAACTGCTGGACCTGCTCTAGAAGACCTCATTTCCAGAAAAGGTCCAGGCCACATGTGGCGACCACCACATGTCACAGGCACAAGCCCCATTCAGAGAGAGCCCAGCATTGCCACCTACCAGCTGTGAGACCTTGGGTAGGTCACACCCTGTGGGCATGCTCCCATTTCCCCATCAAAAAGCAGCAAGTGTTCTAAGGATTAAACTAAATGACATCTTGTGTTTTAAAGCCCAAGGCCACCTGCATAACAAGCAGTCAATAAATACTAGAGGTCTATGTACAAGACCCAATGCTCATTTACAATTTCCCCCAGAAAGTGGGGATCTTGTCTCTTACTATAACATCACCAGGGTATTCCCTTCTTTCAGAGGATGGCTGGCATGTTCCTTTGGTGATGAACTTGGGGTCCCTTCAGCGAGGGTAAGCCAGCCCAGAATTCCACCTTCCCCCCCCCCCCCGCAGGAAAAAGCACAGGAGTCATTCTGACTCCTCACCTCTCTGGTGGGCACCCCCCTGCGGCATGCCATGGCCACCAGCTTGATGCGTTAATTTCACACATGGGGCTCCCCCTGTGATCAGCATGAGTGTGTGCACCAGGGTGCCATGTAGGAGAATCAAACACATGCGGTGCAGGTTTAACGTGGAAACGGACCCCAAGACACCATCGTTGCTGCGTCTACTTGCACATGTGCCTCACACCACAGCCCCGGAGTAACTGCCCTGCTCACAGCGCCGGTCCCACCTGGGACACAAAACGCCCTCAGCACATAGTTTTTTAAAAGTGAACATATGGCCTGACCAGGCGGTAGCGCAGTGGATAGAGCGTCGGACTGGGATGCAGAGGACTCAGGTTCGAGACCCCGAGGTTGCCAGCTTGAGGGTGGGTTCATCTGGTTTGAGCAAAGCTCACCAGCTTGGACCCAAGGTCGCTGGCTCGAGCAAGGGATCACTCGGTCTGCTGTAGCCCCATGGTCAAGGCACATATGAGAAAGCAATCAATAAACAACTAAAATGTCGCAATGAAAAACTAATAATTGATGCTTCTCATCTCTCTCCGTTCCTGTCTGTCTGTCCCTATCTATCCCTCTCTCTGGCTCTCTGACTCTGTAAAAAAAAAAAAAAAGTGAACATATGAATGAGTGAAGGACAGTGTCTCCTTGGGGATCTTCAGCTCTGGTTCAGAGAAAGAATGATGAGCCCTGGCCAGGTGGCTCAGTCAGTTAGAGCGTCGTCCTGATGCACCAAGGTTGTGGGTTTGATCCCCAGGCAGGGCCCAGACAAGAACCAACCAAAGAAGGCATAAATCAATAAGTGGAACAACAAATCAATATTTCTCTTTCTCTCTTACCCCTCCTCTTTCTTTAAAATCAATCAACTAAAAGAAAAAACTTCAAAGAAAAGAAAGGATGATGAGCAGGGCCCATCACATTCCCACCAAGATTCCAGCAACCAGTAGGCCGTGTGTGCGCATATTGTGTGCATGGCTGTATGTATGCATGTGTGTGCATGGCTGTATGTATGCATGTGCATTATGTGCACAAGTGTTATGTGTACGGTTGTGTGTGCATGTGTGTACATTGCTGTTTGTGTGCATGTGTGCACATGGCTGTGTGTACATGGCTGTGTGTGCATGTGCATTTATATGCGCCAGTGTGTGTGCACGAATACGTGTGCATGTGTACATGTGTGTGCATTTGGACATGGGTATGCATGCATGTGGGGAGATGCGTGTGTGTGTCAGAAATGTGGTGCCAGTATCTGATGGGTTGGAATGAGGATGTTTGTTTAATGAAGACATAGGCCCCTCCCCGACCCTATACCCCCCACGAACTCAGCTGACCCTTTAAAAGGCATCTTCTGGAACATAAAGGAAATCAATCCTGAACACTCAGTGACCCCAGGTGAACCGCTCCCGAGACCCCCAGGGGACAAAGCGAGAGTGGCCCTTCCGCCCGGGCTCCGCAAGGGTGCTGCCTGTCTGTCCGGGTGAGGTTTCTTTATGTCTAAAATAAGTAACAAAACGTCTACAGCAATCACCGCAGCTGGCCATTCGTTGAGTTGCTGGTCTCTGGACTCACGAGTGAATCACTTTCTCTTTTAATCCTGATGACTCAATTAGAGAGGGAGAGTTATTCCAATTCTACCGGCAAAAACACCGAGGCTCCGTGACAGAAACGCCCCATGGCCGCGGGAGCGTCCGGGCTGGAGCTGGACGTGGGCCCGGTCCCCATCTCACTGGTCCCCCCTCTCTATCACACCGTCACACTGCTTAAAAACACAACAGGAAAAGGTTCCTGGCTCTTCCTCGTTTACAAACTTGATGTTTCCAGCTCGGTGAAATCAGCATCTTAATCATGGAAGGAGGGAGGGAACATCCCTAAAAATTAAATTATGCAAAAAAACAACCTAACTTACAGATATTAATAAATCAAGCAATGCATGTACGATGTAACCCTTGCAAAAAAAAACCCTGCTAATTAGAAAATAAAATGCACACAAAGACTTCCCCTCTCGTCCCTCCTCCTGGAGCGGTGGCATCAGCGGGCAGTGGGCAAGGCAGCGCTTCTGGGTGTCGACTGGAGGGTTAACCAGGGGCTGACACTCGCAGCAGAGAAGAGGGGGGCGCCCCTGGCTCCCTGGCCGCCCCGCAACCTCACAGCCCAGCCTGCCTCCCGGACAGACGGAGGTGGACAAGCACCTTTACACACAGATGATCACACTCGCGTTTTGCACTGGATTCTGTGCAGCCCTCTGATTCCTAGAGAAGCCCGTGCTCTGTCCCCAGCCTCCCCAGGCCGCCTGCCCTGCACAGGGACCACCGCAGGGGGCCCACCTCCATCGGAAGGGAGCCAAAGGGACAGATTCCAACTCCAAAGTCTGTCCCGAGGAACGACGCGGCTGGGAACCACTCGTTCTTAGATCAATGAACAAATTATCTTATTGAAGGCGGTATTTGGAGATCACAGGCGGAAACGGCATGGTGGTTGTTTTTTTATCTGAGCCATGTTTTCAGTCAAAGGAAGACAAGTTTCCCGAACAGCAGACCCCCACTGCCCCTAAGACCCACACAACAGACCTGGTCCCTTGCACCTGGGCAGCCAAGCTCCGGATTCAGACAGAGCAAGCTGGGCCCGAGCGCACGTCCACCGCAGCCCAAGCGCCTGTCAGCCTCGGAGACACAAGGGGCAAGGTCAGGCCAGAGGTGCCTGCATCGTGGGGTAAAAGGGCAGAGTGTCCGAATGCAGCCGGTTCTTCAGGGAGGGTTGTGAAAACGGCCCGGGCTCTCATATCTGGAATGTATTACTTGACCTCACCAGACACAGCCATCACGAAGGAATAAACACGCCCACAGGCACCGCACCAACACCACCACCACCACCACCCCAGAGGACAGGCCAGATCCCCACTCGTGACATCACAGAAGCTTCCTCATGGGAAGTGACAATCCGAAGGCCAGGCCCTGCTCGTGCCTGTCATTTGTCACGCGCTCAGAAAACCACGGTGTCGTCCTCGGGGAGGCAGCCGTTACGAAAAGGGAAACTGCGACCTTACAGCCTCAATCAATACATTTTTCTGCACGATGCAAAATGTTCGTGTCAGCTCGCCTCCTTCCTTCTGCTCCAAAGACTCTGGATGAGAATTGTCACATGGGACTAAAATTCCGATGCCCCCCCTGCAGCACCAACACCACCACCAAACTTTAACAAAAGCTTTCCCCACACACGTTCAGAATGCCTGGGTGAGGGACAAGCAGCTGAAAAGAAGACATTGGCGAGAAGATGGGGGGAATGAAAAACAAAACAAAACAGAAAACGCACACAGAAAATAGATATTAAGTTGTCAAATCTGTGATCTCGGAAAAGAACTGCAGACAGCGTCTGGCTTTCTTCTTAAGAATCTGTGCACCCGGAACTCAGGGGAGCTCCGGGCCAGGCTGGGGCTTCCCCAAGGCTCAGAGCTGCAAGAGCAGGGTGGCCCACTCGGTGACAGCCTGTGGCTCTGGTGGCCCCCACCCACCCACCACCTAGGAGGTGTCAGCTTCGCAGGTTAAACCCTTTCCTGCCCACATGTGGCCACTCTGCTCCCCCCATGGGGCCACATACACTCCCCACCTTTCTGGACTCTTCTTAGGCTACTGGAGAGATGGCCACCCCACCCCCACCCCCAGTACTGACCCTCTTCTTGGGGGGAAAACATTTGGGAATCAAGTTTCTCAGATGCTGCACGGAGCTCATTGACCAGACCCAGCCACATCGGCCAGTGGGACAATGCTCTGCTGAAACAGCCCCTTGGCACCCACCGATTACAGCCCCGCACTGGGGGCCCCGGCCGGAGCACAGTCATTAAAGCACGTGAGCTGTCACTTCAGTAAGATCCCCACCCCCACCGTCTTTTCAATAGGCTTCATGGCTGTGACAGCCTTTCCACACAACAGTGTGGATGGCTTCGCCTGCCTTGACTTGAATAGATTTCAATCAAGAATTAAAATTGTTACAAGAATTTCAGAAATGGGTATGCCAATGAGGAATAAGTATTCCTAGCTGTTTTGAAAGATAAAATTGAATCATCAAGTTAGTCAAACAGATTAAATTTCATGTGTCATATCTATGGTGGTCCAGTGACCTGTTCGCTTTATTCGATAGTTGATACAACTGTGCTGATACAGTTTCCAAATATTTTCTCCCTCTTGGAAACAAATTTACAACCAATGCATATGTTCTCCAAGTAGCAAGTTCCGGTTTACATTTGCAACTTCCCCGTGAAAGGCGAGTTGATGGGACTGGGAGGGAAGGTTTGTGCCACTGGTCTGCCCCGAGCATCCACTCTCAGGAGGCGGGCGCATTGGCAGGGTGAGCGGCGTGAGTTGGCTTCCAATCCTGCCTCCCCCACACCAAAGTGTGGCAAACAGACTCACAACCTTGTTTGCCAACTAGTACAAGTGCACTGGGGTGCGGGTGGGGGGTGTCCCTGGTTATCGAAGGACTAGATAAAACAAGGCACCTAAGATTCAGAATGCAGGGCCTCCCAGGTGGAAGCACTGACAGCAGCCGGCTGGGGGTGGGGGTGGGGATGGGGGTGGCTGGTCAGCTCCGCACTTCCACCCAGAAGTGTCCAGAAACCAGGCATCCACCATCACTGAAAGACCTCAGTACCCTGAGGGCCCTATGATCCAGCCTTCCCATGAACCAGAATCCCATTCAAATCCGTGGGAACGAGAGGGGAACCGCAGCCGTGCAAGCGAGAACACCAATACCATTAGGGCTGGATGGGCATTTCTGTGATTAGTCTCGCCGTGGGCTGGCTCTCACAACTTGAAGGGAGCGGCTCCATCTTGAGAGTAGGGGTGTGTGCACGTGATTTGTTGGTAACAGATCAGCACGACCCTAAAGCACCATGAAGAGGCTGACGGCCCTAAATGCAGGGCCCAGAGAGGGGGGCAGGGTGCCACGGGCGGGGGTGCCACGGGCAGGGGTGCCACGGGAGGGTGGCAGCAGCACCTGCTGAAGGACCCTGCAGGGAGAGGGACATGCAGGGGACGGCCCATCTCGGTAATCAAAGACCCCGCCAAACACGGCTCAGGTAATCAAAGCTGTAACGCCTTGATTAAAAACCTTCAGGTTAATGTCAGCTGGAGCCTACGGTGATCATTTTTCCTGCATCACAACGGCACTTAATTCTCTCCCTGTAAAGCCAAGTGAGATCAGGTCAGTGGAGGAGAGGGGGACCCGACAGATTGACTGGCCTTCCTGCACCTCTTCATCCCTTCCAAGTGTCCACATGACCGTCCTCCTGACACCCTCGGGGGCCCCTGTCCCTCAAAGACGGCTTGCTCTGGTGCCCAGGACCTTGGCGACCTGTCCCCCCAACCCCCCCCGGCCTAGCACCAGGAGGCAGTGGAGGAGCTGCTCGGGAACTGGCATGTGCCCGGGAAGAGCAGCTGGACGTGGGTCAGCGTGCAGGAGAAGGTTGTGCAGCAGCAGAAGCTTGTCCGTACTAACTCGGGAGGCAGGCTGGATAGGTTCTCCCCCCAGACCCACCACCCACCCTTCTGTGTTCCTGAGGGTCCCTTCCTGAGACATGGGGCAACTGCAGCACCCGCCCCTGTAAAGAGGCTGCAGGAGGTAAACGAGTAGAGAGTGTAGAGCCCGTGCCCACAGCAAACGCACTCGGAACTAACCACGGTCATCACGCCACCAGCAGGACACCTGGCTGGGCTCAGAGCTGTGCATTCCATTTCTTGGTCCCATGTCCCCGTGGGGGACAGACACAACCCTCATCCACAGGGCCCTTTTCAATGCCTAACTGGCACAGAAACAGTGGGAGCCTCTTCTCCTCCTCTGGGCTCTCCTCCTCAGGGCCCCCACGGGTCTGCCCCGTTCAGGGCAGGGCCCCAGCTCCCCTCGGGTGTCTCAGGTCCCCGTGACATGCCTGTCTCCCTAGGCCTGCCCACTCCCCAAGGGTTGGCCCCCTGAGCCCCTTGAGATGGCTAGGACAAGGCCTGGCACCGGGAGGTGGGAAATGAGCCTGACGTGTCCCCCAGGGCATGCATGGGGACGCCTGGAGACGTGTCTGATTGCCACAACTGGGGGGGGGGGGCATCTACAGGACGAAGGTCAGGGTGCTGCAGAGTACCCCACCATGCACAGGACAGGCTCTCCAGCAAGGGGCAGTGTCCAGTGTCGCTGGTGCAAGGCCCTCACCCAGAGAAGCGGGGTTCAGGTAAGTCCGGCTAGCTCCCCCAAAAGCTCCGCCTGAACCCTGTCCCGGGGCAGATAACCCCGACCCGCAGCGGGCGCAGGGGCTGTGAGAAGCTGAGACCGTGGTGGCCTCCGGGCTGCAGAAGCTCAGTACAAGAGAAAGACCAGAGACCCACAGGACTTCTGAAAGTGAAAGTGGGGGCGGGTCCTCAAGCAGCCGCCAGTCAGCAGCCGGATCCCCACACAAGGAAGCCTGTGGACAGCAGAGCCCATGCGGGAGGCCCACTCCCACCCTAGGCGGGGCTGGGCCCAGCCAGGCAGCTTGCTGAGTGGCCCACTCTGTTGAGGTGGTTTCCAGCCATGTCGGCCTTTACTGGGGGGTCTGTACACGACCTGGGAGAGACGGCCGGCACCCCGGGGCCCAGGCCCTGAGCATCGTTCCCTCCCCTGGCTGCCTCCTCCGCCCCTTTGCCCTGAGCCCCCACCACACACGTGTGCTCACATGCTCACTAGTCTCCCCCACGCGGTGCAATTGTGGGTGATGAGCAAATCATCTCGGAACAGGCGCCGCTGTCAGGTAACACCCTCCCCAGCCCACATGTGCACATGCACACACACACCAGCATCACCACATCTGAGCCTATGGGGACACCCCCCGGGGACACTCCCCAGCACAGCTCGGCTGCTCAGCCCTGAAGGGCGCTTGGTAGCAGCAGGACAGTCTACATCTGGGCAGCAATCCTTCTCCTGGGCGAAAGGCCTCTCTCCCAACAACCCCACAGCCAGATTTCACACAACTGGGTAAAACAGGCAGTGAGCCCCGCCAGTCAGCCGAGCCCTGCACCCTGACCTGACCTGCTCCCCCACACACCCCAGCCCTGAGGTCCTAGAGGGAGCCTGCCATGTTGCCATGTGCAGGGCAGGCGTGGGGTCAGAGCTCAGGAGCCCCTGCAGCAGAAGGGAGTCTCTCTGGTGTCAGCGAACTTGTGACTAGCTTCCAGACTCCGCAACTCACCCTAACACGGCCTGGGCGACAGCCTCAGGCCACCTGACCACCGGTGTCCCTCTAACTCAAATCTAAGGTCTCACGGGGAGGGAGACAGGATGGAGCAGGGCTGGAGGCCTACCTGCTCTGGGTCCTGTCAGAGGTGTCAGGACCTGCCCTCAGCACGGACAGAAGCTGACCTGCAGAGAGTTCGCTTCTGTTTTTAAATTTGCTTCACACCTCGCTTTAAATAATACTGAGAACAAAACGCAAGCTGATATTTCAGCTTACTTAAAAGGCTTATTAACACACTAAATCCAAAGATGTTAAAAAGCTATAATTGTCCTCATTCAAACTGGAAAAATAAATCTATTTGCTTCCTTCTTTTATGATCCTCTTCCAAAGGGGGGAAAAAAAAGTTCATCTATATTCTCACAAGCCTCACTGCTATCTTTTTATCCCTTCATTCCAGGCACTTTAAAAACACCTGTGCCTTTCACAGCCAACTTCTAAGCAGAAGGCAACCATGTTTGGGAAAGGCTGATTTCCATATGCCAGAGATCAGCTCATCCTGCTCAAAAGGGGTTCAGAGTTCATCTAAATGGACTCGTGGATTCTATAAAGATCTCCCAGTTACCAAAGACAGAGCAGAGATAACCTAATCCGTCAGCATCTAGGGGCTCCGTGGGCACCGACTGCACCTCTCAGCACTGAATTCAGCACCCAGTGGGCAACGGTAGTTAGCAGGGTGCACACACTGGCCATGGCCCTGCCATTCCCCATCTGGGGGGTTACTGACTTTGGGGGGTACTGGCTTCCGGCGTGGACCGGAGCAGCGTGACTGCTGCTCCCTGCCTGCCCCAAGTCTTCCGTGAAGACAGCCCCAGCCAGCAGTGAACTTGCTGAGTTGTGAGGATCTGAAGCCTGCTCAGAAATTAAGCACTCCAGGCGCAGAACGAGATAGTTTTCAGAGCAGTGGTCCAAGAGAATGCAAATGTATCGAAAGTGCTTTCTCCAGGTTTTCCATAATTACCATTTATGTCTCCAGGAACTCTCTCCCCAAACACAGTTTAGGGTGAGAGCATTTCAGAGACTCTCCCTGCACATGACACACAAGGCACTAACCTTTTTTACATGCCCAGATGTTAAGTTCATTTCCATCACATGTATGCAAATTCCATTTGAACAGTAAATCAAAAGAAATATTAAATCATTGTACACTATTTAAACATCCACACTACATCCAGTTTACTTGCAACTATACTAACATCAAGTCACAGTTAGGGGACTGAAGATAGCGAGCAGATGTCACAACCTCTTCTCCCATGTGACAGCCCCAGAGAGACCCAGGGTCTCAGCCAATCCATCAGATCCAAATGTCTCCACCTGGTCACAACCGCATTTAAGTTTTACCAGACGGAGGGTATTTTGGAAATCAAAGCCTTTTAAAAGTTCTCCAAACTTTGAACAAACGGGTCCCTCCGTTCAGGGGCCTGGCATGCATGTCACCAGGCCTGGACCAAGGCACTACAAAGTTCACAGGCAGGAGCCCTGGGGTGAGACTTCTGGCCTCTGGATGGTCCTCAGTGGGGGAGAAGTGAACCTCTGGGGCTCCGTGGGCCGCGTTGGCCAGAGCCCGCCGACAGCGCTCTCCTTACCAAGCAGATCAGCCAGGCGGTTAATGGTGGAATCAGGAGACATTTGCACTCTGCTATCAGAATGACATCATAACTAAAGCAGCCTTCAGCCAGAAGCCAGAGGCTCTGCCTAAGCAGAGGCCAGAGGGCTGCCAGGGGCGCCCCCCTGTGACTCCCCAGGCTGAAAACTGAGTTCCCTGCCCCTGCTGGCCAGGGTGGTGGGCCCAGCCTCCAGCAAGTTCCCAGAGAACTGGAACTAGGCTGCCAGTTTTCTCCCCAGCAAATCCACTCATCCCCCAGGTCCTGAATGCTGCAAATAATGATAATAATATATTATGTATTTTTAATAGAATTTGAGGTGCTACAAAACCACTTTCCTAGACAGGCAAAGGCTGGCATCCTCTGCATGCAGCTACATTTTGGCTCTAGAATGTACAGCAGGTCCAATAGAATGCTCCATCTCTCAGTGACCCTCTCTTGGGCAAATGAGCTGGGCCCTCCTTCCAGCCACAGAAATGTATGGTGCCGGGGACATGGGGGCAGGCTGCTGGGGAGGCCCTTCCGCCTCTTGTTTTGGTTGCTTTTCTTTCTTTTTCAAGCACGGTCGACCACACACTCACACGCATGCACACACAGAGACAGAAACCTCAGAATAATGGGGGAGGCATTTGGTGAGGAGCTACATCTCCGAGCGACCAGGAGCAGCCAGCTGGCCGCCTGGCTCACAGCTCTGCCCTCTGCCGCGGCGGGGACCCATTGCCCGCCCTGCACGCGAGGTGCCCAACTCCATGGCGCCCCGAAGATCGCCTTCCCGAGATTACTACAGGTACGCGTGGGCCAAATGCCTCACCTGCCCCGAAAAGTCAGCAACAGAGAAAAAAGTTGCGCGAGCTGCCAGCCCGGCGCCGGGAGCCCGCGGCTGCCGTCCCCCGGCAACGAGCAAGCCACCCGGGCCAAGGCCCTCCGGGCCGGCACCGCTCCCCACACCTCGCCCGCCGGCTTCGCGCGCTGACCCCGAGGCGCGCTGAGGCCACCGCTGAGCACTTACTTGGCACCCGCTTGGGAGCTTGCAGGTCCTCGCGGTTTTCAAACAAGTTTCAGGGAAGAAAAAGGAGGCAAAAAAAAAAAAAAAAAATCCAATTATGCAAATGGCTCCGGACTGGGAGGCGCGCGCTGGATCTGACGCGGCTACCGCACGAGTTCAGAAGCAGCCCGGCCCGGCAGATTTATGGAGCGCGTCACGGCTACGCCAGGTCCGGCTGCCAAGCATCGCGAAGTTCATTAAAGCGGTAATGTCCACTTTGCCGGAGACCCTCCGCGCGGTGCACTGCCTCACGGTCCGCTCCTACCCCGCGGGCGGGGGCGCTGTCCCCCAGCCTCTTCCTCCCTTTTCCTGCCCCCTCTTTTTCTTCTCTCTCCCCCCCCCTTTTTTCCCTCTCTTTCGTCTCTTTAAGTCCCTGCCTTCCACTCTGAACAATGAACAAAGATGAGAGCGATGGGAAAAGATCGCCCCCTCCCAACCCCGGCGTTGAGCAAAGCCGGTCTGAAAGTAAGAATCCAGTAGCTAATATCAAACGAGAAAGAAAACAGTGCGTTCCCAGCAACACCCCCCCCACACACACACACACTTGCGCGCGCACGCGTGCGCGCATAACAGACACAACCATACACACGCGCGCGCACACACGCACACACACATGCACGCGCTCGCGTGCACTCACCCCACCCCAAGTTCACCTAAGCCCTGGCTGGAGACGGGGGCGCCGAGGCCTGAGCTCCAGGGGCTGCCCGACCGCTGGGGACTCGGGAAACAAGGGTGGCGGGCCCTCCAGCCCAGCTCGCTTCTCGCGGCCCTCCCACCCTCTTGCCCCCAGCCCATTCTCCGCAGCTCCGCCAACAGCTTGGCCCGGCGGCCCGCTCGCATTGCCCGGGCCGGATGCGCTCAGCAAACGCGGCCCCTGTCGGATCGCCGCTAAACTGCACGGCGGCGGTGGCAGCGGCAGCGGCGACCGAAGAAGGCACAGGAGCCGGAGGCCGCCCGCGCGCTCTCGCCCCTCCCGGCCCTCAACCCTGCGCCCGTGCCCGGCCGCCCGCGCGCGCCCCATGTCCTGCGGGCGCCCCACGGCCTGGGCGCACGAGCCCCTCCGGCCGGCGCCCCTCCGGCCAGGACGCTCGCAGCCGCCGTATTCTCGCTCAAGTGAAAACGAAGGCGGCTGACAAATCACGTCTCCCGTGAGCACTCGTTAGACATAACAATATCCGGCAAACAAAACCAGCCGGCTGCAACCTCCGCGCGGGGCTGACGCGGACTGGGTTCCTCCTCGCCCTAGCCAGCCCCAAGTGATCGGGGTGGGGTCCACCTTCGCCAAGAAGCTTACAGCGCAGTGTTGGACCGAGGGGGGAGGCAACTTTCCACCTGTCCTCAAAGAGAGCCCCGCGGAGTTTCCTCCGAGGAGTTGGGGGTGGAGGGAAGGCTCTCTCCCTACCCCGCACCCCCTTGCCTTCCTTTTTTTCCAACTTGCGGGCGCTTGCGTTTCCACCTTTCGCTTTACATACATCCCTCTATATAGAGATATCTATATTTTAAATTATTTGCAAAACTGCAACAGATGGGCGCATCGAGATCTGGACACTTTCCTACTCATCATCTAAGAAAACCCCCCCTTTTTTTTTGCCTAAAATACATCCCAGTCCCGCCTACGACTGTTTTCCTCAATTCTTCATCTTCAAAAAATAACGTCTTGAAGCAAACACAAAGGTTTATCAGCGCAGATCACTGCCCCCCCTCAAGTCACACATCTGGGCTGGAGAGGGGTCCGTTTCCCCAAATTGCATCCTTCCCAGGCGCCCTGGACCCTCCACTCCTTGCCTTCCAGACCCCGGCGCCCGCACCCCTCACTGTGATTGGCCTCATTTCTCAGACCAGGCTGCCGGTTCCCTCCATAACCTGTTACTTATTTCTCTCTTGATTTCTATCCTTGGCCCCCGGCTGGGCCCCAGGGCTGGGGCCCGTGCTGCGGGCGCCGCCTGTGCGTGCAGGCGCTGCAGCCTGTGCTTGGCGGCGGCGCGGACCCCGCATCCCGGCCTGCCGCGCCCCCGCCTGGGCCTCGCCGGGCTCCCGGGGCGCAGGAGGCCAGTGAACACACAAAATGGCAGGTCTCCTCGGCCCCGGGCGCCGCAACTTTCACACAGTGTGAGCATGGGCTAACTTTGATTTTTTTTTTTTTTAATGATTACAAATGACCCTCTTCCCCCCCACACACCACCACCCGAGGTGGGGACCAGATCCCGCAGCAAGCCACGAAGAGAGAGAGGAAGCAAGGGCGCCCGCATCTCTGGCACCGCGAAAATGGGAAAGTCACTTGAACAGAAGTTTGCATGGCCCCGGTCTCCCCCTCCTCATGCGACCCCCAGACCCCTGAGAAAGTTTCCTGGGGGCCGAGAGCGCACGGCCAAGCTCGGACAGGGGCGCAGCTGGGCCCGGAGCCGGGCGCGGGGTCCCACTGGGGGCGCCCGGCGCCGGGCCCAGCGACTCCTTTTCAAAGTAACGGTCCGGGGGCCGCGGGCGGGGGAGCCGGTGGCCCAGGCGCGGGTCCCGCTCATCGCTGAAGTTCGCCAGAGCCATTGGTGCCTGGCCGCGGGCGCTTTCTCGGCTGCTTCCTCTTACCCCCCTGCTGACAGCTTCTCTCGCCAACGTCACCGCCACGGATATTTAATTAGACCGTATTTTTTAATCGAGATGGGGCGAGAAAGAACCGGGCTCAGGCCTTGCCGAGATGGGGAGGAGGAGGGGAGGGGAGGGGAGGGAGGGGGCCACAACCAAGAGTCCAAACTCACTTTGCCACCTCCAGACGCCCGCGCCCCCCTCTCGCCCTGCGCGCCCCCCACCCCACCCCAGCACCGCCGCGCCCCGCGGTCCCCCTCCCCAACAACCACCACCTTTGTTTTCCTTACCTTAAACATCGAGACTCGGGCGTCGGGAGCAAACTCGGGCACGTAAACGGAGCGTTGTAAAAGATTGTGTTCAATGAATAATGAAACATGTCCACATGATTGACTTGATCATTTTCCGGGGCTGAGGGGGGACCGGCGCCCTGCTAGCGCGCCTCTCCCGCCCGCCCCGCGGAGCCCCGCGCACTGTCCCCAGCCCGGCCGGGCCAGGGCGGGCTGCGTTTTCATCCGCCTCTGCTCCAAGTCGCCCCGCTCACTGATACTCATCACCCAGCCCCGCAGACATCCCCGTGCCCAGCTCGGCCTCCCCCTATCTGGTAGGTGAAATGCATTGTACCATTAAAAACGCTCTCCATTGTCGCCCTGGCATAATTCACAGCAACTAGATAGGTCTTGCGGCATTTAGCTTTGATGAGGCAGAGACTGAACCCTTGATATAATAATCTACAAAGAATGGTGTGTGATCGTCCATTTTTTCTCTCTGTCTAGCAACTAAGAAACCATTTAACACAGCGCAGCTTGCTTCTGACCTTGAGCTCATGTAAACACACTTATTAAAATCTATCTATTCTCCAAGAGCTACATTCTGATTGTCAGACTCGTTACTGAGACATATATCAGCCCCTTCGCTTGTCACTACTTTGCATTCCTGCCTTTGACTAAAGAATTTTTTATCCAGCCGAGAGGGAGAGAGACTGCCACGGAGGGAGAGGAGAGAGCCGAGAAGAGAGAGAGAGAGAGAAAAAAAAGCGTAATTCTTACCTGCTCCCGAAACTATTTAAAGTCTGTTTCTTTTCTGGGGGGAGGGAAACTCCAGGGTGAATCTCGGTGGACCGCGGGACTCGGAGAATCAGGCACAGCCCGGGCGTTTAAGGGAGTCATCAGCGATCAAATGACGTTGATCCGCGCTGTAACCTTGTGGCGTATTTAGTGTAAATAAGGCACTTATGTTGCCAATCGCCGCGATACAAACACCGAGAGGTCCTCAGCCTTGCCTCCCGCGCCTGCCATTAGAGGCGACTTTATTTACAGACACTATTTAGGAGATCATGATAATTCTAAAACAATACCAGTGCCAAATGATTATGAAAATATGATTTTAATTAATCACGTAGTAGGCAAGGAAATTAGCATACGGTAATTAAACTTAGAGAAAAACGTCACGCAGGTTCTCTGCCTTATGGGGTCTAGAATCATGGGAAGAAGGAAAGACAGTGGGCTCCAGGACTTAATTATTAAACAAAATAACTTTTTTTTTTAAGGCAACTTTGTCAATGCTGTTTCTTCTCGGGCAAACGCTTTAGAAATCATGTAAGGCAAGGTAACAAGGTGGAGATGTGAGTGATGCCCGAGGTTGGGTTTCTGTGAGGCAACGGAGAGGGAGAAAGAAGGGGAGAAAGCTGAATAATGCAATTATGCATTCTCTGTCCTGGAGTTGACAAAAGCTGGTGCCTCAAAAGCTTCTTTGTTATGGGATTATATAATGATCCTGGTGTCATTATGGGGGAAAAAGATTCAGTAATAATAATAAAAGAAGTATCCAGATACACCAATGAAGAGCTTGTTTTAAAGAAAAAGACTTGCATGTGACATTGGGGAATGTTAATAGCAGAAAGACAGGATCCAAAAGAGTTGACAAAGAAAGAGGGAGGGAGGGAGGGAGGGAGGGAGGGAGGGAGGGAGGGAGGGAGAGATAAGGGGGGGGGGAGATTGGAGAGAAAGAGGCCTATGTTAAGCATGATTAAGAAGAAATGGAGACAGATTGATTATTAAAAACGCCAAGCCACAGGGATACTTAAAACATTGATTCAGGTAAGACTTGCTCCAGCCTGCCCCAGCTGAGTTCCCCTAAGATGAAACCAGGGCACCAAAATACACAAAAAGCAAAAATACAGAAAAAGTAGACACAGCACCCCCATCACCACCTCTTCCTGCAGAAGGAGCCAGTCAGTTGCAAACAACCTGTCCAAGAGCAGGACTAGGAGCAGAAAAGTTGGAGAAGGGAGGAGCCCACAAGAAGCGTCTGGGGCTGGCGCTGGACACAGGCTCGACCCAGATGCTTGGGTACTTGGGTACTGGCCATAGCACCTCGACCTCCCGGGGTGACCAACGCCCCAGGTGCATTGTCGGTGTGCATCCGACCTACTCCCCATTGCCCACACCTTTGGACTCTGCCCTGAGAACCCAGAGAGTTCCCTCTCTCCTCTCTCTCTCTCTCTCTCTCTCTCTCTCTCTCTCTTATTCCTGGACTTTGGGGAGCAGGAAAAGAATTGGTTTTACTAACAAGCTAGTTCCATTAGCTTCTTAAAGTCTGTCCAAATCTCTGCAGTGGTGTTTTTTTAAATCCCCTACCTACCCCCCCAAAAAAGTTTAGGAATTTGGTCTGCATTTTCCAGTCTGGTGTGTCTGAAATTCCCTTTGAACAAATTCCAAAATACAAGTTTGTTTTTTTTCCCCTCCAGTATAGAAATTAGCATCGCAATCACAGCAATGATATCGCTCTCTATGGGGATGATAGCCGAGCAGTGGGGTGTTCTTTATTCCAGTTCTTTGAGGATCAACTGATTATACTCTGTGGTCTTTTGAACCTGTTATTGTAAGTCAAGTGATTCTTTGTAAGTGACAGCTCGGACAAAGGGGCGACCAGGGCTGAACAGGTCGAAAGGAAATGGCCATATGAACTTGGAGAAAAGGCACTTTCCCCCCAAGAGAACGGGGGTTACAGTCACCTTTTAACCCTCCAGTCTCCCACTGCTTGGGCGACAGGAGGCAGGGAGCCGGACCAGTTGTCCTAGCACCTCCCTGGGAACCCCTGTGGTGTCCAGACAGTTAGCAGCTAGTTGATGGTGACTGCCAGGCCCGGGGGGCACCTTCTCCAAGCTGGAAGGCCAGAGGTGTCCGAGGCTCCACAGCCCTGCCTCTCAGTAAGGCCGCCTGGGTGGCCACGGAGACCTGGGCTGCCACCTGAAGTGCTCAGAGGAGGCGGGATGCGCACTGCAGCCCCGTCCACCCTGGGGACAGGCAGCGACTGCCCACCAGGGAGAGGGCCGCGCCCCAGGGCCTGAGCCCCACAGAGGGCTCGCCGGCGCCCCCTGTTGGCTCCCATGCGCTCTGCATTCCCCGAGGGCTTTCGAAGCCTGCCTTGTGGAGACACAGGGACACTTCTGTGGACAGCGCCAAGGTGGGGCATGGGGGGGGCACTGGGCAATGCGTGGAGGCCTGGTGTCCTCCAGGGTCCAAAACTGGATGCTTACCTGGGTACCACTAAAACACAGAAAGTTCCCCCAAAGGTTTACCTCACCCTTGTGTTTGGGGCCCCTTCCACAATTCTGCTCTCTGATCCCTTTTCCCTGGTCCACAGTTTCTGGGCCTGCCACCCTTCCCAGCTCCCTCTGGTCTTGCAGCAGACCTCCCCCCACTAACTCCCACTCTTCCTTCTCAACTTGGCCCTATTTCTCCCTGCCCCTGGTCAGGGCTAGCACCCTGGGGCTGGATTTGAGGCAGAGGCTGCTCTGAGCCCACCCAATCTCTCCCTCCCATCCATGAGTCCTGCACTCACCTGTCTTCATGGCCCTCTGGAAGGACAACCCCTCCCCAGCTCGGGGACTCTGACGAGGCCATCGTCTCCTGCAGGGTCTTCAAGATGATACCAGGCTTCTGACTTCTTGAGACTGGTGAGAGTCATTGGGAGCCCGGGCAAGGCTGG
This sequence comes from Saccopteryx bilineata, assembly GCF_036850765.1. Taxonomy (NCBI): domain Eukaryota; kingdom Metazoa; phylum Chordata; class Mammalia; order Chiroptera; family Emballonuridae; genus Saccopteryx; species Saccopteryx bilineata. Next base: position 1,928,718 of record NC_089498.1, read on the forward strand.
CGAGTCACGTGGACGGTGGCTGCGGGCAAGTGTGGGAGCCGTGTCTGGCCTCTCGGAGTGCCTGCCTCCTTTGACATCAGTACCTGTCGCACCAACAGATTGGTTCTGACCTCCTTCACTAGGTCCTCAGAAGTGATGCTGATTCACAAAACGTGACCCAAACACGGCTTTCGGGTTGCACTTCCTGTGCCCACGGCACTCACTCTCGGTTGTTTCTGTATAGCTCTGCTTTCCCTCTCACGCCCTCCTCCCTGTGACTGGGCCTCCCCCACAGTGTCAACGGGTTAAAAAGTAGCCACTGAGATGGCCGCTCCCTGCGGCCGGCAGCATGAAGCCAGGGAGCCTCTGGAGAGGCAGCTGGGGTTCTGGGGCGTGACAGTAGACCAGGATGCTTGTGGAGAGAGGCACGAGTCACCCCACACACACCCGTCACCCCTGCACAGCGACCCAGAGATTCATAAAGCCCTAATGATCACGGGACTCCGTGGTTCTAGGGACGTGGTCACCACCCTCAGGGCCGCCTTCTTCCCGCAGAAGAAAGATGCTGAGGCCTGCAGAGGTCCTGGGGTCCGGCGGGGCAGGGGCCTGGGTGCCTGCCAGGTCCCGTCTGAATTCTCAACAAGACTCCCTGCTTTTCCTCTCCAAGTGGCCCAGAATAGGTGCTGTCTTCTCCTTGGGGACACCTCCCTGGAGGAGGAGGTCACTTTCTCTGGCCAAAGGGTCCTCACTGCTGCAGAGGTCAAGCCTCTCTCTATGGAGGCTCCAGAGCAGCCTGCTCAGTGTGCACACGTTCTCGGGAAGAACAAGCCTTCTAAGACTCCCCAAGGGCAGGATTCAGAGGGTACCCTAACAAGTGAAAGAGCTGATCCCTGGGTGAGAAGATGAAATTGAGAAGAATGCGGCCTCCAGGGCTGTTCTCCCATGAACAATTGGTCCCTGGCCATGGCAACGGCCAGTCAGCACCCCCCCTGCCAGCACACCCTTTAAAGACCCAGAGAGCTGTTCCCCCAAAATGGTTGTGCATCTCTTCTGGCTTGTCCAGCAGAGGGAAGAAGTCAGCACAGTAGCATCTGTTTGTCTGGCTGAACCTCTCCCAGCCTGGAGGCACACAGGTGGGACTCCTGGGCAGGTCCCAGCGAATCGGTGCATTAGATCTCTCTGGACACTATGATTGGTTCAGGAGTAGGCGTGTGACCTAAGCTGGTCCAATCAGGGTGCATGTTGGATTTTTTGTTTGTTTGTTTTAAATAGGCCCTGGGTAAAGAAATTAAGTTATCAGAGCCATGGTCTCCATGCCCAAAGCAGGAGAGGTACCCACCAAAAGGAGCCTGAGAAGGGTGCCAACACAGCAGATAGCAGAGCAGAAATGGAGAACTGGCCCCGGTGTGACACTGAAGCCCCCGACCCAGCCGCACCTGAAGCCAGTCCAACCCTGCACGTTTCCGTGAACTAACAGATGCAGTTTGCTTTGGTTTCTCTGTCACTTGCCGCAGAATGAGGTCCGATGCGCTGAGTGCCTGACAGGAACGTGGCACACCTGGGCCAGGGGCCAGAGAGCTTGGAGGCAAGGGGCGGAGAGCCAGAGGGCTCTTCCCAGACAGAGAGCAGCCAGAGGACTTGCCAGAAGGCCTTCAAGCTGCAGGTACACCTCGCTCTGCACAACAGCTCTGTTCCAGAAAAGATGTCCGTAAACTGGAGTTCCGTCCGTGGAGTCTGATGTACCCCGTGGGGAGAGCTGATTGTTCAAGGCCGCCTAATAGACACCTTTTATAAAGTGAATGGTCATGGTCTAACACAGGAATGGTAACGTATTCCACAACTGTAATTTCCCAAAGCAGGGCCCACCTCGATCTCTTCATGGTGTCTTTGGACAAGTGAGTCGAAGACCGAGGAAGCACACAGAGCCCCAGGGACGGGGGCACCAGCACGGCTCTGTGTTCCGGCGCTCTGTGCACTGTGGAGCTGACACATCTGGGTAGGAGCTGGGCATCACTCTGCCCTGCATTGATTCTGCAACAGCTACCGTCAATGTTGGGGTTAGTTTGGGGGGAGAGAAGTGGGGGCCCACAGAGCTAGTGGACCTCCTGGCTGTGCTTGTCTGCACAGGGTGAGGCAGTTCAATCACCTATAATCTCTCAATTTGGGGGGATTAAAACAAGGTGTCAGGTTATGAAATGCAACAACTGGTGGGAGATTCAAGACCTACTCTTCCTAAGATGATGGTGGCTGTGGTCCCTGCTCCCATACTATAAGGTGCCCGCGTGAGGCACCTGGCCGTGGCCTGGCCCCTGCTGTTCAACGCTCCCATGTTCAGCCCTGGTCGTGCCTCAGGGAGAAGTGCTCATGGTGTTTGCTGCTAGAAACAACAGGGACCGAGTACTGGAAAAGTACAGTTTTTCAAAAAATGGTATCACTACCGTTTGGCTTATGGATGTGATCTGGTCCACAGAGGTCAGACAGAATCATTGAGAATGGTCCCCACGGTTCCCCTGGGTAAATACTGAGGTTTCTCACAATCTGCATAGGAGCAATTGGGAGACCAAACCAAAGCAAAAAAACAAACAGACAGGTCCCTTGAGGTCCACCTGAGCCTTCCCTGCCCTGCAGGGACACAGACCACAGAATGCAGGGCGCGGTGAGCCAAGGGGCCTCGGAGGCCCTGTTTCATGATAGACCTGTTTTAAATCCTGGTTCCAGCAAAGGGCTGAGTGGAGTCTCGTGGATCTTAGGGCATCAGAAAGGGAAGACAGGTCGAGGCGAATGTGTTGATGGTGCCAGGCTCCCAGAGGGCAGCAGAGCTGAATTGGATGGCAGAGTTGGGGGTGGAGGGTGGGGGGTGGAAGCAGCAGCCCAGAGGGGTGCACTAGAATCCCTGGAGAGTCTGGCAGCCCAGGCTCTCGAGCACCTCGCATCCTCGAAGGTGTCCCACAGCCTGGGCGTGGGCAGGCCAGCTGGCAGAGTGGAGACTGGGGGACTGGCACCTAAGGATGTGGGACGGCCAGTGTGAAACCACATGGGTGGCTGCGGACGCACCTGGTCACCTGGATGAGCGTCTGAGACACAGTGATGTCCGCCCAGCTTATCCAGCCCTCCTCTGGCACCGAGGAGCCCAATCTATGGAAACTTCCAAGGCGACAGCTGCCCCCTCAGGGGTGCCCTGCACAGCTGTGTTTGTGGAAGCCCCTGCCCGCTGGGAGCTTCCACTGGTCACACCTCAGGCCTGCTTCCTCACTAGGGTCCAGGCCTAGCCCAGGCCCTGGCACAGGACAGGCATGAAGGAATATTGATGGACCCAATCAAGAAATTAGCCTGACACTTAAATAATTCCTACTATGTGTCAGGCACTGTTTTACCCTTGATTGGCAAACTGAATGACTGAATGAATGAGTAAACACATGAACAGCAGTTGCTTAAAATGTGTTGCCATCACTAGAAACTAGTTGCAGCTTTTAAGAACTAGTGGTTATTTTTTTTCAGACAGGAAGAACCCTGGCTGCCCAGAAAGAATAATGGAGAAACAGAAAGGTACAAAGAAGGGGATCATGTCTCCCAGAACCTCACCCTGTTCGCCCTTTGTGTTTTTCCTCCCAAGCATTCTTCTGGGCATATCTATTTTCTTTTCTTTTCTTTGTTTTCTTTTTTTTTTTTTTTTTTTTACAGACTTTGATCATTCTCTCTATCAACGATTTTGTGTCCTGCTTTTTACTTTCTAACCTTGTAGCACAGGTATTTCCCACATCATTAAATATGCTTTGAAAACATGATTTTATAGCTACATAATGTTCCATCAAATGGATGCAACATCATTTATTTAAATAATCTCTTATTTGGAAACATCTAAATTGTTTCTTTTTTGGCCTCTTACAAGTATTGGAGTGAGCATTTTCACGTTAAACCTTTGTTGGCATCTCTGCTTCTTTTCTTGGGACCCGTTGATAAAAGTGATATGACTGGTGTGGGGGTACGGAGGGTTTTGAGGCGCTGCAGAAGCACTTCCAACCCTCTTACCAGAAAGGCCACCCTGATGTGCCCGTCCCCCACCCGTGTTCCTCCTGCCTCCTGCCCAGGGGAGGAGGGGCCGCGGGGCTTCCCTTACAGACTCATGGGAGAACGGGAACTTCGAGGCAGACACGTTTGTTGCAAACACAGCCTCATTCTGATCAGATTGTGGTCGTCATTTTCAGCACATTCCCCTTGTCCCCAGGCTCACCTCTCAGCTCCAGGGAGCCCCAGATAGGTCCCTCAGTCCCCAGTACGGGACAAGCAGAACTTTCTTGGCTTCAAAAGAAACACTGTATCTCTTTGCTCTAGCCCCGTGGATGAGCTGTGTCCAGGCAAGGGAGGACTCTCGCCAGCGTCAGGGAGATGCCGTCCTCTCAGGAGCCTGGTCCACCCCTCCTGCTCGCTGACCTGCCCAGAAGCTCCATGCCAGGTCCCCTCTGCCCTTGCTCACTCCGGGGTTATCCGCACCATGGGCGACAATTTCAATGTTGCCCCAAAGGAGTGAGGAGTCCACCAGAATGGGTGAACAACTTCTAATCCTGGCTGGGCAGCCCAAGCATCTGTCACTTGGGCCATCCCTTGGAGTTGGCCACGGGCCTCCCCCTCTGCGTCCTCATCTCTACCTCCCCCACTTTGCTGAGGCAGACGCAAGCGCTCTGGGGAGGTGCACGGTGCGAGGGGCCCCACGTTGCTCGGGGCATTCCCCAGACTCGTGCACCTCCCACCGCTCTGACCGGCCCCCAGCCCAGCGGCGCCTGGGAAGGAGAAGGCACACAAGGACTTACCCACAATCCCCCACTCCACGCAGAGAGCAGGTGCCAAGCCTGCAGGCTCACCAGCAGCTCTGCCAGCCTACCTGGCGGTGAGTCACTGGGAAGCCTTCAGGAGCAGGCAGCTGTGGGCAACCTTGTCTACATCGGGTGCTGTGCTGGACTCTTCCATGTGCTGCTGTGAAGCTGCCATCTCAACCCCGGCCACCCCACCCTGGGACCAGGGAGGCCAGCTGACCTCTAAGGACTACCCCCGAACCCGCTCCTTGTCCTCTGGCATAGAGACCAGTTCACAACGGGAGGCACCAGCAGAAGACTGGAGGGCTGGAGGAAAGAGTCTGGGGTGCCCTGCGCCCCCAGCAGGCCAGGGTACGGCCATCACCCCTGGCTGTGTGATCCATCCTGGGCTGCCCCCACCCCATCTCTGTCTGCCTGTCACACAGCAGCCCCTGCTCACTGCTGAGGGCACAGGACAAGCATAGTGGCCACTGAGTTTCTCCTCCCTGGCACTGCCTCCCCTTTACGGGTCCTCTCGGCCCCACTCACCCCTCTGGAAGCAGCCTTGGCATTAGACCCCTGACTGTGTCCTTCTTTCCAGCCCCCCTGATGTCAGATAAGTCAGGCTCTAAATGGGTCACCCTTGATGGGTGCACCCAAACAGGCCTCTGTGACTGCTCTCGGGCCTCAGTGTCCTGATCTCCCAAACAGGGACGGCACAGCCAACAGGCTCAGCCAGCGGGAACATGGAGGTCACAGCAACGCAGACCTTTGGGAAAGGCGGACCGACCTGTGGGGGACGGAGAGGTGGGGGGTCAGAGTGCACAGGAGCCTCCTGAGCCTCTTCCTGAGCCACTGTCACCTGCCTCTCCTAACGTGCCATGAATCAAGGAGAAATATAAGAATGACACTGAGTGGCCTCAACAGGGACAATACAAGCCCTGTGTTTCTGCGCTCGGGCCTGTCAGAGGCTCGAGCAAAGCAGATGACCGCTTCCTTCGCACGGGACTCTAACCGAGTCTCTGGTCCACAGACAGACACAGATCCAGGGAGAGAGGACTGCCAGAGATGCCAGGCACCAAAGCCCACTGGTGAGGGAAGAACCCCACACCTCCAGGAACGGGGCTGCGAGGCCAGAGTGAGCCCAGTTCTCCGAGGCCATTAGCGGAGGACAAACACCCCACAGACCCCATGGCCCCCAGGGCTGCGTTCCCTCCTGCTCGGAATCGAGGCTCATAGCGGCAGCCCCGAGCCATTACGGAAAGGTTAATGACGCTCCACGATCTCCAGGATGGGAAGGAAATGTGCATCTCAGAAATATTTCCATCTGAAAATGTTACCTGAAAATAATTTATGGCTCTTTCTGGAAAACTCAGCTGCCTCGACCTCATCCCAGTGGGTTCCAGATGGGCGAGGCTTTGCCGTGAAAGAAAGCACCCCGCTCACAGGCCGTGGGCACCTATGGAGCACCTGCTGGACGCCCGGCACTCCACAAGGGACAGGGAGGAGGGAAACTCCGGAGGGGCTGAGCATTTTCTCCATGAGGACGGCACACCCCGCAGCTTCTCCTGGCCTCCTGAGAGACTCCCACAGCCGCGCCCCAGGCCCGGGCCGGTGGCTGCCCCACAATAATGCCGGTCCCAGCAGGCGAGTCCAGTGCACCACTGCGGCCCAGAGCCCCTCACCAGCTGGGCGCCCCTGTCTGCGCCCCTCTCTGGGTCTGTTTTTATTATAAATATTTCATTGTTTAGGAGTTTGGGTTTGAGCTGATATACAGCATTTGGCAGGGTTCCGCTCTAGCATTTGGTAATAATTCCATACCAAATGCTAAGGAGAAACCCTCCCAAATGGAACCGTTTCAAGCCAAGTCTCTTTAAAACCGGAGCCCGAGGAAGTCGCTGCATCTGAGCATCGCTGGCTCCTGGGCCAGCAGAGGACCAATGTGCCCGGGACACAGCGCTACCCTCAGGCCCCTGATCCCACACAATGCACTGTCCTGTCACTGACCTCTGGACAAGCTGGGCCTGGAGCTGCTCCAGGGACGTAAAGCAGGCTGTACGTGCCATAAGTCTTCCATAAACATCACTGGGTGGCCTTCTGTGGTGCAAAATTAAAACGTGTCCGTTCGTTTTTTCAAAACTCAATTGCCACGTGCTTGCTCTGACCCTGACACCTGACCTCCCCTGTGTCCTTTAGGGGAAATAAAACGAGGGTTTCTGGTGCCCCTGGCACTGAACCCCAGGGGTTTAGCCTCCAGGGGCTTAGACGCCAGGGGCTCTACAGTCCTCGCTGTGCAAGTCAGGGATGAAAGCACTTCGTGAGCAGCTTGCGGCGTGGGCGAACATGGAGTCCACGTGGGCCATGGCACACAGCACCTGATCAGAAAGTGTCCAGTCCTGGCCGAGCGAGCTCTCTGTGAGCCAGGGGTTTCACAGGACCATCTGCCCCCATGGGTGCCTGGCAGGAGCAGGGAGGCCTCCTGCACTGACTGCCTTTGATCCCCTCCCCAGCGGTGAGTGCAGACGCACCCGGGCCGCTGGGACTGTGTCCTTCCCCTCCCCACGTGCCCCCCTCACATGACCATCTCTCCTCCGGGTGTGTGCTTCCACCCTCCCCTCCGGGTGCTGGCCGCCCAGGGGTGAGTCCTCAAGACCCAGGACAGGGCAGGAAGCAGCCACAGGACACTCAGTCCAGCACCGTCAGAGGGCTGCCTGGGGACCCCCCCTTAGGTCTCCCTCTTTCTCCCTCCGTCTGTCCCTCTCTCTCTCTCATTATCTTTCTGGTTGTGATGCATCCTCCTGTGAATATTTTTAATCCTGCGTAGGACTCTTTATGGGCCTTGGCTCTGAGGAGTCATGTCTTTTATCAGTGCTGGAACATCCTCATCCATCCTCTCTCCAGACACTGTCTCTTGCATCCTCTGTTTCTGGGCCTATCTGACCTCCCAACAGAGGCAGTAGGTCTGGGGTCTGCCCTGCAGGTGCCTCACCTGCTCCTTCCCCAGGGCACTATCCTCCCTGTCTCCCGCCCGACTGACTCCTGGGCTGCCTCTGTGGGCGTCTGCTTCGCACAGCCTGTCCCCCGGCTGGAAGGCAGGCGCTCACCCAGGGGAGCACCCAAGGGTAGAACTCCCCGAGGGCAGAACTGGCCAGGCTCCTGGGCCTCCAGCTCAGAGCCCACCCCCAGGGTGTGGTCCTTCTGTCAATCCGCTTGATCGGTGACATTCCCCGGGTTTTGTGCCTCTGGAGGTGTCACCTCTGGAGACGGCAGGTGTCCTGACAGGAGTCCCTGTGACCTGAATGTGCCTTCCTCCGGAAGCGGGTGAGACACTTGAGCCCAGGGAAGGTGCTGCCCTCCCTGCAGCCAAGGGGAGACGGCACCACTCGTCCCCAGGGGAACGGGTGGGAGGGCTCTGCAGGGCGAGCATCACTCCAGGGTCAGCAGTCTCAGTCCTGAAGCCCAGCTCCGTGAGCTCGGGCATCTTACAAACACGCTGCACCCTGGCTTCCTCGTGTGGGAGCATGTGGTCCAGACTTCCCCAGGTCTGCTGGGCAGATTGATGCCTCATTGCTGGAAGGGCTCCTCTCCCCCAGGGCTGGTGCTCCCTAAGCCCGTCAAACATGCCTGCGAATCGCAGTGAGTCTGAAGCCCCTCCCTGTTGAAATGCCCCATGTCCCTTATGTATTTCTCTGAAACGGTGCCCAGGACCGCCACACGCCTCTAAGATGCTGCACACCGCTGCCTTCCCCGGTCCCACGTTTGGGACAAATGATGAGAAATCAGACACAAGACTTAGAGCTAGATGTGGCCAGGGCAGCTGCAGCAAGGGACATGGCAGAAATCCTGGAGGAGCGAGGCCGAGCCCCGCCATCCGTCAAGTCGTTAACCACAGAGCTACGCCTGCCGCCTGGGTTAAGCGATCAGACGCAGGCGTCAGGCGGCCCCGCCGCCTGCTGCTGAGCCAGCCAGGAAGTGGCGGTGGACCCTGGAGTCCCCCGAGGACCCCCAGGGACAGCTCTGAGAGCCCCCAGTGTCCCCAGGAACTCTGGACGCGCTCACGCCCAGCCCCACGCTGCACCGGAACTCAGGACCTCATGCAAGGCTGGAGACTTGCAAACCCGGAGCCGCATCCTCCTCAAAACACGGCCGCCCACCCCGCAGCCAGCGCCTGCCTGTCCCCAGGACACACAGGAGGCGACATAAGGCCCCGTGCTCCCTGAGGGGGCTCTGCCCCCCCACCTCCACTCCTCCAGGTCCCAGCATCTCAGAAATGTGAATTCAGGGGCAAGTTCGGGAGCTTAAGTTACTGCCGGCACTTGATTGGAATAACCGTTAGGTAAAAGCCAACAGAGATGAGTCGCCTGTGGGGAGTTGTCTGACTGCATGAGTTTTTACACATCTTTCAGCTAAATCAAAGATCCAAATGCTAAGTCTCACACTCAGGAACATCAAGTGGATTTGTGACAGTCCCCAGAGGACTTGGTGTCCATAAACCAATGAATGAATTACACTGATCCTGCTCTGTCGCTCCTCATCTGTGACTGATACAATATTGATAACGTTCTCTACTCCACTTAACTCCTTCAGGGCCACACTGAGCCCTGCCACAGCCTTGGGTTTTGCCTGAACCCCAAATCCGACAGCAATATCCTATAGGGGCCACAGCAGATCAGGGACTGTCCGCTGATACGTGAGGCCAAATGAGAGTTGAGGTGGACGCTGGCTGTTGTTCTGGTGTGGTGCTGGTGTGGGATGTGGGGGGAAACCTGCGATTCTGTGGACACTACACCCCCAGGCTGCAGCCGGTTATCACCCAGTGAGGCCACGCTGGGAAGCATTGGTCCCGACTGGTGTGGAGACCTTGGCCATCACCCGTCTAGCCAGATCCCTGCGGTCCAACTTGTGTTTATGGACTTCCCCTTCTGTGCTGGCCCTGTGCCATGCAGGGCGGGGGTCACGTGGAGGGAGGGTGAATAGGAACAAGTCATTCAGACATGAGGTGACCCCAGCTGGTCAGGTGGGGTGACAGTGATGGTGACAGTGACAGCCCTACTGCTGGTCACAGACGTGCTCCTTTGCCAGGCACCGGGCTCAAATCTTTGCCTGCATGAATCCATTTGTCCTGCTCAGTCCCCCCATCATCGTAGGGGTTCCACTTTACAGACGAGAAGACTGGGGTGGATAGGGCGCAAGGGACTTTTCCCTCCAAGGTCACAACAGATTGAAGGCTCTGAAGCCACAGAAGTCTGACTCCAAAGCACCAGCTTCTCTCAGGGCGGGCCTCTGGGGGTGCCCGAGGCTCTGGGTATTAACATGCAGGGCGTGAAAGCCCAAGTTTCTCTGCGGAAAACTGTCCTCTTTCTGAGTCTCATTTGACCCTTCTGACTCGGTCAGAGAGGGAATTTCCGTCTGGTGCGAGCCGTGTAAGGAGTGGGCCGGGGTCCTCTACGCTGTGGTCCTTGGGCCAAGAGGCCAGTGGAGCCCCAGCCACATAGCCCTTCTGCAGTGTGGGTGCTCCTGCTGTCCTAAAAAGCCAGGGCCTCTCTGAGCGGCTCCTGTGCCACTCTTTGGGGGACAGGGACAGATGATGGAAAGCAGGTTCACAGCCACTGTATTTTGTTTTTATTTGGGGGGAAAGGGCTCCTTGACCAAAAATTTTAATTTTAAAGTGTCTCCATCTACCCCAGTTTCTCAACTCACGGGTAGACTGAGGCCCTAAGAGTAGTAATTAGTCCATTCTGTGTGAGTTCATGGGCGGCGAGACCAAGGTCCAGGGCCGCTCAATAGACACATTATGCAAAGGCAGGTGACCCCACAGCTCTGAGCTTCGATCGCCTTTCGGCTCCTGGGCTGGCCACCCCATGTTTAAAAGTTTTCCCAGATCCAGAGTGGCTGCAGCCCTCTTCCTTTCCCGATGGGGTGGGAAGTCTTGATAGCCATTTGGCCTCTCGAGAAGGGCAAATTTAAAAGCAAAACGTTTGCGGAACAAAAATCCTGCCAGCCTCCCACAGAGCCAGGCCTGGCTCTTGTCTTCTCCGGGGCGGAGCCAAGTCCAGCCCATCAGCCCAGCAAAGGGACACAGCCAGTGAAGGACCTGAGCGGTGGCGACCTGGCCAACGTAGCCAGATGACCCGTCCAGGTATGGTGTCCCTGCCTGGCATCCACAGTCACTTTGTCCAGTGATTTCATCAGGAGAGGCTCGACTGGGGACAAACCAGCCCCACCTCAAAGACAGCAACAAATGCTAACCATTCCGTCGACTGCCGGTCAGTCTCAGGTCAGCAGGGCTCTGCTCCACGCCGTCCTCGCTCTGGGACCCAGGCCAGGAAGCCGTAACCTTCTGGAGCATCTTGGTCACGGTGGCAGGAGGGTGAGCGATGCAGGGTCTCACACGGACACGAAGTGCTTCCACGCAGAGGCCACACTGCCACCTGTGCCCACGTGCCTGTGCCTCCCTTCAGGGGGGACAGGAGTGCAGGGTGTCTGCGGTAGGTCTGGAAGGTGGAGGCGAAGACCCGTAAACATGTCCCCAGGGGCTCCCCCAGCTGGCCTTCGAGCCACTCAGCGTGGTCTCACTCCCCCTCCCACACAGTGGACTTTCCACTGTCACATGGATGGGGGTTCTTTCCCCAGAGACAGAACTGAAAGACGAGGTGCTGACCAGTGCACCTCCCTAGCAGACAGCGGCGGACAGAGACCAGACGACTGCTCAGAGAGGGGACGGAGGGGCGTCCCCAGCAGATGCTTGTCCAGAGCTGTCCCTCCATCCTGGGACTTGACGAGGCTCTGATTCTGTTCCCCGCAGGAGCGCCCCACCCTCAGATATGTCGTCCAGAAGGTTCTTCTGGCCCCGTCTGAGCTGTGTGTCGGGAAACGTGGCCTCCTGAGGATGGAGTTGTCTCTCCAAACACTTCCCACCACAGAGGGCCAGGGCCCACGAGTGACTGTGAGTCTTAGTCACACAGATGCTGGAAGAAGTCATGTTGCTTCTTGTCCACTTGCTTCCAGTGAACTCCATGCAGCAAGAACACGCCCATAGCTCTTTCTGAGATGAAGTCGCCAAACCACTCCAGGTCTTTGTTCTCTTGTCCTCTCCTCTCTCTCCTTAGTTTGGGTCATATTTTTAATTTTTTATCTTGAAATAACCTCATACTTACATAAGGGTTGCAAAAATAGTTCAGAGAGTTCCCGTGTCCCGGTCACACGTCCTCCCTGACGCCGACATAACGTACAGTCACAGTGACATCATTGGACCAGGAACACCGGGGCCGCATGCAGCACAGAGCCATTGCAGTGCCTTCGTCTCCTCCAGCCTGTGACAGACCCCAGCCTCTCATGCCTCTCAGGACCTTGCCACCTGGAAGGGTGTCGGTCAATCACATCTCAGACTCTTCCTCAGTCTGAGTTTGTGTGATGTCTGCTGAGACTCAGGCCACGCGTTTTGGGAAGAATGCCATGGAAACAGCGGGTCCTTCTCCATGCATCACGCCCACGTTGCAGGAGGTCAGCACATCTTTCTTCCAGGTGATGTTAACTCTACCTTTACCGCTCTGCGTAGGTGGCGCTGACCAGGGTCCTCCACGAGCAAGCTGAGACCACACCGATGTCCAGTGTCAGGTCCAACTTCTCTCCACACGATCTTAGCGTCTGTGCGTGGGTCCTGCCTGCCTCAATCACGGCTGTGTCGGTCTAACCCAAACCACAGTTTCCCTCATCCCTTCTGCGTTTAGTGGGAGACTTGGGATTCTTCTGCAAGGAAGGGAGAGACTCCCTCCCCCATTTGTTTGTTTGTTCAATCATTTATCCCAATGTGAACTCGGAGACGTATTTTACTGGGTTATGATTCAGCGCTGGCGCTATTTATTCTGTTGCTCAGATGGCTGCAGGCTGGTACCTGTGCCCTGTCGACGCACCCCATTGTCTCCGAGACGATTCTTTCCAGCTTCCCGAGACGCACTGGGCTCGTCTTGCACCGCTTCCACCCTACCCTGGAATCATCCACTTCTAAACGCAGCTCTGGCTCCCTTGGCTGAAAAAATGGTACTTAGGAACCAAGTGTGGGCAACTGTGTGCCCACTGTCACCAGGGTTTCATGGCTTTGACACCATCTCAGGTAAAAGAAATTGGGACTATGAGCCGTATACTTATTTTTTTTTTAACTTTCAAAATTGATTAATTTTAGAGAGACAAAGAGAGGAAAGGAGAGAGAGAGAAGCATTCATTTGTTGTTCCACTTAGTTGTACATCCACTGGTCACCTCCCGTATGTGTCCCGACCAGGGAATGAACCCACAACCTTGGCATATTGGGACGACGCTCTTACCGCCCGAGCAAATTAGTCGGGGCCTGTGTACTCCTTCCCTATGCGCACACGTACTTGATGTCTGGATGCACCTGGTGTATGCATGTATCTCCTCTGATTCCACTACATCACCAAAGGTTCTTATTTGTAACGTCTCTTCCTTAACAATTGAGAAACCTGGCTCTTGTTATCCAACATACACTTACTTATTTGTTCAGCTCTTCAAGACACACCAAGTAGTTTCGGAATTGTTAACATACACCCTCCCGAGAAACAAACTCACTACCTAGAGCATGACATTCGTGTCCAGTTGCTTTTGTCTTGATCTCTTCCCAGAATGATTCACAGAGGGACATGGGCTACTGTCTTGCTTCCCCAACTCCCTTCAATGGGCTGATGTCACACGTTTTTAAAACAGTCAGGTTCCTCTGTCCTAGTTTGTATTCCATTTCTTTATTTCCCTATATCTTACTATGGTTTTAATTTAGTCAGTGATGTCCATGCATTTTAACAAATACCTGATCAAGTGCCCACCACCATGGTCATCATATATTCCACCCCCCAGCCCCTCACGCGGGCTCTCTGTGCTCAGTCTCTGCCTCCAGGCTCTGCACGGACCCTCTCCCCATTATTGTGTCTTATCGGTGGACTGGAACCCCTGAATCTGGCTTCTTTCCCTTAGCAAAGGTGCATGTAAGGGCTATCTGTGACTTGTGTTTTAGGTAGCACGTTCTTCTTCATGGCTGAGTAGTGGTCCCTTGCATAGGGGACCACCATTTCTCCATTCACCGGTGGGAGAGCACCTGTGTTGCATAAGGATTTTAATGTGAGCATGATGAGTGTTCATTCACCAAGAATGATATGACAAGGCACAGGTAACTACATGGGAGACAGCCAAACTGCTTCCCACGACGCTGTGACCTCTGGCAGTCGGGGAGCAACAGGGCTACTACTGTCTCAGTGACCCTGCATCCGCGGACGCTGCTGTGGTCAGACTCTGTACTTCAGCCATTCCAACAGGAGTGCAGGGATCCCTTACTGTAATTCAAACTGGCACGTTCCTAATGATTAATGATGGTGGAAATAAATTTTACACATGCTTATTCGCCATCTGTCGATCTTCCTTGCCAAAGTACCTACAATATTTAGATCTTTTGCTCTCTTTAAAAATCAGAGCAGCCTGACCAGGAGGTGGCGCAGTGGATAGAGCGTCGGACTGGGATGCGGAAGGACCCAGGTTTGAGACCCCGAGGTCGCCAGCTTGAGTGCAGACTCATCTGGTTTGAGCAAAGCTCACCAGCTTGGACCCAAGGTCACTGGCTCAAGCAAGGGGTTACACGTTCTGCTGAAGGCCCACGGTCAAGGCACATATGAGAAAGCAATCAATGAACAACTAAGGTGTTGCAACACGCAATGGAAAAACTGATGATTGATGCTTCTCATCTCTCTCCATTCCTGTCTGTCTGTCCCTGTCTATCCCTCTCTCTAACTCACTCTCTGTCTCTGTAAAAAATAAATAAATAAATAATTTAAAAAATCAGAGCAGGCCCTGGCTGGTTGGCTCAATGGTAGAGCATCAGCCCAGTGTGTAGATGTCCTGGGTTGGATTCCCAGTTAGGGCACACAGGAGAAGCACCCATCTGCTTCTCCACCCCTCACCCTCTCCTTTCTCTCTGTCTCTCTTTCTCTCTTTCTCTCTCTCTCTCTCTTGCTATTTCTCTCTATCTCCTCCTTCTGCAACCATGGTTTGATTGGAATGAGTTGGCCCTGGGCGCTGAGGATGACTCCATGGCCTCCACCTCAGTCGCCAAGAAAAGCTCAGGTTGCTGAGCAACAGAGCAGCTGTGCCAGATGGGCATAGCATCGCCCCCTACCAGGCTTGCTGGGTAGACCTGGTTGGGGTACATGTGGGAGTCTGTCTCTGCCTCCCCTCCTCTCACTGAATAAAAAATTCAGAGCATTTGTTATCTTATAGTTAAATTTTAAAAGATATTTATACACATGGGGTGGGAGGAGAGGAGGGGCACAAAGAAAACCAGAGAGAAGGTGATGGAAGACAATTTGACTCTGGGTGAGGGGTATGCAACATAATCAGATGTCAAAATAACCTGGAGATGTTTTCTCTGAACATATGTACCCTGATTTATCAATGTCACCCCATTAAAATTAATTTTAAAACTTTAAAAAAAGATGCTTATACACATATATATGCTAGACGCAAGGCCTTCGTCACAAACGTGCTGGACAGACCTTTTCTCCCAGCCTGCACCTCATTTCCATTCTCTTAACAGGGTCTTCTCCAGAGCAACAGTTTTTAATTTTGATAAACTCCAATTTGTTTTCTTTTTTTTTAATTAAATAGATCTTGTATTTAGCATCATATCTAAAAACTCTGCCTAATTCAAGATCACAAAGATATTCTCCAATGTTTTCTCATAGGGATTTTATAGTTGCACATTTTACATTCATGGCTATTATTATTATTATTATTATTATTTTGGCCTGGGTCAAGATTCACTGCTTGGCATAGTAATATCCAATTGTTTGAGCACGTCTTGAAAAGATTATCCTTTTGCCAGTGAATTTCCTCTGTAACTCTGTCCGAGGGATTTGTGTGACTCCATCCCTGGACTCCACATAGCGATGTATGCGACTACTATTGTACCGACGCTGTGCTGCTTTGATGGCTGAACTTAGTAGCAAGAAGTACAGTAAACCGGCAGGACAAGTCTTCCAACACTGTTCTTCTTTTCCAAATTATTTTGGCTCTTCTAATTCCTCCGTCTTTCCGTATTCATTATAGGAACAACATGTCAGTATCGACAAAAAAAAAAAAAAAAGCCTGCTGGAATTTTAAATAGGACTGTGGTCAACTCTACATCAGCCTGGGGAGGATTAACATCTTAACAAGAATGACATCTTTCCATCTATAATCATCGCTATCTCTCCATGTATTTAAGTGCTTGTTGATTTCTGTCATGAGGGCTTTATAATTTTCAGCATACAGACCCTGTACAGAATGTGTTAGATTTATACCTGAGTATTTTATAGTTTTGCATGGTAGTAAATGTACTGCTTTATAAATTTTGAATTCCAATTCTACACCACTAGTATATAGAAAGTATAACTTTTTTCTTGAGGTTGTTGTTATTGTTGCTTTTTTGCATATTGGCCTTATAGCCTACAACCTTGATAAGTTCACTTACTTGTGCTAGAAGAAGGAACGGAATGACACAGTGCGTCCTCTAACCATGTGGAACACAATGTACATCAATAACAGAAGGAAACCCGAGACACTCACAGATGTGTGGACGTTAACCAATGCCCTCCTGTATAACCTTTGGATCAAAGAGGAAATCAAAATATAAATTATAAAATACTTGGAGATGAGAAGAAAAATGAAAATACAACACAACAAAACATGAGGGATGCAGCTAAAGCCGTGTCTAAAGGGAAATTTATGGTTGTCAACTCTTAAATTAAAAAAAGCAGAAAGATCTCAAATCAACAACCTAATCATCTGCCTGGAAAATAAGAACAAACTAAACCTAAAGGAAGAAAGGAACCAATAAAAAAAAATAGAGTGAAAATTAATAAAATAGAGAAAAGAAAAACAGAAAATAGAAAATCAATAGGAAAAATAATCACTAAAACCAAACACTATCTCTTTGAAACGATTAGCAAAATTAACCAGCCTCTAGCTGCACTGACCAATGATAAAGAGAGAAGACTCAAGTTATTAGAATCAGAAATGCAAGAAGAGACACTACAGTTGACCTTACAGAAATACAAAGAATTATGAATGAATACTGTGAACAGCTGTATGGTAACAAGTCAGACAATGTAGATAAAACGGACAACGCCTACCAAGACACAATCCACAAACACTGACTCAAGAAGAAGCAGACAATCTGAACAGACATGCAGCGAGTGATGACTGAATGGGACATTGAAAAACTGCTCACGTAGAAAAAGCTCAGACCCCGGTGGCTTTCCTGCTGAATTCCACCAAACAGTTAAAGAATGTTTTCTCCGCTTGGAAGAGTTCACCGCACATTCTTTCCAAAAACAGAAGAAGAAAGAGTATGTCCAAACTCCTCCGATGAAGCCAGCACTACCATGATATCAACGCAAGTTAAAGGCATGACAAGAAAAGAACACTACTCATTGGATGCAAAAGTCCTCAACAAAAATACTAACAAACCAAACCCTGCAACAAGTAAAGATTATACACCATGACCAAGTAGGATTTATCCCTGGAATGCAATGTTGGTTTAACAATCAAACATCAGTTAAAACAATCAAACAGCAGTTCCTGGAATAAAAAGACACAATCATCTCAACTGACACAGAAAAAGCATTTGACAAAACCCAACACCCTTGCATGATTAAAAAACAAACAAACATTCAATAAACTAGATATGAAAGAAAACTTCTTCAACCTGGCAAAGGATATCTACAAAAACCCACAGCCAACATCATAAACAGTCACAAAAGATCAATACTTCCCACCTGGAATCAGGAAAAGCACGGATACCTACCCTCTCCACTTCCATTCAACCTTGCATTTGAGGTTCTACCCAAGGCATCCACACCGAGAAGGGAGAAGTAAAACTATCGCTAGCCACAGACGACAGAATCTTGCACATAGACCATCCTACAGAGTCCACTAAAATAAGTAAGTTCATCAAAGTTGCAGGATAAAGATCAACAGACAAAAATTTGTTGCATTTCTAAACATTTGCTACGGACAATCACAAAGCGAAATTAAGAAAACACTTCGATTTTATAATAGCTTCAAAAAGAATAAAATACTTAGAGAACTGCAAAACTTACACTCAAAACTTTGTAATGCAAAACAGCACTACAGAGTGCTGCTGAAGAAATTAAAGAAGACATAAGTAAGTGGGAAACCATTTCATTCTGACAGCATGAAAGACTAAATATTGGTAAGATGGCCATATTCCTCAGACTGACCTATAGATTCAACATAATCCTTCTTAGAATCTCAGCTGGCTTCTCTGGAAAAAAATTGACAAGCTGATTCTAACATGCATATGAAATTGCAAGGGACCCAGCACAGCCAAAAACCGTGAAGCAGCACAAAGTTGGAGGATTTGCGCTTCCCAATTCTGAATTTACTACAGAACACAGTAATTGAGACATTGTGGTAATGGCTTAAAGACAGACAAACAGACCAGTGGAATAAAGTTGAGAGCCTAGAAGAAAACCTATGTATATATAGTCAGTTGATTTTTGATAAGGGGCACCAAGAACTTTCAGTCTGGAAACCGTTTTTTTGCACAGATGGTACGGGATAACCGGATATCCACCTACAAAAGGATAAAATCAGACCCTTATGTCACACGAAACACAAAAACTAACTTGAAATAGATCAAAGACCTGAATGCAAAGGATAAAACTCATCAGGAAACATAGGGGTAAGTCTTCATGACCTTGAATTTGGCAGTGGGTCCTGAGGTATAACACCAGATGCACAGAAGAGAAAATAAATGATATTTCATAAAAATAAAAAAAATTTTAAATAAACTTTCGTGCCTGAAAGGATTTGATCAAGAATATGAAAAGCCAACCCCTGTGGGGAAAATATTTGCAAACCGTATACTGATAACGGATTTGTATCTAGTATCCAAGAACTCTTACAATACAATAATAAAAAGACAGATAGCCCACTTTAAAAAAATGGACAGAGACTATCAACAGACATTCCTCCAAAAGGAGATACACGTGGCCGATTAGCACGTGGAAAGATGCCCCGCCCCAGGGGCAGACAACCGGTGAGCGCAGAGACACAATCTCACTCCATAGTCGGAGGGAGAAGGCGGGTGCTAGAGAACAGTGCTGGCACAGCCTCCCTGGTCAACAGTGCGAGGGTCCTCAGAGGTTAGAGAAAGAACTGCCCTATGATCTAGCCATTCCGATGCTGGGGATATCACTGCAGGAAAATACAAACCACTGGCCCCAGAGACACCTGCTCCCCGCCCCCATACTCACCGCAGCGGCAGGGGACTCTCACCAGTGCCCTAAGTGCTGACGGTTTGGACGGCCTTCCTACTGCAAATTGAGGCTTCTGGTTCCACAGGGGAGGCAGACGAGGATGGATGGGGTCTGGTTCCCTTCTGGTGGTGATTATTATTCCCACCCCCACCCCCCAGGCTGCATAATGGAAGCTTTCCCTGTGCTCTCCTCAGTCTTCCCTGTGAGTGCCTCGTGGGATGATCTGTGGACAAAAACGTGGCCAGAGGAGACACATCTAACCCCATCTCTGCAGCCCCTGCAGGCTTCCCCTCGAACCACCAGCCTACGCCCAGCCTCCACCAACTTGTCTACCAGTCTAGCTGAGACAGACGCAGAGGTGGGGAGAGATAGAACAGGGCAGGGGACGGGGAGAGGTGAGGCAGAGCTGTAGTGTGAGATGCAGGGAGAGGAGAGAGAGAGAGTGTCTCTGGAGTCAGCCACCCCTGATCTCTGCCCAGGGGCCTTTCAGTTGTGAAAGTCAGCAAATGTGAATCTCCTCATGGCTCTGATGGGACGTCGTCACTTACAACCACTGGAGCTCAGACAATGTCCTGCCTTCGTGCCATGTGGCTGTCCACTAGCCTGTCCCTGGAAAGCCCCAGTCAACGCAGGAAGCTCTCTTGGCAAGAGAGGAAAAGAAACCTCCACTCACTGTGAAGAGCCAGCCAAAGATACGTGTGATAGATATGCAAGACCAACCTTAGGCCATCAGGTTTAAAAGGCACCCAATCAATAAAAAGTCATTAAAAATCAATCCTGGGACAGTGGATGCTCGGGTGTGTTGGCCCTCACTCAACACCTCCAGCCTCTAATGCCGGAATCATTTCCCACGGATATGCGTAGCATATGCCAATTTAAATTTATTGAAGCACTCCACATTTTTAAGTGCTTAAATTTGGAAAAGATGAGCTTTATGGGGCCAGTGCATTGTGGAATGATCACAAATGTTAAGAATGTGTTGCACTTTTTGTCATTTACAAAAGGTTAAGGAGTGGGGCTTATGAAATTCAGAATGATTTAAAATCACAGAATGGCTTTCCTGTAGTTGCAGTGCTGGAACTAGGGAATGTGTTGGAAGCCCAGTGTACCTCCCCACACACCCACAGTGACCCTCCACATGTCTAGAAATTGTGCCTTACCCCCCCCGGGGGGGGTGTCTCCCACCAGATAATTAAAAAATGGATACTGTGCTCATCTGTAATTTGTTATTCGATTTCCCAGCAACTTGGGCTGGAGATGAGCGTGATAGATAATGATTTTCAAATATTTAGCAAAACTCATACCCTTGAAAGAATTCCACTACTCTCAAATTAAAACCCATTTAAGAATTTGAAGTGGTTTTAATTGGTCTTCTCTCCAGGCTGGGGAAAATCTTATTTCACTTTTTAAAAAACATTAATTTTTTTGTTTTGCCCCGGCTTATTAAAGACGCGTATGTAAAGTTTCAGCAATCAGCGCGCCTGTGAGTCTGGGAGTGGAGTCTTGTCTCAGACGAAAGGCGAGAGGCCTGTGGGGTTTCCCACAGCAACCACAGACAGGTGAGCACAGGTGCCATCTCCTCAGCGCCCCCCCAGAATCCGGACTCAGGTCCTGGGAATTGTAAAGCCCACTGGAAACAATCCCCCCCACCCCCACCCCCGTGCAGGAGGGCCTAGCAGGCACTGGGGAGAGGGGCTGTCCCTTCAGACACCCCCGCCCCTGAGGTCGGGTCCCGGGAGCAACCCTCTACGAGCTGCGCTCCTGCTAACCTGGAATATTTCATCACGACGCTAATCCTCTGGTTCAACATATTTTGCACCAGTGCCAGGGTCCAAATTTGCTCATTTTGCCCTTAAAAGATATGTTCCCTGTAAAATGGATGAACATTTCATAACTCTAAATCACCAGTTTAAAAGGCTCCCATTTTACGAGGGTGATCAAAAGTGAAACGCACAGGAAACGTGTCCGTATAAACCTCAACGCAGAGACGTGTGTGCAACACCAGGGGCCTGTCAACCCCCTGGACCCTCCTGTCCCCACAACTGCCCATTTCTGCCTCCACACCAATCGCCCAGGGGCCTGTCAACCCCCTGGACCCTCCTGTCCCCACAACTGCCCATTTCTGCCTCCACACCAATCGCCCAGGGGCCTGTCAACCCCCTGGACCCTCCTGTCCCCACAACTGCCCATTTCTGCCTCCACACCAATCGCCCAGGGGTCACTCGAGGTCTGGCTCCACCTACTCCATCCTCTCCGTCCCTTCCGTCCCCCAGAGCAGTCTCCTCCTGCCCTACGCCACACCATCACAGATGTCACATGGCAGGATGGCAGGTGCCAGCCCTGCTCTCCATGGCACCTAGAAGGTGGGCGATTAGCTGTCCCCCATCCCCCACCCCGAGGGCCACCAGCTCCGAACCCCTGGCTCCTCCCACTGAGAGGCAGGGCGGTGCCGGGGCAGAGAGGGGAGAAAAAATAACTCTGATCCGGGGAGGCGCTTTGTGGAGAAATTCCACAAGAAATGAGCTGTTACCTGCCGATAACAACTGCTTTGTTAGCAAGGAGCTGGGGGCCACGCCAAGGCCAGTTAGAGCTGCAGCTGTCCCGTCATTAACCGCAGTAAAGACTGATTTTGAGGAGGTTATAGCCGTGATAAAATATCCTCAAAAGATTATAACAGCAATAGTGTATGGGAGGAAAAAAAAGTCTTAGTGGCTATAGTCTGACTGAATGGCTGCATTTGAAAAATTGGCCGCTCCCTGGCGGTTCATAACCGATTTTCCACCAGTCAAAAGCAAGTTGTGCTCGGTTAGGTTTATAGTACAAGGCAATAAAAATATTGGCCAGGTTAAATTGTCAGCGTGTGATGGCATTAACCATTCTTTCCCTGTGTTTAATTTAAGCATTACGATGATTCATTACGGAAGAACGTGTCCCATGCAAATGAACAGACATCGGGTGTCAAAAATATGCAGCGTGGTTTGTTGTTTTTTTTTAAAAAAAAAAAAAAAAAGGAAAAAATTAATTTCTATTTGACGGCTTCCGTGGGCGGAAGGACATCTAACATGTGGCAAAACGCAGACATAGACTTTTTTTAAATGGCTGTGTCATGCTGAGAGATTGAGTCGTGACAGCATGGTTTCCCAGTTCGTCTGCTGGGCCCTAAATAGCGTGCCGTCGCCAGGCACATGGAGCTCGGCAGACTCTCCTGCAGGGTGTGGCCCCTGGCCCCACAGGTACAGCCTGCCTGCCACCCTCTGCACACCTGGCCCCACATTCTCTCCAAGCCACACTGTGGGGCTGGAATCTGACCTGTCTGGGTTGGTGGGACACTTCTAAGAACAGACGTGGCCTTCTAGGAAGCGTCCTGTGACAGCGTAGTTAACAAGTGACCAGGGCCGCCTGCCCCTAAGGAGGGCGGCCAGACCACCCGTAACTGTGGCTTTGCTCTTGGCCCTGAGAGGCGTGGCTGCTTGGGCAAACACACTGGTCAGGGGCTGATGTTCTTGAAGTGCAGCAACACCGCTGGCTGGCCGTAATGCCACTGGCTGACCACTCCGTGTATAAATCAAGCGTGTTGGTGACCGGGACAAGGCGACACACAGCAGGGGCTTGTGCAGCACCTGCCACAGGCCAGGGGGAACCTGCAGTCTCTCCCTGTCTCGATGCCCACAACACCATATCTGTGCCCTTCTTGTCAAGAGCAGCCATGGCCCTGTCCTCCCGGGACTCCCAGGGTCCCCGGCTCCAGGCTCCGTTCATTCCACATCTGTCTCAGCCTGCTCCACAGATTTGAGCAGCCAGGGAGGCGAGCCTGCTGCTGGGGTCACATCCTGAGGCCTTTTCCCTGACCCCCCACAAACTCTCCATCAGGGGCCTGGCAGCTCAGCCCCCAAGGCATTTTCCTTTAGTGACATCAGGACCTAGTGTGTGACACCTGGTGTGTGACATTGGGGAGGGGGTGGACTTCCTTTGAGTCTTTCTGGGAGACCCTGGGAGACTGCCAGCAAGCCCAGCTAAGAAATGGCATCAAAGACCAGCCAGGAGTCAGGACACCGGGCTTCTTGTCCCAGGTCACTGTAGGGGTAGGGTCAGATCAGGGGTCATGAGGTGAGGAGGGGCTGTTGGGGACAGGAAGCCTGAGACCAGGGAAAGCAGAGATGTGCAGGGTAGGGCGGGGTCCAGAGAGAGGTGACTGTGTGGGCCACACTGGGATCCTATTGCTGTGGCCGGGAGGGGGAAGAGGCCTGGGGGATGGGAGGGGTCTCTGTGTGTGTCCCATGTATGCACCCCTCTGCATATCTGAGGGGTTCATCCACGTGTGTTCACCTGCGTGTGTGTCCTCATGTATGTGAACGTGTATGCACCTGCCTCTGGGGAAGGCAGCCCCTGGGGAGGGGTGGGAGGTGCCAAACCAGGCACCCCAGTGTTGGCCCTGGGCCCTCCCGCCCCTCCCCCATGAGGAGACAGGATCCCTAAGGGATCTTCATGAGACCTCCACCTGGGAGCTCCCAGGAAAGTCAGGGTGCACCCCCAGCAGACCTGAGCCCCAGAGCCCGGCTGGCAAATGGTGCAGTGTATTTGCAGTGGCGGCTTTGGGGGGCGAGGGTGCCCCCATGTCTACATCTCACCATAGGCATTCCAGCTCAGGGCTGCCGCACAACAGTGAGTCAACAACCAACAGTGCCCTGGTGTGTGGGCGCTGCCCCCCCCCAGTGCCTAGAGAGCAGGGGCACGTGGCCGTCTCTCCCCCCAGAGGGCCAGACCTCAAATCCACCCCCAGGAGGCCGGCAGACGGAAAGGGTGCAGGCAGGGCTCCCGCTTCCCAGGGAGGGCAGCAGACACCGTCGGCAGCGGGCGGCTCCTTGTTGGCCCTGTGAGGGGGTCCCGTCACCTGGTCTAGCCGCCGCCGACCCCCAGAGAAGCAGCACAGCATCCCATCAGCACCCGCCCCAGAAGCGTCTTTGGAAGCTCCGCTGCTGTCTGTTTAAGCCGCCCACCTCCCTCCCTCTGTTATCAAGGATTAATTTTATCATTGTGTTTTCTAAAACTATACAGCAACACGTTGCGTTCTATCCTTATGCATTTTGCAAGCGTAATACAAAAAAAAAATAAGTATGAAATGAAATGATATATAATTCTTATTTATTTTTATTACCAGCCAACTCGATGTTGCACTCGGAGAAGCACAGAGGCATTGCGGCTCGGTGGCATAGCACAATTCACTCTGGGAATGTCACCCACAAACAGAGCTGTCTCTCTGCTCGCAGACAGAGGTGGAGGTTGGAGTTATGCGCCTAAATGAAAACCCATCCAACCTCAGACCTAACAAAGCACACGGCCCCCCAAGCCGGTGCGTCACTGCGGCCGAGCTCACCCGGGACCCCCACACTTCATTCCCAAAGCTCGTGTTTGACTAATTCGGTACTCCAATAATTGCTAAATCAGAAGAATTTATTACCTCTGAAACTTTAAATGAGAAGGAAATAAGGGGAGGAGGTTAGCACTGAGCCTTAATAAGGATGCAATCCAGCCACGGCCAGCCCCTGCCAAGCCCATGGTCCCAGCCGCTGGGACAGCTGCCTATAAGGACAAGGCGGTTCTGCCCCGAGGCCGCCGTGGTGCCCTATCTTTTGAAAAAATAAAATAAAACAAAAAACCGCTGACACAGGCTCACTGCTGGGGAAGGAAAGACCAGTGTGGCTGTTTTCTGTTACCTGCTTCAATTAAGCCTAATTCCTCGTACTTTGCCTGAATTAATTTGGCTCAATTTTCTCTCCCTTCGTTCGAGGCCGCATGCCGTTATTTTGGGATATTTTTTCAAATCGCCCCGACGTGGTGAGCTAGAGGGAAGGGGAGGGAGAGGGAGAGGGACGGGAAGGAGGGAGGAGCGGGCACAGACCAGGGAGGACGGCGGCTGTCGGGAGCCAGACGGCAGCGGCAGGACGCGCGGGGCGTTTGGTCGGCAGTGCGGCCAGCGAGCCCCGGGCGGAGTGGAGCGGGCCAGCTCGGCCATCCCCGCGGAGGCGCCCCCAGGGACCGCTGCCTCTAAAACAAGGCTGCGTTTATTTCTTTCCTGTCTCCAAGTACAACCCGGTGGCGGAGCACGTGGGAGAAGAGACGGCCCCTGTGGCCCACAGGTAGAGCCCGGGGCACAGCCCCCCGCTGGCTGTCCCCCCAGGGGCTGCCCCGGGCGTGGGGGGCCCTCGGGGCTCCACACAAACCACCGTTGGAACAAGTGGCAGTGAGACTCTCCTGCGTGCGAGGTCAGGTGGGTCCCAGACGAGGGTCGTCCCTGCCGACCACCAGAACGTGGACGCATTCATTCCCCGGGATCCGGGCCCGGACCGGCATGGGGCACAAACAGCGCCCCTCGCGGGTCAGGGTCCGAGGTGTCCCTCCTGTCCTGAGGCTGCTGGAGGCCGTGTCCGCGGCCCCACTGTCCACACTCAGCCACGCCTTCCAGGTGTGACCAGACTCTTCCCTACGCGCCCCCCCCCAGAAAGCCCTGCCTCGGACGCTCGACATCCACGCTGCTCCCCGAGTAGAAGCCTTTCCCGCCGGGTCAGCCGCCTCACTGCCGCCCCCGAGGCCCCCGGTGCCCCCTCTGCTCGCTCACCCTTCCCACCTCCACCCACCGGCTCCTCCTCCAGCCACCGGGTCGTGTGGGCGCCCGAGCGCCAGGTTCACGGGTCTCTGCGTGAAACCACAAGCACCCCCCAGACCCCCGGGCCCGGCCGCCTGTCCCTCCCTCATCTCAGCCACGCCTGCGGCGCCCTCTACCTGACGACCTCTCTCCTGCAGGGCCTCTGCCCGCTGTCACCTGCCGCGCCCGCTACCTGACGACCTCTCTCCTGCAGGGCCTCTGCCCGCTGTCACCTGCCGCCCCTCTACCTGACGACCTCTCTCCTGCAGGGCCTCTGCCCGCTGTCACCTTGACGACCTCTCTCCTGCAGGGCCTCTGCCCGCTGTCACCTGCCGCGCCCACTACCTGACGACCTCTCTCCTGCAGGGCCTCTGCCCGCTGTCACCTGCCGCGCCCTCTACCTGACGACCTCTCTCCTGCAGGGCCTCTGCCCGCTGTCACCTGCCGCCCCTCTACCTGACGACCTCTCTCCTGCAGGGCCTCTGCCCGCTGTCACCTGCCGCCCCTCTACCTGACGACCTCTCTCCTGCAGGGCCTCTGCCCGCTGTCACCTGCCGCGCCCGCTACCTGACGACCTCTCTCCTGCAGGGCCTCTGCCCGCTGTCACCTGCCGCGCCCTCTACCTGACGACCTCTCTCCTGCGGGGCCTCTGCCCGCTGTCACCTGCCGCCCCTCTACCTGACGACCTCTCTCCTGCAGGGCCTCTGCCCGCTGTCACCTGCCGCGCCCGCTACCTGACGACCTCTCTCCTGCAGGGCCTCTGCCCGCTGTCACCTGCCGCCCCTCTACCTGACGACCTCTCTCCTGCAGGGCCTCTGCCCGCTGTCACCTGCCGCCCCTCTACCTGACGACCTCTCTCCTGCAGGGCCTCTGCCCGCTGTCACCTGCCGCGCCCGCTACCTGACGACCTCTCTCCTGCAGGGCCTCTGCCCGCTGTCACCTGCCGCCCCTCTACCTGACGACCTCTCTCCTGCAGGGCCTCTGCCCGCTGTCACCTGCCGCCCCTCTACCTGACGACCTCTCTCCTGCAGGGCCTCTGCCCGCTGTCACCTGCCGCCCCTCTACCTGACGACCTCTCTCCTGCAGGGCCTCTGCCCGCTGTCACCTGCCGCGCCCGCTACCTGACGACCTCTCTCCTGCAGGGCCTCTGCCCGCTGTCACCTGCCGCCCCTCTACCTGACGACCTCTCTCCTGCAGGGCCTCTGCCCGCTGTCACCTGCCGCCCCTCTACCTGACGACCTCTCTCCTGCAGGGCCTCTGCCCGCTGTCACCTGCCGCGCCCGCTACCTGACGACCTCTCTCCTGCAGGGCCTCTGCCCGCTGTCACCTGCCGCGCCCGCTACCTGACGACCTCTCTCCTGCGGGGCCTCTGCCCGCTGTCACCTGCCGCCCCTCTACCTGACGACCTCTCTCCTGCAGGGCCTCTGCCCGCTGTCACCTGCCGCGCCCGCTACCTGACGACCTCTCTCCTGCAGGGCCTCTGCCCGCTGTCACCTGCCGCGCCCTCTACCTGACGACCTCTCTCCTGCGGGGCCTCTGCCCGCTGTCACCTGCCGCGCCCGCTACCTGACGACCTCTCTCCTGCGGGGCCTCTGCCCGCTGTCACCTGCCGCGCCCGCTACCTGACGACCTCTCTCCTGCAGGGCCTCTGCCCGCTGTCACCTGCCGCGCCCGCTACCTGACGACCTCTCTCCTGCGGGGCCTCTGCCCGCTGTCACCTTGACGACCTCTCTCCTGCAGGGCCTCTGCCCGCTGTCACCTGCCGCGCCCGCTACCTGACGACCTCTCTCCTGCAGGGCCTCTGCCCGCTGTCACCTGCCGCGCCCGCTACCTGACGACCTCTCTCCTGCGGGGCCTCTGCCCGCTGTCACCTTGACGACCTCTCTCCTGCAGGGCCTCTGCCCGCTGTCACCTGCCGCGCCCTCTACCTGACGACCTCTCTCCTGCGGGGCCTCTGCCCGCTGTCACCTGCCGCGCCCTCTACCTGACGACCTCTCTCCTGCGGGGCCTCTGCCCGCTGTCACCTGCCGCGCCCGCTACCTGACGACCTCTCTCCTGCAGGGCCTCTGCCGCTGTCACCTGCCGCGCCCGCTACCTGACGACCTCTCTCCTGCGGGGCCTCTGCCCGCTGTCACCTGCCAGAGCCTCCGGCTCCTCAGGGCCGCCCCTCCTGCCCGGTCGTCAGGACACTTAGCAGCAGCAGTGACTGCCCCTCATCTCTGTGGCTGACTGACTAGCGTCTCCTCCTCCCTCCTGGGGCCGGAGCAGCAGGGTTATCACTTGATCCCAGAGCCAAGAGCAGGGCCTGGCAGGAAGGTCCAAGACGGCGGCCGGGGGACGCTGAACCCGCCCCTCCCACCAGCAAACTCAGACACACGGGCACACAGGTGGCAATCACTCCCGCGACACAACCAGCGCCGAATGACCAGCTCCCGACAGCAAAGGGGAGAAAGAGACGGAACAGAGGGGCCCGGGAAGCGCGGGAGCCTCAGGGAGCTGTGGGGACTGTCCACCAGAGAGCGGGGACTCCCGTGCACCAGCACCACGTGCACGGGGCGGAACGGCCCGGCCTACCTGCAGGGTCCCCGCAGCGGCTTCTCACAGCGACGTCGTCGCCCGGAGCCTCGCGCCTCCTGACAGCCGGAGCAGGAGCCGGAAGTCACCGCACCCAACGGGCCTCATCCTGAGCTCCAGGCCGGAAGTGCCTGCTGTGGCCACCGGAGCACCGGAAGTGCCTGCTAGTAGTTCAGAAGTGCCAGTTGGAGCACCGGAAGTGCCTGCTTGTGCACCGGAAGTGCCTGCTAGTGCGGTACTCAGATGCCTTAGGTATCCCTCAACTCCTACTGTTCTGCCAAACCCAGAAGGCATGCACGGTCTGCACAAAGTCTGCTCCTACATCATCAGGCCACTTTTCCAAGACTGGAAGAGACAGCTATTTTGTCTAATTTATATAGAAAAACATTTTTTTTAATTCAAACAAAATAAAAAGACAGAAGAAAAGTTATCAAATGAAAGAACAAAGGAGACAAAAAGAGTGGGAGAAGAAAGAATCCTAAGGAACCTGATAAAGAATTCATTAGAATACTCAATAAACTTGAGAGTAGAACAGAGAAATTTGGTAGAACTTCAGCAAAGAGTTACAAGCCTTAAGAAAGAACAACGCAGAGCTGAAGAATACAATAACTGAAATGATGAACACATGGAAAGTAATCTGCAGACATTTGCTAACACAGAATAATAGACCAAGGACCTGGAAGACGGGGTGCTGGAAATCAACTAGTCAAAACAGCAGAAAAAAAAATTTTTTTTTTAAATCAAGGATAGTTGAAGGGACCTCTGGGGTAACATCAAGTGCTCAAACATTTACATGATAGGAATCCCAGAAGGATGAAGAAACAGAGAAAGGAACAGAAACTGTATTTTTTTAAAAAATAATAATAATCGCTTAAAACTTTTCCTGATCTGGGAAAGTAAACAGACACGCAGGTCCAGGAAGCACAGAGAGTTCCAAACAAGATGAACCTGAAGAGGTCCTCACCAGGACATACTGGAGTTAAAATGGCAAAAATTAAAAGTAAAGAGACAGCCGTAAAGGAAGCAAGAGAAAAACAAGTTACATACAAAGGAAACCCCGTAAGACCACAAGCCAGAGGGAGTGGCAGGACCTCCTCCAAGTGCCAAAAGAAAAGACCCCTGACCTTACCCGGAAAGGTGGCCATTCAGACTCAAAGGAGACAGAGTTTCCCAGACAAGTGTAAACTTAAGGAGTTAATCCCCATTATACCGCTTTACAAGAAATGTTAAAGTGTCTTCTTTAATCAAAAAGGAAAAGGCCCTAACCAGAAATTTTTTTTTAAAATATGAGAAAAAAAGAAATCTCACAGGTAAAGCCAAATATTCAATAAATACAGCAAATCAGATATGTAAAAGCTATGACGACAGTTAAAAGGAAAAAGCATCAAACTTAAGTCAGACTCTTAAGTAGTTAGCAGACAGACACAAAAAATCTAAACTATGACATCTTACATGAAGCATGTTTGGAGGCATAAAAATGTAGCCCTCGCTGAGTGTATTTGAACTTGAACACATAGCAGCATAAAACAGATTGCTATACACCGAGAACAGCATACAGGACCTCAGGTTAACCACAAACCAAACACCTACATGAGGTACACAAACAGCAAAAAGAACAAACCTAAACAAAACACCAAAGAAAAATGAGAAACCCCAAAGGAAGAGCTCAGGGCAAGAAGAAAGGAACTAAAAACATGGCCTAAAAACAACTAACTAAATAGCAGTAAGTACCTACTTATCAATAATTACTTAAATGTAAATGGATTAAACGCCCCCATAAAAAGAGATATAGACTGGCCAAATGAATTAAAAAAAAAAAACATGACCCATCTAACTGCTACTTCTGAGAGACTCATGTCAAATCAAAAGACACAGACTGAGAGTGAGGGAAGGAAAAAAGTATTTTGTGCAGCTAGAAATAAAAAGAAAGCTAGAGTAGTAATGCTTTTGTCAACTGAAATAGACTTTAAAACAAAAAAATATATATATAAGCAAAGAAGGACATTACATAATTATAAAGGGGTCAATGCAAAAAAAAAAAAGATACAATAATTATAAATATTTATGCACCCATACTCAACATAGGAGCACCTGAATATATAAAGCAGTTATGAATGCACATAAAGGGAGAAGTCAACAGCATACAATAATAGTAGGGGGTTTTGATACCCTACTCACATCAATGGATAGATCATTCCAATAGAAAATTAATAATGAAATGATGGACTTGAATGTCACATTACACAAGATAGATCGACTTAATAGACATTTATAGATCATTTTCTCTAAAAACACACCATTTTTTTCAAGTGCACATGGAGCAATCTTTAGGATAAACCATATCTTAGGCCATAAAACAAGCCTCAATAAGTTGAAGACGATTGAAATCATATCAGGCACCTCTTTCTAACCACCATGGCATAAAACTAGAAATCAACTACAGGAAGGAAACTGGGGGGAAAAAGCACAAATACATGGAGACTAAATAACACGCTGCTAAATAACCAATGGACCAAAGAGGAACTCAAACTAGAAATCAGAAACTATCTTGAAACAGATGAACATGAAACACAAATCTTCAAAATGCATGGGGTGCAGCCAAAGCAGTCTTTAGAGGCAATTGTATGGCTATGCAGGGCTACCTCAAGAAACAAGAAAAAATTCCTAATATACAATCAAGCCTCACACCTAAAGGAACAAGGAAAAGAAGAACAAATAAAATCTGAAGTAAACAGAGGGAAGAAAATAGTTAAGATCAGAGAGGAAGTGAATAAAACAGAATTTAAAAAAAAAAATAGAAAATACCAATACAGTTCAGAACCGTTGTTTTTTGTTGTTTTGTTTTGTTTTTTGTCTTTTTCTGAAGCTGGAAACGGGGAGAGACAGTTAGACAGACTCCTGCATGCGCCCGACCGGGATCCACCCGGCACGCCCACGAGAGGCGACGCTCTGCCCACCAGGGGGCGATGCTCTGCCCCTCTGGGACGTCGCTCTGCCTCGACCAGAGCCACTCTAGCGCCTGGGACAGAGGCCAAGGAGCAATCCCCAGCACCCGGGCCATCTTTGCTCCAATGGAGCCTTGGCTGTGGAAGGGGAAGAGAGAGACAGAGAGGAAGGAGGGAGGGGGGTGGAGAAGCAAATGGGCGCTTCTCCTATGTGCCCTGGCCGGGAATTGAACCTGGGTCCCCCACACGCCAGGCCGATGCTCTACCGCTGAGCCAACCGGCCAGGGCCCGTTTTTTTTTTTTTTAAAAAAAAGATAAATAAAATAGAAAAACCTTTAGCCAAACTCATCAAGAGATAAAATCATAAATGGAAGACACCACAGAAATACAAAGAATTATTAGAGACTATTATGAACAATTATATGAAATATAATATGAATTTGTTGGAATTCAACAATCTAGAAGAAATGGATAAAATTTTTAAAGTATATAAACTGAACTAGAAAGAAATGTAAAAGCTAAACAGAGCAGTCACTAGCAATAAAACTGAAGCAGTAATCAAAAAGCATTCAACATGGTGGCGCAGTGGATAAAGCGTCGACCTGGAAATGCTGAGGTCGCCGGTTCAAAACCCTGGGCTTGCCTGGTCAAGGCACATATGGGAGTTGATGCTTCCAGCTCCTCCCCCCTTCTCTCTCTCTGTCTCTCCTCTCTCTCTCTCTCTCTCTCTCTCTCTCTCTCTCTCTTTCCTCTCTAAAATGAATAAATAAAAAAATTTTTTAAAAAAAAGCATTCAACAAATAAAAGTCTAGGACCAGGTGGCTTCACAGGTAACTTCTACCAAAATTTTAAAGAAAGAATTCCTATCCTTTTTGAATGATTTCAAAAACTTTAAGAGGAAGGATCACTTCCAAAGTCATTTTATGAAGCCAGCATTACCCCGATACCAAAGCCAGATAAAGACATAACAAAAAAAAAGTCACAGGCCAGTATCCTTGGTGAACACAGATACAAAAATTCTCAAAATATCAGCAAACCAGAGTCAACAATATATTAAAAGGATTTTATACCATATCCAAGAAGGATTCACCCCAGGAATGCAAATTTGGTTCAACATCCATAAACCAATCAATATGATACATCACATTAACTAACAACATTAAGGATAAAAACTATATGATCACCTCAATAAATGCAGGAGCTTTTGACAAGGTTCAACATACTTTTATGATTAAAAAAGAAATTACCTCTCACCAATGTAGACAAAGAAACATGTTGCAGCATCATAAAGGCCAGATACAACAAACCCACAGCTAATATTGTACTCGGTGGTAAAAAACCTGAAAGTCTTTCTTCTAAGATCAGGAGCAAGAACAAGGATGCCCACTACCCCAATTCTATTTAACAGAGGACTGGAAGTCCCAGCCGCAGCAATCAGACAAGCGAGAAATAAAAGGCACCCAAACTGGAAAAGAAGAAGTACAACTGGTCATGTTTTCGCAGACGAAATGATACTACAGTAGAGAGAACCCAAGAGACTCCACCACAAAAACTGTGAGAAGACGTAAATTGACCTCACTGGAGTCGCAGGATGCGGAATCAACACGCAGAAATCTGTTGCGTTTCCAGACACCAGAAACACAGGATCAAGAGAAATTAATAAAGCAATCCCATGTACGAGCGCATCAAAAGTAAAAATAAATAAAGGAATGAGTAAGCAACAACAAAAAAAACAGAAACAGACACACACACCCACGCAGGGAAGAAACTGATGGTTGCCAAAGAGAAGGGTGGTGTGGGGACGAGAATTCTTTTTAAAAAAATAAATAAAAGGAGTTACTCAGTAAAGTTCATTTTAATATGGCTGTTAGCAACATTAAAACAGCAGAATAGGAAAATATAGATAATCAACAAATGTCAGATGTTGGGTTAATACCCTCAATAGATAAAGAGACCTTACAAATAGGTTTTGAATAAAAAATAAAAAACAAATGAAAGCTCTCGGAGAGAAGAGTAGATAGATAACGGCTCTGCGACATGGGTCCGACACCAGCTCCCAGGGGAGGTCTACCTGACCCCAGACTCCATCTCCGTAAGCGGCTTCACCACTCACCCTTCTCCTGGGAACCCAGCCCCAGGGCCCGGGCTTCTCCCAGCGGTTGTGCCCAGTCCTCCCAGGGCACCTCCCTCAGGCCAGGACAGGAAAAACTGCTCCCCAAGTGGCACCCAGTACCCAGGGACAGACACAAGGGACTCAGAGTTCACCTGTGTGTCGGTCTGTCCATCTGTTGGACTGACCATCTCTCTCCAAGCCTGCGAGGCTGAGCAGCAGGAGCCGAGAGAGAATGATAATGTCGCAGATTCACCATCAGAAGAAGAGGCTGCGGGCACAGGGCCAGGAAGTATTCTTGGATGGGATTTGCTTGTTTCTAGTGCCCTATTCACAGCCAGCTGCAATGCTTTTTATAAGCACCATTCCAGCCGACCTTTTGAAACGAAGGATTTGTATTTCGATGTGAAATCTGCATTTTGCCTCCATGATGAGACTCAGTTTTCTGCCTTTGGTTGCTCTCGTCAGACAAACCGATTCCTTCCAAGGGGCCCTGCAAGTTTTCTCAAGATTAAAAACAAGGCCACCTGTATCCAGAGAATGATTGCCCAGAAGCCTTGACCGCCAATGACAGAGGAAAGGAATATCTTTGTCACCAAGGCATGAGGATGCCTCACAGAGAAGCGTTCTTGATCTACTGGGTCTGTCCTCTCAGCCCAAGAAGTGACTTGTGCAGTGAAGTGTGAATAAGGCTTGGGGATGGAGCAATGAAACACAGATCCCAGGAGACAAACTCTGCTGTCATAGCGGCAGTGATTGAAGTGCATGTTCACTGAAAAACGGAAGAAGCATGGGCGGATGGATGGATGGATGGATGAATGTTTGGATGAATGAATAGATGGATGGATGATGGATGGATGGATGGATGGATGGATGGATGGATGGAAAAATGTTGGGATGAATAGATGGATGGATAATGGATGGATGGATGGATGGTTGTTTGGATGGATGAATGGATGGATTGGTGGATGGATGGATGGATGGATGGTTGTTTGGATGGATGAATAGATGGATGGATGGATGGATGGATGGATGGATGGATGGATGGATGGAAGAATGAATTGACAGATAGATGAATGATGCATAGAAATTGAATGTGCAACACAAAGAATATTTTAATTTTGTGGTCAC
This sequence comes from Saccopteryx bilineata, assembly GCF_036850765.1. Classification (NCBI taxonomy): domain Eukaryota; kingdom Metazoa; phylum Chordata; class Mammalia; order Chiroptera; family Emballonuridae; genus Saccopteryx; species Saccopteryx bilineata. The sequence continues at coordinate 1,963,209 of NC_089498.1, forward strand.
AGGATAACATTAAAGAAAGAAGGAAAGAAAGAAGTGAGGATGGCAGGAGGGAGGGAGAGAGGGAGGGAGATAAGGCTGCTGTGTGATCCTCCCCCTCAGCTGGTGCCACCCTGGCCAGTGGAACTCATAGCATCAGCAGGGAGATGGAGAAGCATTCTGGGGACGCTGAGCTGGCAGCAAGTCAGGGGCATCAGGCTGCTCTGCCATTTCAGAGGATGCCATTGGCATGAAGTCCAGAACCTGATATGTCCCCGATCTGGCTCAGTCAGTCATCTCTCCTGAAAGAAGAAACACATCTGATCAATGCATCTGACATGGTGGCCACAGGTCAGATGCTCTGGGTTAGACACAGACCATAACCCAGCCGGACATGCAGGGAAGAGGGGGAGATGGCACGTTTGTCCTTGGTGTGCTGAGAGCACAGAGGGCTAGGGGCCTGGTCTCTAACTGTGCACAGTCTTGCCCAGCAGGGCACAGTGCCTGAGGGCTGGAGAGCCCAGCACCCACGTGACTGGCTCTGGACCCTGCCTGGCCGCTTACTGCCCAGGAAACCCTGGACATTTGTTGTTGTCCTTTGGAATTTTTGCTTCCCAACCTGTGAACAGAAGCATGATGGTTAGTTTTATGTCAGCTTGACGGGGTTACAGGATGCCCAGATATCTGGTTAGACTGATCTCTGGGTATACCTGGGAGGGTGTTTGGCATTAGCATTTCAGTGGGTAGACTGACCTCCCTCGTGGCTGGGCATCCTCCGTTTTGTTTTGAGTAGAAGGAGAAGGTGGAGGGAGGCAGAGCTGACTGGTGAGGCCAGATGGCAGCCTGGAGACGCCTTGAGCCCAGCCACACGTGCCAAAGGCTACACCTCCTCCCCCCGGCATCCCAGGGCCCTGACTCCCTCCCTCCCTTTTCTCTTCACTCCACTCCACACGGGGTTCTGTCCCCAGCAACCCAAGGGGCCGGGTGAACTGTCCTCCAGGAAACGAAGAGGGTTCAGAGGCCCGACCTCCCAGAGAATGCGTGACTCCGGCGCCTGGCGCCGGGATCCGCGGGGACGAGAGACAGCACTGTTTAGCCGGCACGGGAGAAACCATTTGGGCAAAAATTAGAGACAATAAAAGGCAGTAATGTAATTCTTAACTGTGGCTCTCCAGGCCTTCGGGGCAGTGCGGGAAGTAAATTAAGATCTGTTTGTGGAGAGCAGCGGTTTCCGCTCAGTGTGTGCGGGTCTCCCAGGAGGAAGCATGCAGGTGGTGCCCTGCCCTGCCCTGCCCTGCCCCGCCCTGCCCTGCCCCGCCCCAGGGGGGCCCTGTGTGCACCCTGGGAAGCCCGCTCAGTATCTAAGATGATTCCCGATGACCTGATGTGTCTGCCGTGCTCTCCACACGTGGCAGAGACGTGCTGGCCGGGAAGGTGACACCCCTGAATCACAGAGCTCCGACTGGCCTAGCAGGACCCAAACCTCATCCCCAGGTGTCCAGCTCGGTGTCCCTGCACTGCCCCTCTCCTGAGGGAGTGGCCTCCAGACACGGGAAGGTGGCTTTCCTTCAGAAACACTGTCCGTAGCCAGGACTTGCTGCTTGCGCCCCAGGGAACAAGGAGGTTTTCCGTGGGCTCCAAGGGACCCCCAGTGAGGGGAGAGCCATGGATAGATTAAACCTGTGGGGTCTGTGGGGCCCTCCTTATTCTGCTCCCAGTCCCTCCTGTGTCCCTTCTCCCATCTAGAGAACCCCCGACGTCCCCCCCAGGGGCCTGAGGCACCTGTGATGTGATCCCTTCCCGTGTTCCCCCCACATGTGGCCCTGTTCTCTGGGGACTCTGGCCCTGCCAAGCGGCCATGGCCCTAGGCCACACAAGGCAGAGGGACAGGCCCGAAACTGGTCCCATCTCAGCTTAAGGAGGACATGAGGCCCCTTCCTCGGGACCTGCAGGGCCTACAAATCAGGGTGCCCCAGCCCCAAGCCAAGATGCCCACCCTATAAATGGGTGCCCAGGCAACAGGGCTAATCTATGCAGAGTCCTTGCACCTCCCACCTGAGCCGGGCTGCTGCCCTGAGCCACAGAAAAGCCGTCGTGGGCTGCCTCTCACTGCAGACCAGCTGAGGGCACAGTGCACTCTGGGCGGGAAGTCCTGGGGAAGTGCCCCCACGCTGAAGCTGTCCTCAGGCCTGAACCCAACCCGGTCATCTCTGCACAAGAAGCAGCCCAGCTTGGCCCAGCCCAGCAAAGACACCGGGGCAGGTGGTCCTGCCAGCCTGCCTTCATCCTCCAGACCAAGTCCAGGCTGCAAGGGGCTGGGAACCCACCCTGTGGGCTGAGAACAGAGAGGTGGGCTCACCTGCAGACAGACCTCAGGGACCCGGCTGCACATATGCAGGCAGGCGGGGACCAGCTTCTCACGGGCTTGGAGCCTGCCCTCTGCCCTCTGGGCCCCACCTCTCTGTTCTTTCAACCACCATTCATTCTCCACGTGACAAGGACCACGCCGGGGGCTGGGGGCTCGGTGATGCACACACCCAGGCACAGCCAGACACAGCCAGGCACAGTCCTGCCCAGACCCAGACCAGACGTTCCCAACTCCAGCCCAGCCAACACTTTAGGTCCAAGATTCTTTGCTGGGGGGGGGCACTCTATGCAACTGAAGGATGCTGACCTCCACCTACTAGATGCCAGTGGCATCCCCCCCACCTGAGACACCCCCAAGTCTCCAGACATGGCCAAATGCCCCCTGAGAGGCAAAAGTGTCCCCAGATAAGAACCACTGGTCCAAAGCAGAAGCCTGGGAAGAAAACAGCGTGGGGCAGCAAGGTGCCTATCGGGCCCCCCACTCCCGCTCCCGCCCCCGCCCGCCCAGGGGCAGGTGGCCCAGCAGGAACACCCTCCCCCACTCTCTATATCACTGGAATCTGAGGAAGGGAACAGGGAAGTGGTTCTCAAGGTCACCTGGCCATGAGGTTTGACCTTGAGTCTGGCCCGTACACACGCGATCAGAGGGCTTCTGTCATGACCTTGGGGAAACTTTGCAATGAGGGGCACATCCTTGCCTGGCACAGGGCTCGGCGCATAGTAGGTACTCAGGAAACACTGACATCCCCAGCGCTGCCCAGCGCTGCTCACGCCGCACCGGGGCCCAGCAGGCTGGGGAGCAGGTGGCCTCCTGTCTCGACAGGCTGCTGCGTAACCTCTCGCCCTTGACGAGGAGCGTGAAGGAGAGAAGGGGACGCGCTCTGAAAGCCTCTCGGAGGGCACAGACCAGACCCGCAGCTTGGAGTCGTCATCGCTTGGCGGGCGCCGGGCAAGCTCAGTCTCTCCCGAGGAGATGGTGATGGAGAGGGGCTCCAGGTTATCTGTGGCTGCACCTCAAAAAAAAAAAGGCAAGAAAAATAAAAATTAAAAAAAAAAAGAAAGAAATGTGAATTGCTTAGCATCTGAATTGCTTCCCGAAGACACGGAATTTAAACATGATTAATTTTTAGGCATTTTTTTGTGAATAAGGGCTGATTAAATGTTTATATTTTCCATCATTTTGCTGAAAGCGTGACTACATTATGCCGGCAGAACGGCGCTAACTAAATAATATTTCTGTTACTGTTATTACATTGATTCTGCAACATAGGGGAAACAAGATCTCTGCTCCCGACGCAGCCATCCCAACACAGCCTTACGATCGGCGGGGACGAGAAGGGCTCTCCTCCGGCTCCGTGTAGCTGGAGAGGACCATGGGACCGCAGAGAGGGCAGGGTGGGAGCAGAGACGTTTACCCCCCCCCCGCGCCCCTGCCAGGAGGACATGGCAGGAGACACGTTTCCCAAAAAAGGAGGTGGGCACCGGCCTCCCGCTTCCCACCCTCTCTGAGCCCCGGCATCTCCCACTCTGCCCTGCTGACATCTTCTCCAAAGGGAGGAAAATAAATCGCCACCTGCCCGCCCCGCCTGGAAGTCACCGTTCTCTGTGTTAGAGACCAGCTTACAAAGGGTGGCTAAACACCCCTCCCTGAGAGACGGGTGCTCTGCCTCACCACATGCTGCCCCCCAACACACACACACCCCGCCACCATCCCCAGCTGACCAAATCTTGATGACGAAGGTGCTTTTGTTGATATTGTCACCCTCACATCGAGGGCAAAAAAACGAGACAAAATATATTTTGACTGGGTTTATAAAAAACAATCTGACATAAAGTAATATTCATCTTTGATGAATCCAATATTCTTGGGGAATGATATTAGGCAGTATCTATTATATCTTTCATTGTGTTCCCATCTGCCCTTTTCAGGAGCTAAATTATGTGCATTAGTACGTAAATGGGCTAATGCCTTTCTGTATTTAGAGGACTGCACGCCGTGAATATATTCTCTGCTTCAAGAAGTAATTGGTAATTACAATGGTCATTTAGGCAATCACTGTCTCTGCTAGATTCATGTCATTCTTAAAAATAACTAGCTCTTAACCTTTGACAGAATTCCGCAGAAACTGTTCATCATCGCCCACGCTTTGATTAATTTCACACGTACACAAACCTGTATCAATAAAAGTGATGGTTTTACATTTGTTAACCACAGCGATTTGCCTCACTCATCAAAACAGCTTAATATCAGGTAACAGTGTGCTCCAAATCTCATTAGTTTCATTTTATAAACAGTTTTATAGTGCCTTACTTGGAGGGAAGGAAGAGAAGAAAAAAAAAAAAACCCAGGGCGCCTGAGCTTTTTAAGCCTTTTCTAACCATCTCTACACCAGAGGCTTTGCCGTATTTATTGGGGGGTGGGAGAGGGTGTGTTTTTTCTTGTCTTTAATTGTGGGAGGCATAAAATAGATGAAACTTGTGAAAAATGACAGATGTTACGGGAGGTGCATCGCTCGTGATTTATTTACCGTTCACCCTAAATTCCCCCTGCTGCTGCCTCCGCCACCGCCCGTGATCTGTTGTATTCTCATGTGCGAGCGCTCAGCTTCCAGAGGGGCCGAGAGGAGGGAGGACAGAGGAAATGTCAGGCAGGTAACAACAAAAATTAAAAGCCTGCATTCGGGGGGAAATCCTAAGATGGACAGACAGACGGTCGGCAGATCCTCTGGTCCCTGCTGCCAGCTCAAGCCCCCCAGACCCGTCAAATTCACCTTGAAAAGCCTGCCCTTCCCCCTGTGAGCGCCCTGAAATTTGTGTGAAGCCTCCCGCAGCAGATAAGGAGGAAGAGGGACGCCCACAGCTCGCTGAGGCCGGTTCTCCGGTTCTCCGGTTCCCTGTGCCGAAGCCGCAAGGCAGACCTTGCCGGGCAGAGGGAATCGGAGCTCCTGCAATGATCATCGAGCCCCGTGGACGGAAGGCGGGCGGCCCTGGCTCTTTCCGTTAATATAATATAATGACATGGAATTACAGAGCCACTTGCGTTATGGAGGTAAAATTAGACTTGAGCGTCAACATCACTCAAATCCTGCTTCTTTGGAGGGTTTGTCCTGGCACTCTGCTGCACAGAGGTCCCCAGGCTGACACCGGTCCGCCCGCGATGGAACTGGCATCTGTCCCCACAGCAGCTCAGCACGGCCCCAGGCTCCGGCTGCAGGGCTGCGGGGCCGGCCACGGACCCCGGACGATGGGACAGTCTAGAGGGGACTGGGGACAAGGGAGGAGCAGGACTCAATTTGGACCACTCGAAGAAGAGCCTGGGCACTGCCAGCCCCTCACAGGAGAGGCCGTGGTGGGGGGCAGGGGCAGCAGTTCTCACACCTGGGGTCTCAGCACCTCACCTCCCGCTGCTCCCATCTGCCCAGCTCTGACCATCCTAGAGGTCAGTTCCAGCTCCCAGCTCCCCCAGACCCAGGCACCTGCCACTATGTCCATCCATCAAGAGCCCCCGCCACCCTAGTCCTCCCCTCAAGACAGGACAGGCTGTCTACGACTGACCACAGCTGGAGGCCGCTCAGCAGTGGGCGGGTTTGGTTGGGCTCCCGTGGGTGGAGCGCCCGGATGCTGCCGAGTGCTGGGAGAGCCTCCGGCAAACAAGGGACACTCACACAGTCACCCTCTGCCCCTCTGTAAACGGGGGGTGCAGCCAGCGGCCTGCTCATGCCTCGTGGGCACAGACAGACCTGTACACATGGGGACCACGCCGCCCTGTGGACACTCGGCCCTCGGGGCCCAGGCGGCCCAGGCACGGAGCGGAGCGCGCTCCCCGTTCCTGTGGGCGGGAGGAACGATGGACCAGCAGGGTGGTAGCGGTTTTCAGAGTTCCGGTGGTGGCGATGGTGATGATGACGCACCCCGACACCTGTCACGGACCTGGCACTGAGCAAACGCACCTCCATCCCTCTGAGGACACGCGGCGAAGTGACCGCCGTTTCCTGTCCGCTGTACACGGACGGAGGGAGCTGAGATGCCGGCTCCGAACACGGGCCCTGTGCCTCCTCGGCAGTGTCACTTAACCTCTCTGACCCCGAATGTCTGCACCTCAGTAAGACGGGCACAACAAGGGCACCCTCCTCTGAGGTTGTAGAGTTCCACGAGACAACCCACGTCAACCACGTGGGACAGCGCCCGGCTCCTGGGACGCGCGAACAGGGCAGCTGAGCATTACTTCATCTCTAGCCCCTGCCAGCTCACGCGGCTACTGCCCGACTCACCCGTTCATGAATCCCTCGGCCAAAGCCCAGTGTTGGGGTCCTGCACCCAGCAACGGCGGCATAGTGGGCAGGACCCCCGTGAAGAATGAAAGTGTGGGGACCCCTTGTTCAAAGAGCAGGGAAAACGCCTTTCACGCCACTAAAATATGAAGCGTTTTCCTTTCCTCTGCTGTCTTTCCCTCGACGTACCGTGGTGCTGTTAAATTCCTATGTAGCATCATTGAGAGGGGGCGGGAGGCTCCGCCTCCCTGGCCACGGGGACCCCACGGAGCTGGTGAATGCTTCTGGACAGGCTCCTCCTGTGCCCACAGTGCCACTCCGGGCACTGCAGGGGACTCTCTCAGATGGGAATCAGGCTCTGAGCAGGGGTGAGGGGCCAGGGGTAGGTGACCAGGCCACCAGGGAGCCACCCAGCCTCAGGGAGCCAGGAGCCAGGGGGTGAGTTGAGTGGTTTTTAAACACAGAACTGGGAAAAAAATACCAATAACTTTTTCTTTTTTTTTTTTTTGACGCATAAAAGGCAAAGAATATTCATCTGATTCTCTCCCCTCTCCTGACAGGTAGATGATAATAGGATGGTTTTATGTCTACAAAGGTCAGGGATAGAGATTCACAGCCCTCCCCGCACGTCCCCGTGACGTGGGGACAGAGACTGAGGGAAACAGATGGGCCACCCGGGGGCTTCTCCGCTCCCCCTCCACCCGCTACATCCACACATACACACTCATGTGCATACACACATACGTGTGCATGTATTCACCGGCCCGCACGTATTCAAGTCACACGCATCCATCGTGACTGGGACCACAGCAGGGCAGTGAGAGAGGCTCGGAATAAAGGATGTAATCAGTGGCTCTGTGCACAGGGCACTCCCCCACCCAAATGACAAAATTACCCAAAATGATGAAGTATAAATTAGGTCAAATGGGTTGCAGACTGGCAGGGACTGGGGTCTTCTCCATGGAAACGGGGTACAGAATGCCACCTGTCAGGGGACAGAGAGGCGTGCGTCGTCCTGAGCTGTGGTCCTGGGGAAGTTCACTGAAGTCCTCCTCTGCAGCAGGGGGCGCTGTCGGCAGGGGAATCTACCCGGGAAGGGCCTGGCTGCCCCCGGGGCCCTTTCCAAAGCCCTCTGTGGCTTTTCCTTTCATACAAATGCCAGAAACCACCTCTAGGTGGACGTTGTTATTCCCATTTTACATGGGACACAACCTGGTGCCCAGAGAGGTGGAGACACATGTCTCAGGTCACACAGCGAGAACCCATGTTACTCCTGGCCCCGGCTGTATCATACCTGGAAGGCTGTGCTGCCCAAGTCCTCCCCCTCCAGGAAGCCCTCCTAGACCACCTCAGGCCCTGTGACCTGCATCTCTGTCAACCCTGTGTCTGCCATCATTGTGTAACTCCGTCCCACTTCTCTAGCAGTGAGGAGCCACGAGGGGACTGGGAATGCCCACACAGACACACGGCACATGCCCCACCACTGTGGGAAACCATTTCCCACAGGCAGGCCACTCTGACTTGGGTTTCTACGAGACCCAAGGTTATCTTCTGTCCTTCTCCCCTGTCTCCTACCCTAACTCCTTCCAGCACCAGTGCTCCTGCAAGGGCTTGTGTTAGAGCTGCCAACAAACCTTGTGATGGCTCCCTCAGCCCCTGGGGCTCCGTCACGGCGCAGGGTGGGCACGCACCAGTGCCCGTGGTCACGGTTTGCAACTGTGAGTTCCTGGAGTTTCTGGCCAAGTTGGGGTGGGCCTCGCATCTGTTCTGTGGGCATGCCTGGCTGCCTGTGTGTGCATGTGTGTAGGTGGGTATGCAGGTGTGTGACTCCGCAGGCTCCTTGTGAGTGCCTGTGAATATCATTGTGCATGCAGCCCTGCACATGTGTGTCTGCGGCTGGGCATTGTGTGTGTGTGTGTGTGTGTGTGTGTGTGTGTGGCTACTCTCTGCCTCTTTGTGTCTGAGCAGGGTGTCCGTGCTGGAGACCTGTGTGCCGTGTGGGGGGCACAGTGGGGTCTCTGTGCATGTGTGAAGGCACAGCTATTTTGAGGCCCAGAGAGGCACGGGGAACAAAGTCCCTCGCTGGGCTATCAGTGGGAGAGCCGGAGGTCTCGAGGACAAATGGTGACATGTGTTTCCAGAGGAGAGAAGAAAATGCTTCTAGGCTGCATGAGGCACCGTCGCCCAAGGAAGTGTGGGGGTCTCAGGGTCCAAGCCCCTGCCCCGTTGTGACTGTGGGCCACCCTTCCAGGCCTCAGCCCCTTCATCCCATGCGGGGGTGTGGGGTGTGGGGGGGCAGAGTCAGCAGAGGGACAAGGAGGATGACAAGACCAGTTCTGGACGTGAGCCAGACACCAGACACGGGCCCTGTGCCTCCTCAGCAGCATCACTTAACCTCTCTGACCCTGAATGTCTGCACCTCAGTAAGACAGGCACAGCAAGGGCACCCCCCTCTGAGGTTGTAGAGTTCCACGAGACAATCCACGTGAACCACGTGGGACAGCACCCGGCTCCTGGGACACGCGAACAGGGCAGGCGAGCATTACTTCATCTCTAGCCCCTGCCAGCTCACGCGGCTACGGCCCGACTCACCCGTTCATGAATCTCTCGGCCAAAGCCCAGTGCTGGGGTCCTGCACCCAGCAACGGCGGCATAGTGGGCAGGACCCCCGTGAAGAATGAAAGTGTGGGGACCCCTTGTTCAAGGAGTAGGGACAACGCCTGTCACGCTGCTAAAATATGAAGTATTTTTCTTGCCCTGGATGCATCGCAGTGTTTATAAATTGCTATTTGATGTCATTCTGACTTAAAAAATTAAACTTTTAAATTATTAGCATGATTTCACTGTTCATCTTCGCAATGTGCCAATTTCAAATACCTGTGCAGGCACCAGCACGCTGAAGGCAGGAGCCGGGTCACCAGAATGCCACGCTGGGCTTCTGCGGCTCATGCACCCAGGTGGGTTTCATTCGGAAGCCGGGGGCGTGGCACTTCCTGTGGTTCTATTCCACTTCCTGAGAGGTGCACGTCTGACCAATGCCCTCTGCCTTCAGCTCCTCATGAAGAAATTACTAAGAATTTCAAGATCGTGCGAGCAGGACCCAGAACCGCACGTGGAGACCTGCTGAGCACGGGCCCTGCGCGACTGCCGGGGTCACCAGCCATGAAGCCACGCTACCCACAGCCAGCCCAGCCTTGGGCACACCGGTGGTGGCATCCGCTGCTTTGTTCTGTGTGGCTCTCGGCACTGCCTTCCACCCCCACGAAGTCCAGGTGATCAACACCTGTCTCTGGCCAGACGCCTCTTCAGAAGTCAGCGCACACCAGCCCACTCCACCTGCATTGGGTCCCCCCGTGCTTAACCACGGCATTAAGTACAAGCCCCCCGTAACCGTTTCCTCCCAGATGCTCTGTCAGTGGGCAGCAAGGGCCCCCGTGGCGATGTGCCCGTGCATGGGGTTCTCGTGTTTATGAAGTGGCCTAGAAGGGGCTCTGGTGTTGGGTGTGCTGTGATAGCCCCGTGGTCACTGCACTGGTCCAGCTCAGGGTGGGCTGGGGGGTAAAGGGTGCAGATGAACCCTCCTGCCCAGAACCGAGTGGAGGAGGCTCTGCACAGCCAGGGACGGAGGCTGGTCAGAGCCTTGGGACTGAGGGGCTCAGGACTCTCCGGGGACCAGTCACTATGAACAGGCACGGCCTCTAGGGGCTGCAGAAAGGCTGCTGGTCTGGCCCTCAGTTCCCACTATCAGCCGATCGCCGGGCACCCGCTGTGTGCCAGTGGAGGCCGTGAGCACCTGGCACCTCGTTTTACCTTCACAGTCATCCCGCAAGAAAACATATTATTGCCCTGGTGGGATAGCTCGGTTGGTTACAGTATCATCCTGAAGTGCAGAGGTTGCTGGTTCAATCCCCAGTCAGGGCACATACAGGAACAGCTCAATGTTCCCGTCTCTCTCTCTCTCTCCCTCTGTCCCTTCCTCTCTCTAAAATCAATCAATTAAAAAAAAACTTTTTAAAGAAAAGACACATATTATTGGTCATTTTTCGGATCTGGATACTGAGGCAGGGGAACAAACAGCACCGTTAGCGAGCTGGGATGTAAACCCAAGGACCGCCCGTCAGTGCCCCCTGGCTGATGCCAGGCAGGAGTCCCCCCAAGAGCAGCCACGCCCCGGCAGGGTCCGCCACCCGCTCAGGACCTGCGGTCTGGAGAGAGCCACCTGCGCCCTGGCTTCCGGCGACGCCAAGGAGAGAGGACACGTGTTTTCCAGCAGGAATGAAACCACTTCTCTCAGTGGAGACTGTTCCTGGGAGGGGCCGTCAGGTGTACCCCAGGAGACGTCACCTGTGCACGCATCCGTCAGGCCTGTGTCAGCTCTGTACACACACACACACGCATGCATGCACACACGCACACACACACACACACACCCCACTGGCCCCCACCATAGAGCAGCTGGCAGGGCCCGGCTGGGGAGGGCACCCTGGGGAGGGCACCCCTCAGGAGAGCCAAGCAGGGGCGGCACGTCCCGCGGCGCCCGTGGGCACACACAGTTACTGTCTGGGGAAGCTGCCGCTCACCACGAAACACCAAGCAGCCCAGCTGTCCACGGTGGGTTCAAGCCGCCTGGCGGACTCAGGCAGAGGAATCCATGAACAGGCCGGAGGGAGGAAGGAGGGGTCACGGGACACCTGCCTGCCTTCCTGTGTGCGCGCAGGCAGGACCCACGGAGGCCTCACCCGCCTCCCAGGAGGAATGGAGGTGGGCCAGAGGCCGTGCTGGGGGAGGGGAGGAGACACAGACCTCAGAGTGCAGAGCTCCCTGGCACACCCTGGGCCTGTGAGCCAGACCCCCACCTCGGGGGGCTGCCCCTGCCCGCCCGACCCTCCTCCACCGATGCCCTCAGGTGACGCACGGATGGACAGGCTGCTCGGACACCTGCTTCTCCCGGGTCCCCCAGAAGCCCAAGCCTGCCCCAGGGGCCCTGTACGACCTGGGGCAGGAGGGCATCTCTGCTACTGTGCTGACAGAGACAGAGGTGGGAACGGACCTTGGCTCCCGACCCCTGTGCCGGGAACAGGGGCAGGCGGCGTTCACAGAGGCTTCGCAGCACCGGAACACCATGGCCACTGCGCCCCAGGAACAGGCCAGGTGCGCACCGAGGTCACGGCGGGGCAGCGTGCCGGGTAATCGGCGGGGAGAAGCCTGACACCCACACATACATGAGGTCCGTCTGTCAAATACAAGCACCTTGTCCATGAAACGGCAAGTAGCCAGAAACACCCACGCGGCGGCCCCTCCGTGGCTCTGACGAGTTTCTGCGTCTGAGGTACTGCACCCACCCTCCGGGCTGAGAGTCCCCCAGGCACGGATGAAAGCAGACCCTGGGAGGGGACCCCCTGCTTACCTCCAAAAAAAAGAAAAAAAGATACAATCAAACTCAGCTGGAGGTGACCAGGCTGAAGTCCCCAGTCGGTCACCTTGCAGGCCGAGTGTGGCTCGGGGTGTTCCCCCCACCGTGCCCCCGTAAGGAGATAAAGGCTGTGATGCCCAGGGGGAAGGCACAAACCCAGGCAGCGTCCCGGAGAAATGACCCCCCCCCCGCATCCCGCTCTCCAGGTGGTCACAAGACCTCTCTCCTCCTTTGGGTCAGAATGGAGCATGCATGACAAGGGGTCACCTTGCAGGACCCGGCTGTGATCACCAGGCCAGCGGTAGCTGCTAAAATACGGCCCGAGGCCAAGAGGCCATGCTCGGTGTGAACGTGGGTCACAGCATCATCAGTGCTGTTGCTGGGGGCTCTGCCACTGACCACCTGTGGTCCAGCAGCTCTATAAATACAGAGCTCCTGGGGACGACAGCCCCGGGACGGGCGAGCGGGCCGCTTTGCCGGCGGGGACCTCCGGGCCAGCACCATCGCCGCACAGGCTTCCGCAGAAAGCTGGGGCCCAGGCTTGGCAGACCGAGGGACCCATCTCAGCCACAGGTGGCCTTCAGCATGGCCTGCAGCAGGGTGCCGGTCAGAGTCCCGGAACCGGGTGGGAGGAGAGCCTCCATCATGAAATGAAACCCTGCCTCAGGAGAGAAGAGTTCACTGGATACATAATTAATAATAACTTACCCACCACCCCCGCCCCTTTCTCTTCCTCTTCTTTATGACGGAAGAAAATAAGTTATTGATTTCAACCTCCACCAAGATAACTATTTGCATAACATAGCTGATTAGGTACTGCAACTGGTCCAGATGGAATTAATTGGCTCAAAATACCTTATGTGATTTTCTTAAACAAGTAAAGATTTCATTGTCCGGGAATATTTCTAGTTGGGGAGCAAAGTCCCTGACCTCATCCCAACTGGCTCGAGCCCTCAGCCTGTATGGTCAGAAATGAATTGCTTCTAAAACCAATGCCATTGGGGGAAATGAGGTGTTTTCAACCATTTGGGAAAGGCATGGATGGGGGGGGGGTCTCTTGGTCAGCAGACACTCACATCACGCTCCCTGGTCCCACATCTCGGGGCTACTTATTGCAGAAGGCTAGTTTCCGGTGGTCAGGCTTACCCATTTTCACCCCGAGCACCTCCTTTCTCTCGCCTACAGAGCGTGTGCACTTTGCGAAAGGTGAGTCTCACTGGGCCTTTAGGATGGACACACGTCCGTCCTTTGGCCTGACTGTTCCTCTGCCCCAGCTGCCAAGGGCGCCCGGGCAACATCCTAGCTCCCGAACAGGCTCCGGAGCCACTGTGACGTCCCGCTGAGATCTGAGGAAACTGGGTGGCTGGGCACACACGTGTGGGTGAGATTATCTGTTTGGGTCGGTAGGGTTGAAAGGTTTCACAATAACCCATCAGTGTGAAAACAGCTTTGAGGGAGAGGCGGACAGATGAGGTCTCTATTCTGATCAGCCCCGGTCAGCGCCACCTTTTGTGTAGTGAGCGCAGCAAAGGTCGGGACAACAGTGCGTGCCTTTGTATTTATAGTGACGGGGCACTTAGGACGTCACGGACCTCACTTGTAGGAGGAGGTCTGGTATTTCTCACGAAGGAGAATGTCGGAGCAACCTTCTCAGAAGCTGTCCATCTACAGAGGAGGAGCCCCAGGCCAGACGGCAGGAGTCCTCTGCCCCCAAGTCCACAGCCCCGTCAAGTTCAAAGTCCCCCGGTTCCTGGGGGGACTTTCCTCCGAATAACCCTGGAACGGCCTGTGACTCTGTACCCTGCTTCTCTGCTACTCTGTACCCTGACCGTCAGTTTTATAGACGTGGGGAGTTTAACTTTGCTTTTGCCAAGCTGGGGACTCTGATGAGGCCCCCACCCCCGAGCACAGCAAGCATTTCAGGGTCACAGAGCAGAGAGACAGCCCAGGAAGTTGAACCAGGTGGGCGTGGGAGCCTCTGGAGGGGTCTCCCGTGATCCAGATCGTGAGGGGTCGAAGCCCCATGCCTGTGACTCATACAGAGCCCAGGCTGGACAGGTCCCCCTGGTCCCACGCTCACCCTAAGGTTCACGCCTCCCCCCCGCAGACACCTCTAAACAAGGAGGCGTCTGAACCCCCTGAGGCAGCCTCAGGGGCCGAGCGGAGCAAAGAAGACATTTCCCCACAGTGATGTCCCCGTCCATAAGTTTAGTGATTGCCAGGGTGGGGGTCGGAGATGGGGGCGGAGGAGCAGAGGAGGGTAGAAGTGGGACAAATAGTGACGGACGAGGCTTGACTCGGGGTGCCGAACACGCAATACAGTGTACGGACGACGCGTTGTAGAATCGCACGATTTTGTTACCCGGTGTCACCCCGATAAATTCAATAAGCAGAAAGAAGCAAGACATTTCCCCAAGTGACGTGACCTGCAGCAGACACTCAGGAAAAGAAAGCTGTTTGTCTTACCAGCAAGCCCTCCACAGCCTCCTCGCCTCGTCCCTGCCTGGGCGTCTCCAGGCCGGTGGCCGTGGCTGAGGAGTATCGTTTACAGGCTCACGGAGGGAGACGTGGGGGGGGGGGGGCTGGGAATTGGCATCACCCCCCACCCCTGCCAGGCCTCTGCCCGCACTGCAGGCAGCCCCGACCCTCGACCCTCGGAGGAGAGAAAAGAGAGAAAGAAAGAAAGAAAAAAAAACAGAGGACTTAATAGAAAGAGATCTTTTTATTAAAAAACCATGAATACAACCGCATTCATTCAACCTTAGCCACGCGGTGATGGCTCTGCGGCGTGGTAATATATTTAGACGGGAACGTGTCGTTAATATATAAACAGCAGAAAGGAAACTATTAGACTAACACAATTTTAAACTGAGCGAACCCGAGCGCCGGATGAAAGTTTTTATACATTCTGTACACTCGAGCAGGTAACGCGGAACCCGGGTGTTTCTGTTGGTTTTTAATTTGCTCGGGGTGCGACACTCGGGAAGGTTGGAGGGTCCCCCGCTCCCTTCCGGGTGGAATTAGGAGGCAGGCCCACACGCGGGGTTTTACGTCTGATTTTCGCAACTGTCTTTAGACTTCCCGGGCAAGTCGACAGAGGAACAGTAACTCAACTTAATGCCGGCCTGGGCGAGAGGCGATGTCCCCCCACCTCCCCACCACCCCCCTGCCCCCAGCTGTGGAGCAGCAGCTCATCTGCTGGAGTCAAGTTGAATATAAATACATATGGTGAATATTAACTTTGAGGATCCGGTCTAATTCCCTTCTATGTTTTCATGCCTCCATATTTTTCCAGAAGGGTTTTCAAATTTTAAAAATCCTCGCCCGGTTTCTTGGGGGTCATGTATCCCACCTGCATCGTCTTTAATAGGTGGGCTTTCTTCCCCCCCCCACCAGGATTGGCAATTACAGAATGTCATCCCCTAGCCCCACCCCCACCCCTGCCTCCCCCGATAACCGGGCCCACCTCCCCCACTGCGGCCAGCTGGACAGGGCTCTGATCTCCAAGAGATCTGATTGGCCTCACTCCGGCTGGTTCCTCGCCCCGGCCTGCGCCCGGACTGACAGGTGCGAGGGCTCCCCGGGGATCATCAGAGATGTCCCTTCCAGAGCTGGAAGCCCAGCGGCTGTCCCCTCCGTAGACAGCGGCTCACTGGGCTTATGGAGGTGACTTAACTGTCATAGGATGGAGCCAATGGCCAAAATCACAGCAACTCGCTCCCGCTCCGATCACAGCTGCCGGAATGCAGATACGCTGACACCTTGAATTAATGCTCCATCGTGAAAGAAAAAGAATGAGGAAAGCAGTTTGGAAACATCCCCTACCCCCCACCCCCCGCTGCACACATGCACCAGTGAGAACACGGCGGGCGGGCCGGTGCGTGGAGGGCGCTCCGGGAAGGGGCCCGTCCCTCCACGGACGTCCACGAGAAGTTGTCTGTGGGCAGTGGTGTCCCGAGCGTGTGAATCACGCCCCAGGCCGCGTCCGAGTGAAATACTTTAGGACGCGCTCCTCCTTGGACGCTCACAGATCTGTCTTCTGGGCGGCGAGGAGGAGCCTCATTTTCTGGTTGGAACAGATGGGGCAAAATTGTCATTAACAGAAACTGACAACCCTAAAACTGAAATATAGATTTAGAAGGGAATCTAATGAATTAAATCAATGTTATTGCGGGGAAAGCCAAAGAAATTATTAGTGATTTGTAAAGTTAGCCCATGTTTTAACCTCCGTATATTTCAGCCGAGGCCGTTTTAACATGCAGAGTCCGCCCTCAATCGCCGCCGCGGCGAACGTCTGACTGTGCGGTGCACCCCTCTTAACTCATCCCCTCCTCCCAAGGCCGGTGCACCCCTCTTAACTCATCCCCTCCTCCCAAGGCCGGGGCGGCGGGACGGCTGAGGCCCCGCCCCTGGCGCTGGCTCCCCGCGCGCACGCCCCTCAGAGCGTGAGCAGCCCGCACCCACCCCCACGGGCAGCGACGGCCTCCTCCTGACCTCGCGGGGTCTCTTTAAAACCAGGCAGGAGTGGGCTCACAGTATTTTTTTTTTAATTTCTTTTTAGTGAGGAGAATCTGATTTTTAAAACAATCCCAAACTCGAAGGCTGTTTTTAGTAATAAATGGGAGGAAAAACATTTCCAGCTGTCCAATTTTTTAGATACTTTTCATGATCATATCAAACCAATTACAAAAACCAAACCCAGAACACCCCTGTCTTCCTGCTGTTGGAACCCCGAGGGAGAACAAAGCAAAAGCCTCCCGGGCCCCAGGCGGGAAGGGGGTGGGGAGGCCAGGAGTCCCAGGGGTCACCCGGGGCCTGCCAGGTCTCCAGGTGAGGAGAGGGGCTTGGTCTGCCCTCTCCCCCCCCCCAGTTGTACAGGGGGCCCCTAAAATATTCACTCACTCAGCAAATACTGAGGGCACTCACTGCATGAGCGTTGTTCTAGCTCTGAGGACACAGCAGTGACCAAAACGGACAAGGTCTCTAGGTCCTGAGGCTTCCTTTCTGATTGGGGCAGAGGTGGGAGATAGTCAGGAAACAAGTAAAACAGCAAAGTCACTGCAATCAATGATTAGAACCAGGATTGGGATGGGGGAGGGCTTGGAGTGGCTGGTCAAGGAGGCCCCCTGGAGGAAGGGATATCTGAGCAAAGACCTGAGTGATAACCAAGAAAGTAGACACCTGGCGGGTGGAGGGAAAGCCATCCTGGTAGAAAAGATAGCGTGTGCAAAGGCCCTGGGGTGAGAACACATTTGCGGGACAGCAAAAAAGCCAGTGTGCCTGCCGCTCAGTTATGGATGGGAAGAAAGCGGGAGACAAGGGAACACACAGGCCACTGTAAGGAGGAGACAGACAGCTCTTCACTCCAGAACTCACCATCTCCAGGGTGGAATGGGAGCGGCTCACCTCCCACACTGAGGCCTCCCAGGGCTGTGTCCAGAGCAAGGGGGTCCCGGAGGCTGAGCAAACCATGCCCTGGGAATGCCAGCCTCTCCTAAACGTCTCACCTCCCTCTGGCTGATCCCAGGAATCTAACCTGCTCCCATGGAACAGTCGGATGCCTTGACTGGGCCCCACCACCCACAGCGGGCTCCTTTTCCCTAATCTCTGTGCCAGGCAGGCGACCTGCGTGGCCTCTGCCCTTCACCCCCCGCCTCCCCATCTCCCGCTGTCTGTCCCCACAACCCAGCATCTCACTCCTCACGAACCAGCTCATCTGGGAAGCTCCCCCTGGCGCTGCCACTGGCAACAGCCTCCCCCCACTCGGTGCTCCACCCCCTGGCCCAGACGGTCAGCACTGTCCCCTCCCTTCCCTGCAAGAACTCACACCTATCAAGGGAGGGTTGCCCCCGGGGGTGGGTGTCTTATCACAGGGAGGAGTGTTTGTTTCCGTGCTTTGCTGGTTAAATCCCTGACACTTACAACAGACAGGAGACAAACACAGAGGAGCCCGCCATCCCCACCAGCTCCTATGCCCACAGCACTGCCCCCGCTGCCTGCAGGCCAGGACTCAGGGGGCCGGAGACAGAGCCCAGCCTTCCTCCTGCCGGCACGCACAAGAGGAGCAGTGCCTGCCCTGCAGGACCGGTGTGGGTGGGGGAGATGCCCTCTCTGCACACACAAGAGGAGCAGTGACCGTCCTGCAGGACCGGTGTGGGTGGGGGAGATGCCTCTCTCCATCACAGGTGCCCCCCACACTGGCCCACAGACACCTTTCACACCTACAGCTGAGCACCACCCCCCAGGCTTGAATTCAATCACCCTCAAGGGCCTCTCTGCAGCCTCTCTAAGCTCACCACAGGTGACAGGGTTCAGCGAGCCCTTCACAAGGGGCCCTCTGAGAGTTCCACGGAGACTGGACGACCAGCGGAAACTGTCTCTTCTCCCAAGAGGTAGGGATTTCTTGAATGGACAATAAAAAAAGCATTGAAGTCATTGTTTTTTCCCTTTTTGCCTTGGCTGCCAGGAAGCTCAGAAATGCCATTAATACTAAATCCTCAACCCAGGATTCCTTCCTTCAAACCTGAAGTTTTGCTTTGCTCCCCCACCTTTATTATTTCGATACATACGAGTATCAAAAAGGTGCTGGAAGTAAAAAGACTACATTTTAGATACATCCACAAAGCAAGACCCTTCCCGGGCCCCTTCTTGCCCTGGCGTCTGGCCACCCACCTTTGCCACGGTGTCACTCCAGAGAACCCTGGCCACATCCTCCACTCCGCATTCCCATCCTGCTTCAAGCTGAGCCTCCTCTCCGAGGCAGAGGCCCGTGTGACTGCCTCAAAGGTCATGTCCGGCAGCAAGCACACAGGTGTCAGAGAATCTCGTTCAAGCGCCGGGTCAGAACTCATCTTCCCTCAGTGAGGGCACAGGGCTCAGGCCGCCGCACAGCCGTGACCGTTCCCTCTAACACAGTGGTCCCCAACCTTTTCTGGGCCACAGACCGGTTTAATGTCAGAAAATATTTTCACGGACCGGCCTTTAGGGTGGGACGGATAAATGTATCACGTGACCTAGACAAGCGTCAAGAGTGAGTCTTAGACGGATGGAACAGAGGGAATCTGGTCATTTTTAAAAACTAAAACATCATTCAGACTTAAATATAAATAAAACAGAAATAATGTAAGTTATTTATTCTTTCTCTGCGGACCGGTACCAAATGGCCCACAGACCAGTACCAGTCCGCGGCCCGGGGGTTGGGGACCACTGGTCTAACACATGCTCCACGGGGTGATGATAGACTGCCCTGACTCGGGTTCAAAAATAAAAAAATGAAGAGAATTTTCCTTTACTAATTTAGTCCCGTGCGACCATAAATCGCAGCACATGCCTCGTGTACACGCACGTCACCTTTGTCAGACAGAGACAAAAGCACGGTCAACGTTGGCAATAAAATTATCATAGAAATGCCATCTCCAATCTTATTTTCTTTTTTTCCAATGTGCATTTCACAAATAACTCGTATTAAAATTATGTTTTACCGAGGAGAAATGGAGAACAAATACCCCTGGTAATTTAAAGAGGCATTTGCATAACATGACTAGAACACTTTAGAAAAACGCACAGCGTCGGAAAATATGAGTTCAAAAACACTTAAATACAAGTGATTTTAATAAGTCTAATATGAAAAATGCCTTTTAGCTGTATTAATTAGTGAATTAAAATGTGTTGATCACGGAATATTTTCCAGCTAACAGATTTGGGGATTCGTGGAGGGTTTTTTGTTTCGGTTTTTTTTTTTTTCCTTTCTATCCGTGAGAGAACGTTTCCGTTCGTTAAAACAACCGCCACGCCACCCTCGAAGTGTTTCTACAGGAGTCTGCGATGTGCCAAGACCATGCCCACGCCCAGGGCCAGGGAAACCCAACAGCATCAGGGGGACAGTGGCATAAATGTCACCGATCCCGGGGGTCCTACACCCAACCCAGCTAGGGGCCCATGGGGGATGGGCAGCTTCTGTGCGTCACACCTCAGCGGGTACTGGGTTCTGGGTGGCGGCCGGGGGGAGGAGGGAGGAGAAGGCACACCCCAGAGGTGTGGGTGGCATGAACCAGCTCCCTCCCCTGTCCTCAGAGTGGACTTGTCCTCAGAGTGGACTTGCCCGAGCCCGACAGTCAGCGTGGACCCTCTGTGGACCGTTCACTGTCCTGACTCATGCCACTGACCCAATTTTTCTACCGGGCGTCTGGGCATCTTTTCTCTTTTGACAAGTCCCTTTTTCTTTCCGTTTCTGGGTTGTTCGGTGGCTCGGTGCATACAGCTGGTCACCCTCGGCGGGTCCCCGGCCGTCTGGCCGCGAGGCCCGGACACAGACGAGCGGCCCCAAAGCCAGCCGCTGGCAGACGGCAGTTTCGCAGGGAGGAGGACATCACCACTGAGGGATCTGGGCAGCGCGGCAGCCGCGTGTTTAGGCCCACAGGTCGGCTGGAACACCCCTCTGAGAGCCCGCAGGAGAGGCCCCTCCGGAGTGCGGCTTCTGAGCCCTTACGGCTGTCCCTCTAGGGCCCAGGGGACGGTGCGTTAACACTCAGGCTGCACCTCACATCATCCCAACCCGCCCTGACCCTTGAGCACGGGGAAATGAGGACCCGGGGCTGTGGGGTGTGGCCCGTGCTGGGGAGGGACTCAGAGGAAAGACGTCAGGTCCAGCCACCGGCTCCTCCACCCGGGGGACACACCTCACCTGCCCACCTGCGGAAGCTGCCCCCCGTGAGGGGTGAACAAAACACAGAACCCTGATTGTCACGGTTAGACCCAGGGACCACCCTGCCTGTTGACAGATGGAGAGATGGAGACACGGGGCAGAGGTGACGGATGATCCTAGGGACGAGACGCCGTGTCCCCTGGGCCCAGGCAGGGTCCCCTCCATCAACGGCTGAGCTGCCTGCACGCCAACTTCATCTTGGCATAGTTACAGAGTTACAGAGTCGAGTGTCTCCTGGTGTTCACAGCTTCTGTTGCCAGGGCACATCGGTCGTGAATACGGAGCCAAGGTGGGCGTGTCCCCACTCACTAAAGCCCATGGTTCACCCACACCTCCTGACGTCCTTGTCCTGTTCCCAGAGACCTTGTTACCCACACTGAGTCCTCAGGTCTCCTCAGGGTCACCTGGACTGTTACGGTTGCCCTGGCTTGGTTTTTTGGGGGGTTTTTTTGGGGTTTTTTTGTATTTTTCTGAAGCTGGAAACGGGGAGAGACAGTCAGACAGACTCCCGCATGCGCCCAACCGGGATCCACCCGGCACGCCCACCAGGGGTGACGCTCTGCCCCTCCGGGGCATCGCTCTGCCGCAACCAGAGCCACTCTAGCGCCTGGGGCAGAGGCCAAGGAGCCATCCCCAGCGCCCGGGCCATCTCTGCTCCAATGGAGCTTGGCTGTGGGAGGGGAAGAGAGAGACAGAGAGGAAGGAGGTGGGGGTGGAGAAGCAAATGGGCACTTCTCCTATGTGCCCTGGCCGGGAATCGAACCCGGGTCCCCCGCACGCCAGGCCAACGCTCTACCGCTGAGCCAACCGGCCAGGGCCGCCCTGGCTTGGTTTTGATGGCCTGGACAGATGTGAGGACCGCTGGTCAGACATTTTGCAGAATGCCCTCACTTCAGGCTTGTCTGACACTCGTCTCCTGACTAGATGGGGCAATGGGTCCCCGGGAGGAAGGCCACCCACCGAGGCACTGTGCCCTCTCGTGACGTCACACTGTCCACGTGACTTGTCACAGCTGATGTTGACCTCGGTCACCTGGCCAAGGTCAAGTTTCTCCACAACAAAGCTGCCCCGTCCCTATTGTACACGTTGGAAGAAAGCCGCTCGTCAGGAGCGGGTCTTACACTCCACCTCCCCGAGGACACCAGCTATTAGGAACTCCTTCGGTATGGATCTATTCGGCTGTTCACCTATCTGCAGTGACACGCGGACTTCCCGTTTCAGAGGGACAAGCAGGTGGAGGTGCGTGTCTGGAGGTCACGACAGGGTCTGAGCGACGCACGCTCCCCTTGCTCACGTGGGAGGCGTGCTAAGTGTGCAGCTGGCCCGCGGTCTAGCGCAGAAGGAGCGGGGTCAGCTTGGTTCTAAGGACCGTTTCTAGGTGTGTGGGCGGGGCGGGAACGCCACATGTCACTGCAGACAGATGAGCTGCGGAGAGGCGCCCAGGGATGCCCGCACCTGAGCTTGCACCTGCGTGGAGTTTCTGCGACATCCCCACGAAGCCTCCCTCAGTCAGAGGGGCATGCCTGTGTCTCATGAAGAGCCACAGCCGGCAGACGGATTAAGGTGTGTGTATACAAATGGGCACGCCGGGGTCTCCCCACCCTGAAAAGTAACAACAGCATTTGTCTCAGGCAGCCCCACACATGCAGCCTGACACATCAAGCCTTCCTCTCCGAGGCCACCAGCTCCGTGGCCCTGGGACACTGGCTGCCAGGACCCTTCACTGCCTGGTTCAGCAATCTGGCCGGGGGCTCACTCTCTGACCTTTGTGCAGAAAGTCCACATGCACACACGTGGACACATCGATACGTGTACATGCATGCCGTCACACGCTACACACCTCCCTCCTGCCTTTCTATACAAGGTCTCTTTCCTCCACAAGGTGGTCTTTCTGAACAGCCCCCACCGGTCACAGCACCCTCTCAGGGGCCTCCGCCGTGTGGCTCAGGGCTGGTGAGAGATTCTGCACTGACATTTCGAGGGATCCCCACCACGTCCTTACGATGGATTAGAGGGCCCCTCCCAGACAATACCTGCAGCCCTGTCGGAGTGTCCAACTCGTAGCAATTAGAAGCGAGGTCTTAAGAGATGAGCGAGATGGTGCGGCCTCAGCCAGGAGCTCAGAGGTGCTGCCAGAGGGCCTCTCCGCACAATACCTCGCCGGCAGGAGCGATTTTCCTGGCTTTGGACGCTGAACTGTGAGCCTCTCGCACTGAAATCTTTTCATATCAGGATAAGACCTGGGTAGCTCTTAATCCTTTAATTCTACCAGTTGGCCAGGAGCTAGACTTGGATTTGGAACCTAAGGGGAGGGGGAGGGGAAAATCAACAGCAGAATTTAAAACTCTTCAACATGGCTCCCAGCTTCCCTCCTCCTTCCTTCCCCACCCAGCCAGGGGTCAGGTGGGGGGCCGGCGGCAGCTGTGTGAGGGGACATTGCCACCAGAGACATCTAGACTGGGACCCTGGTGACCACTGACCAAAGGGTGGCTGCCAAGCTGGGTGGACAGGAGGGTCTTTTAACAAGAGAGCCCCCACAGGGTAAGGGCAGTGGGGTGTGTGCCCAGCTGGCCCCTGTAAGATGGTGGGCAAGGGGGAAGGTCATGTGAGGAACCAGATGGGAACTCTGGCTAGAGATGCCCACACTCATGTGGGCCGAAAGAAACTTCCCAGGAGTCCTTTGAAAAAAAGCGACCGTCTGCCAGCCAGTGAGATTTCACCATGTCATATTAGCCCGACCACACCACAGACCCTTTAAATATCCCCCACGCGGGTCAACCCATGCGACTTCCCTGGCCTCTGTCCCCGGGACCAGGGAACATCATCGGGCGGGATGCGCTGTACTGAATAAAGCTTTTATTATTCTACACTTCGTGGCTATGCCCTTCCTTCTTCCTCGGTGGGGAAAAATACTTTACATTTGGTGCTGAAACCCGGGAAGAGTCAGAGGTCGGCAAGGATCACTCCTCTCCCCTTCCCTTCAGAGAAAGAACTAGGATCTCTCACCTCCCACCCACTTCGGCACACGGTGCGGTAAGACCCCTGCCTCCAGCCTCCCCTCAGTTCTTTCCACTGAGACTCCCTGTCTGAAACCGTAGCTGCGTCAGGAACCTCTTTCTGTTCCAAGTGTGTGTGTGCCCGTGGAGACGTCCTGGGCACATCCACTTTACTTAACCATCCAGTGGCCAGAGCTTGAGTTGCGGGATGCCAATACTCATCTCTGAGCACTCCGAGGACTGAGGGTGGCTGTGGGGGCACAGGAATCTAAACCTAATCCAAAAACACTCCTGGAATTGCTTTATCCGAAATCTCTCCCTCCCTAAAGAAGAAGAAACTGTTCTTTTCCGCTGTGGCCAGGCCACAGAACCCACTGAGTAATCGGACCAGGTAGCCTCCTGAAGGGACTTTTGGTTTTAACACTCTCACCAATTTAACTATCGCCAAAGAACTGGGAACTGGTTGGAGATCCCTTACATTCAGGGCTTCTAGTTATTCGCGCTCCTGTTCTAATCTCTGTGCCGCCTACTACACAGCGCAGGCCCATTCTTGGCCAGAGAAACC